>NC_080486.1:5425833-5742500 GCF_030265055.1 Doryrhamphus excisus
TACAACTTAAAAAATCTATAAACAAACAACCATTCACACTCACATTCATACCTATGGACAATTTGGATTCACCAATTAACCTAGCATGTTTTTGGAATGTGGGAGGAAACCGGAGTACCCGGAGAAAACCCACACATGCACGGGGAGAACATGCAAACTCCACACAGAGATGGCCGAGGGTGGAATTGAACTCGGGTCTCCTAGCTGTGCAGCCAAATGAATTTTTAATTTGATGTAAAACAATAATTTTTGTGTTTATGTTTTGGTATAGTTGTTTGGATAGATAATGCCAAAGTGAAAGTTTTTTTTTTTAGTTGTGAGCTTATATTTTCCTGAAACTTAACTACTGTATGTTCTACTGCTGATTACTAAAGAACGAAAAAAGGTAGAAACAAACTTTTTTTTTCTGATGAAAGACAGAAGTTCAATCTGTCTTTTGGTATGTTCCATGTTTATATAGCTATAAAAGACAACATTCTGTGTGCCTTAAATGGCCTTGAACTCGGGTCTTCTTGCTGTGAGGCCTGCGCGCTAACCACTCGATCACCGTGCAGCCCAATAAACTACATAACAATACTTTTTTTTGCCATTATACATGAAATAACACCCCTATATTTACCTTTACACTTGTATTACCCGTTATAGTAGACATGATAAGAGTAAATGTGGAGTATAATTTGGACAGGAAGTGACATCAGAGTTCAGAGTTGAGTTTCATCTTTGTGTCGGCCAACAGTAGCTTGTTTTTTTTTTAGGGATTATTGTGCCTGTTGTGAGATAATTCATACCTGCAATAAAAGCCTATTACAGCAACATTACTGACACTTAGTGATCAGTGTAGAATACTACATATCATATCTTTTTGAATTTGTATTTTGTGCTTTTTGCCATTTTTAACACTTGAAAATGCTTAATTTTTGGAAATAACAATGGAAGATTTGGTTAAACATGTCTATTTTGTGACTACTAATAGGAATAATGGGATGTATTTAACCACGGGACAGCATGATTTACTTATAAATATATTTTAGAGAGAGATCCATGAAATTCAAAGCATAAAAAACATGAATCACAATTTTCTTGGTTAGAATTGAGATTGAAAATTTTCATTCATTAATTTTTTTTCATGTTTTGTTGATATATTATATTTTATTTTTTATTCTTTAGTTTATTCCTGTAAAATTACAACTTTTTTTTGTTAGAATGTGATCTTTTCCTCATAATATTTTGACTTTATTCTCATAAAAGTACAGCTGTTTTATACTTGTCATTTATATATATAAATATATTTTTAGAGATCCATGAAATTATAAGTGTAAAAAACGTAAATCACAATTTTCTTGGTTAGAATTGAGATTGAAAATTTTCATTTATTCATTTTTTTCACGTTTTTTGTTGATATATTATTATTATTATTATATATTATTATATAATATGATGTTTATGATGCTTTAAAGAACATTCAACTTTCTACTTTTCTACATTCCACTTTCATAATAGAATTAATGCAATCGAACGATGGTGAATGGAACCCAATAGCAGCGTTTTTAATAGAAACCTGCTGCTCTTGAATTGTGTAATGTTAGCATAAATATGAATTATTCCACCGATTCCCCACCGAGAAAGCTCTTGCCAAAGTATGATGGGACTGTAAATCGTAAGGGCTGCCATCTTATTTTATGATATTTCCTACCAATGTGTATTAACAGCAATAACTCCAATTTAGTACCCGGGAAAAATAATAATTCCGAGAGTAAAAAAGTAGACAAACAGTTCAGACCACACATGATACAGGGTGGACATATATGTGTGTGATTATGCTCCTGTTAACAACAAAAGAGGCCTCAGCAGGAACAGTGTGTTTTGCGGGGAGGGGACACTTAAAACCTTATCTTGGACAAGGCTGACTGAGGTAATGGAAACTTCCCGGGGGAATCCAAGGAATGACACAGATTGTATCGTTTATGAGCTGAAATATATAAAAAAGCAGGGCGGTGATGCTAAATGGAAAATGGTAAATGTTTGAGACAAACGATGTAGGTGTGGTACTTCAACAAGACTGCTTAGGGAACCACCAAGTGGTCTTTCTAAACTAGTATCTGTAGATAATCTGTCGGTTTGGCAAACATGGTGTCATCCTTTTTGGGACAAAAGACTCAGTGGAAGTACAAGGACAATTGCCAAACTGGGAATATTGTCATCCATCCATTGAATCGATCACAACTGGTCTGTTCAGGTTGTCTTATACGATGTTTACATCTCATCTGAGCAGGCTTCATGAAGTCATGCTCAAACACGAGATAGGACAACTCTACTATGTGGTGTGTGGTGCAAAACGACAGTCGTTAGGATTCACTGGAGTGAGGTCTCGACAAGGCAAAAACTAGATAGGTCAACTCTAATCAGACAGGAAGTATTTAATCTGTAAGGTAAAGGTACACTAAAAACAGGAACAGTATGTGGTCCAAAACGGCAGTCGTTAGGATACACTGGAATGTGGTCCCTACAAGGCAAAGACTAGATAGGACAACTCTACTCAGACAGTAAGTATTTAACCTGTAATGTAAACGTACACTAAAACACGAACATATGTGGTGTGTGGTACAAAACGGCAGTCGTTAGGATACACTGGAATGTGGTCCCTACAAGGCAAAGACTAGATAGGACAACTCTACTCAGACAGTAAGTATTTAACCTGTAAGGTAAACGTACACTAAAATAGGAACGTATGTGGTGTGTGTGGTGCAAAACGACAGTTGTTAGAATACACTGGAATTGGGTCACTCCAAGGAAAAGGCTAGATAGGACAACTCTATTCAGACAGTAAGTATTTATAAGGTAAAGATACACTAAAAAATCATGAACGGTATGGGGTGTGTGGTGCAAAACGGCAGTCGTTAGGATACACTGCAGTGGGGTCTCTGCAAGGCAAAGACTAGATAGGACAACTCTACTTAGACAGTAAGTATTCATCTTTTAAGGTAAAGGTACACTGAAAACAGGAACTGTATGTGGTGACAGTATGTGGTGTGTGGTGCAAAACGACAGTCATTAGGATACACTGGAATGGGGTCTCTACAAGGCAAAGACTAGATAGGACAACTCTATTCAGACATTAAGTATTTTTTCCCGTTGGGTAAAGGTACATTTAAAACCAGAACGGTATGTGGTGTGTGGTGCAAAACGACAGTCATTAGGATACACTGGAGTGGGGTCCCTACAAGGCAAAGACTAGATAGGACAACTCTATTCAGACATTAAGTATTTTTTCCTGTTGGGTAAAGGTACATTTAAAACCAGAACGGTATGTGGTGTGTGGTGAAAAACGACAGTCGTTAGGATACACTGGAGTGGGGTCCTTACAAGGCAAAGACTAGACAGGACAACTCTATTCAGACAATGAGTATTTATCCTGTAATGTAAACGTACACTAAAACAGGAACGTATGTGGTGTGTGGTGCAAAACGACAGTCGTTAGTATACAATGCAAAGACTGCATAGGACAGCTTTCATGTGTCCAGAATAAATAGCATTGTTTCTGTTTCGATTCAGCAAGTCAGCAATTGTGAGGGGTATCGACGTAAATGGGTCCTACTGTAAATTAGACGTAACTCATGATGACATCTGCAGCGAATGTAACCATGACAACCCCACGCCTGAAAAGACCAGAAACCGGTTCCGACGCGGAGTGGGTAAACTTTAATGTCAGAGGTTCATCAGTGCACGGCCTTTTTAGTAATTAACCTCGGCCACCTTTTCCCCTTTGACTCAGAGGTCCATTCTTAATTAGGAAGTTGGTCTTCAGGGTTTTTTACCTGACCCCCCTGAACTCAACACTGCATCATTTTCACTCCATCTCGTTTAACATGCAATTTTACAATAGCTTGGAGTGGATTTTTTTAGTCCTTCCACTAAGACGCTAGGAAGGGCGCACGGGTGATAGCGGACGTGGGATGTTTTGCGTCAAAATAACAATTGATTTACAATTTTCACATTTGGAACTGTATGCACCCGTAAATTTTTCCCTAAAGTAGCCACGTTTACATGAGGAGTTTTTCTCTTTCCGAATGAAATCTTTCCGAATGACCTTTCCGAAAGCAATGGTATACATGGAAAGGAATAATCCAATCTCGTGTCTACATGCGCCGCTATAATCAACCAGAATAGTCAATGGGGCATGCCCAGTAAAGCGTAAACACCAACATCACGTGATACCGACTTCCTCAAGTTTTTTTTCCACTTGTTGGAATAACTCCGTATTCCCAGTTTTTCCTTCGTCCAGTCTTGAAATTTAGTTTGAATCAAAAACAAACTTTCCTTAGCAGTCCGGTGCCGATTGCTCGCCTCCATTTTTTTTATAAACAACAGAAGAAGAAAAACACCACGAAGAAGAACGGAATTCGTTTGAGCGGGTACAAGATACCTCAATCAGATTGGGGAAAGGAATATTCCACCCCGTGAATCCGATTAATATATGACCTTCAGAAGGACCTTCAAGACACTCAAGGATCTAAATTGATTGTGCTCCCAACTCCCTCGGCATCACCATTAGCTCCTTTGTTTGTTCCCTCTAATTCATGGTCACAGTCATCCTCACGGTCTCACTGTATTTTTTCTCCAAATATTAGTGTATGTTTGTATATTTGTTTTTGAAAATTGTGCTGGGAAATAATTGTAGATTTTTTTCCAGTTTTTGCTGTAGTTGTTATTTTTTTCTTTCTTTGCTAAATATTGGGCATTTCATTCTGTAAAATTGTGACTTTTTTATTGTCAGTTTTTCTTGCTAATATTTTATAATTAAACTCGGCACATGTTTTATATAGATATGTATTTTCTTTTTTAATAAAAGTGGACTTGTGAATGGCGTATAGAAGGGTTTAGATTCTGTTCCACAGATGGCGCTAATGCACACGAAAGTTGCTTGCCAACCGCCAATAAACAACAGAAGAAGAAAAACACCACGAAGAAGAACGCAGTCTGACAACTTTCCGTTTGAGTGGGTACAAGATACCTCAATCGGATTGGGGAAAGGAATATTCCACCCCTGGGAATCCGATTATATATTCATTCGGATTGGCACTTTTTTTTCGGAATGAGGTTTCTACATCCGATTAATATATGACCTTCAGAAGGACCTTCAAGACACTCAAGGATCTAAACTGATTGTGCTCCCAACTCCGTCGGCATCACCATTAGCTCCTTTGTTTGTTCCCTCTAATTCATGGTCACAGTCATCCTCACGGTCTCACTGTATTTTTTTCTCCAAATATTAGTGTATGTTTGTATATTTATATTATATTATATATATTTGAACGCAGTCCGTTTACCTCAATTGGATTGGGGAAAGGAATATTCCACCCCTGGGAATCCGATTATATATTCATTCGGAATGGCCCTTTTTTTTCGGAATGAGGTGTATACAAAGGTTACATTCTTTCCGTTTGAGCAAATAACCCGAATGGAATTGGAATATTTAGGTCCATGTATACATGGCTAATGTCCATTTTTGGGGGGTCGATCTTAGGTAGATTTGTGGTATCGATAGTGGCGCTATCTGTCCATCCTGGTTTTTACTCAGTTTAATTGGAGACGGTCCATAGGTGCTATATGTGCTCTATATGTGTCCAGTATATAACAGCGTCTGGTTCAAAGTGAGCCGGGATAGGCTCCAACTGCCTCGGGCTATTTTAATGGCACGTCTGCCAGATAAAGGTATTGTAGGTCCATTAAAGGTGAGGGCAAGGTGGTCGTGTTAGACTGAAGGACTTTCTCTGTTCTTTTCCGTCGGTTGGCCCACCATAATCCATAAAGTCTTTTTATCCCGGCATTGCGGCGCCTCGCTCATTTATCTGCTGCTCCCAAAGGCTGCGTCCAATTCACGTCGCCGCTCACTGATTTAATTGTACAGTTCGGGATGACTGGCTTTCACCTTCAGCTTCCGCCAAGCTGAGCGCAGCTCAGTTCAATCCCTTCACCTTCTGCATGGGCTTTATTTTGTTATGGATTATTTTGTATGGATATGCAACACATGCTGGGGTCGGAGGTCAAATACATTCTGAAACAGTTCTCGTTAATGTGATTACATATTTGATAAGAGCTTGTGTCAAAGTGAAAGTTATATCATTTAAGTCTGATATATACGAATATATGACCTTCAGAAGGACCTTCAAGACACTCAAGGATCTAAATTGACTGTGCCCCCAACTCCCTTGGCATCACTATTAGCTCCTTTCTATGTTCACTCTAAGTCATGGTCACAGTCATCCTCACGGTCATAATATAAATAATATATCCAAATATTAGTGTATGTTTGTATATTTGTTTTTGAAAATTGTGCTGTGAAATAATTGTAGATTTTTTGCTGTAGTTATTTTTTTTCTTTCTTTGCTAAATATTGGACATTTCATTCTGTAAAATTATGACTTTATTCTAATATTATTAAAATTATTTCCCTCATCTAAAATATTAAATAAATATAATAATAATAATAATAAACAATAACATTATTTTCTTTAATATTTCAACTATGCTTCTAAAATTTTATTTTGACATAAAATAAAACTTTTTCTCATTAGATTCCAACTTTTTTTCCTTGATTCATATTCTCATATTATTATAATTATTTCCCTAATCTAAAATATTAAATAAATAAAATATTAATAATAATAAAAAATAAAGAAAAAAAATTCTTTTATTTAATATTTCAACTCTGCTTCTAAAATGTTATTTTGGCGTAAAATATTTTTTTTTCTCATTAGATTCCAACTTTTTTCCTTGACTCATATTCTCATATTATTATAATTATTTCCCTAATCTAAAATATTAAATAAAATAATAATAATAATAAAAAAATAAAGAAAAATCATTTATTTCTTTAATATTTCAACTATGCTTCTAAAATTTTATTTTTGGCATAAAATAAAACTTTTTCTCATTAGATTCCAACTTTTTTCCCCTTAATATTTGAACTCTATTACTGTACAATTACTACTGATTTCATGTTAAATTCTATTTTTAGCACGTGCCATGAGCCAATCAATTTGGCTACCCCTGATCTAAAATAAAAAATGTAAAACCAAAACATTACAGAGCCCATAGCTCCTCTAAAAAGCTTATTAAACCTTATTTTCTAAATGTCAGTGAGCACGGAAGAAGATATAAAGAATGAGGGGACAGCGAGTGGAGTGCCTTGTCGCCGGATAATTGCTCATAGAAAAACCAGCAGTTTAATTATCTCAAATATGACAGTCATTAAAGTGGCTTTTCCTTTGACGACCAAAGCTGCCTTTTTCCCTGCTGGCTTATATCGTCTCGTGTGTGTACATTTGCCAAAGTGTGACTTTATACCCGGCCCCTTTCAACTGGGAGTCGTGTTTGTGGTCCTGAAGTGATGCTATACAGTACGGCGGGGACACACGAGGAGGTGAGGCAAAATGATGAGAGGCTTTCACTCGGCAGCCGCTTGCTGGCTCGGCAGTTATGCTCGATGTTCGGCGTGTGACAAAGTATGTTTTTTTGACATTCCGGTTTAATGAGGCGTTAGTCCACAGTCTACAGCCGCTATATATCATATATATAATATTGCACACATTATTACATTATAAGAGGAGACGAAAACCAGACGGAAGGGGCAATGTTTGCACCAACGAGGAGATAAACTAAATTATTTTAACACTAAAACTCAGTTTTTGTACTCCCAAATGAATTAAAATTAAAAACTGCGGCTTGTGGCACATTTTAAAATTTAACAAAAATACATACAAAAAAGAAAACAGCAAACACGTCAACAATCTGCAGTAATTTTACAATAAAGTAAAAAAAAAAATGCAATCTAAAAAGTTATGTGAATGTTTTAAAATTATGAGGAAATATAACATCATTTTAGTCGCATAAAGTTTAAATATTTAAGAAAAAAATGGGGGGAAGTTAGGTTTAAGTTAAATTTAAATTGTGGGAATTAAGTCAAATTTAAGCTAATTTACCAAAATGAAAGTTGAAATCGACAATTAAAAAAAATAATAATAATAATGCGGAAAACTGTCATAATTTTCAAAGTAAAAAAAAAATCTAAATAGGAAGATAATTTTTTTTTATAATCTAATGAGAAAAAAACGTCGCAATTTAAAGTGAATATATGATGTGAAAAATCTCACTTCCATATGCCTAAACCGCATTATTTGGAACCATGGCATTGCTTAACACCATAATACAACATTCTAGCAACATTTATAGGTCAGAAAAGTGGAAAAAACACAATAATTGAAAGTGAAACTGCATCAGGGATCAACTCTGAGCCCCTTCTTGTTTTCTATGGTGATAGGTTTGTGTAAAAAGTGACGACAATGTAGTTAAATTATGAGAATGAAGTCAAATTTATGAGAAGCTAATATACCAAAATGGAAGCTGAAATAGTTGGACAATTAAAAAAAACAGAAATGCAAAAAAACTTGTAATTTTTAAAAGTAAAAAACAAAATTAAAATATCAAGAGAAAAAAAACATAATAATCTAATGTGATGTTGCAATATCACTTTATGGCGATAAAATGAATATATGTTGTGAAAAAAAAACTCACTTCCAAATATGGGTTGTTTTACATAAATTTAAAAAAAAAATAAAATTAAAATTAAAATTAAAATTAAAATTAAAATTAAAATTAAAATTAAAATTAAAATTAAAATTAAAATTAAAATTAAAATTAAAATTAAAATTAAAATTAAAATTAAAATTAAAATTAAAATTAAAATTATTTAATTATTTATAGCACCATGAACTAGTTACAAATTTGATAACACAACACTTTCCCACACTCTTTCACTTCCTTTTTCCTTCTTCCTGCAAAAAACTTGTAATTTTTAAAAGTAAAAAAAAAAAACCAAAATATCAAGAGAAAAAAATGTAATAATCTAATGCGATGTCGCAATATCACTTTATGGCAATAAAATGAATATATGATGTGAAAAAAACTCACTTCCAAATATGGGTTGTTTTACATAAAAATAAAAATAAAAATAAAAATAAAAATAAAAATAAAAATAAAAATAAAAATAAAAATAAAAATAAAAATAAAAATAAAAATAAAAATAAAAATAAAAATAAAAATAAAAATAAAAATAAAAATAAAAATAAAAATAAAAATAAAAATAAAAATAAAAATAAAAATGTATAATAATATAATTTTTTTTTTCCAAATATAGCACCATGAACTAGTTACAAATTTGATACTGAGCTTTGTGTGTGTGCACATTAAAATGCATGCAATAACATGTCTCTACAACATTTTCCTCTTTCACTTCCTTCTTCCTGTCATGTGTGATTTTCCCATTTACGTAATCCCTGCCGAGCTCTTATCAAATGCACTTCTGCCACCTTGTGGTTGTTTTTATAGCTTAAAATTGCTCTGAAGTGAAATCCATTAGTGGATATTGAACAAAATGTTTAAATACATTGTTGGGATCGAGTGTTTGGGTTATAAAAACAACCATAATATGTTTTTGCTTGCATATTACTTACAGACAGAAGCGTATTATAATATATATTAATTTTTAATATGAATTGTTCCTTTCCTTCGCTTATTTTTTAAATGGTTGATTCCAGTGTGGTTCCAGAAACCTTGTATATCGGGTTATACCATAATCTATCATCAATTGTGTTTTGTCCCTGGAGTTTGTGTCATCGGTTTGTTGTGCATGTTGAACAAAAACCCCTTGTGTCCTTTTTTTATTGTCTTTCATTGTTGTACATTTAAAAAAAAAAAACCAATTCCACTAAGAGCCCCTTTGTGGCACACGATGCGTCTTCCACTCTTGTAAATAACTTGCATTGTAATTAGGATTGTGATTTATTTGCATAACAATGTGATCACAGGAGTGTGTCAGACAAAGTGTGAGTCGGTTGAACGACTATTGTGTTTTATCGAGCGACTCCACCAAGTGTCGTGTGCACTTCATCATTGGAAAGCATTTTCATTTTTTTTTTTTTTTTTTTTTTTTTGGCGGGGGACATTGTCTGCCACACAGCTGTCCTTGTACTGAAGTTACTACCGATTACTACTGATGTACTTTAAAGCAGGTATTAATACATTGTGATGGCGTCCAGAAAGGGATTGATAAATGGGAATTGCCAATGGGAATTTGCCTTTTATTACACTTGCTTTGTTTTTCCGAGAGTCATACAAAAACGTGTTGGACGGGAGGTTTTAATCACATGGCGCCGCACAGAATTTGATTTATTTTTTCGATCAAATTGTTTACTTCTGCGTCCCTGAGAATATGACTTGTACTTCAGCATAAAATAAAATGATGTTTGTTTGTTTTTAAATAAATAAAAATGAAAAAAAAACGTAAAACTAAAATTTACGAGTGCGCCTGAACGCCTCACAGTGGAAGGAGAATGCAGCATAAATAAAATAAGGCTTTATTATTGGTTTGTATGTGTGTATTTTAGATATTATTAAGAAAGGGTACCTTCATAATGCATGTAGTCATCCATAGTATGTTCTCCTATTCCGTGTGGAAGTGGTAAGTTTTTGGCTTTTTATGTTGTCGTTTCCGGCTGCACAGTGGACGAGTAGTTAGCGCACAGGCCTCACAGCTAGGAGACCCGAGTTCAATTCCATCCTCAGCCATTTCTGTGTAGAGTTTGCATGTTTTCCCGTGCATTAATTTTTAATAATAATAATAATTAATTTTTAGTTACAATAATCCTTTGTTAATCATGCTTAATTCTTTCCAGCCCCATTCGTGGTGAGGGAATTTCCGTGAAGTAGGATAAATGGAATGTTTTCTAGTAAGACCATCACATTTTTTTTTACATTAGAGCACTCTAGACATGAAATAACACCCCTATAGTCGCCTTTTCATTCATATTACTCAATATAGTTAACATAATAAGAAAATAAAGCTTGTGTGTGTTGCTGTAAATGTGTTCCAACGCATGAGGAGCTGAGTTGGAGGAGGACAGGAAGTGACATTGAGGGACCCGAGTTCGATTCCACTCCCGGCCATCTCCGTATGGAGTTTGCATGTTCTCCCCGTGCATGCGTGGGTTTTCTCCGGGTACTCCGGTTTCCTCCCAAATTCCAAAAACATGCTAGGTTAATTAGCGACTCCAAATTGTCCATAGGTATGAATGTGAGTGTGAATGGTTGTTTGTCTATATGTGCCCTGTGATTGGCTGGCCACCAGTCCAGGGTGTACCCCACCTCTCGCTCAAAGACAGCTGGGATAGGCTCCAGCATATGCCTGCAACCGTAGTGAGGATAAGCGGTAGAAAATGAATGAATGTTGTGGTTCTCCACATGTTTGAAACCCTTTCTTAAGTTTAGGAGGCTAACTAGTTAGCTTGATATACAGTAGCATAAAGTGGAAGCCGTCTGGTGTCAAAGAATAATAGTAGTGACGGTGACTCTACGGGTGTTATTTCATGTCTACGGGGCTCTAATTATGGCAAAAAACTTGTGTAGAAAGTAATTTCTGTGCTGTAATTACCAAAATATTACAATTTTAAGTACTGAATCCTACTTTTAACGATGACAACTGTAATTGCAAAACTTTAATAAACATGTTTTCTGTTCATATTTTTGGCTTTTTTGAATGGATGGATTGGATTTCCATGATTTGGAAAATTTGATTCGGTTAGCATCCGTTTTGGTTAGAGTCGGACCCCTTGGAACAAATGAATGGTGCTAACCAAGGTTCTGTTGTATAACTTATGAGTATATCTACGTTAAAATTGGTTTTAGCCGGTTTTCAACAAAATATCAAAATTGTCCGTCACTTTTATTTTTCATTGGACTCCTGTTTTCAGAACCTAAACTGCTCCTAAACCTAAAGTGGATTCCCTTACCTTGGTTTAAGTTCATGTATTCCGTTGCTTCTTGCATTGACTCTGAAACTCTCATCTGTGATTGGCTGGCATGTCATGCATACCGACATGCCAATCATCATTATGCAAATATTGATTAGCCTACATGGCAATTTGGAGCGATTACCCTCAGCTTGTTTACTTGTTTACATTAGCATGTTAGCACTAACCCAGACCGTATGCTGTTGCCTTGTCGTCTGATGTGTTTTATTCGAGGAATGCCAATGTCCTACGGCGCTCAGGCCTGCAGGGATTTCAGTTTATGGGATGTAGAATCAGAGAAGAGCTGGCACTCCATCCGCTGAGAGAAATGCTTTGTCTAAAAGGTCACCGTAAGGCTCAATTCCCCCAATGATGGATGGTAACCTTTTATATGTGAAGTGGATGGGCAACCAGAGACGTGTCCATTTGTGGCATCGTCCAACTTGTTTACTTTGGGGATATTGAGGGTCTCTGGTCACACGTAAACTATATGATGGGATATATATGACAGTACCCCCCCTCAGGTTGGCTCGCCCGACAATTTGAGAAGCACTAATCCAGTTCCTCGGATTGGCAGATTATGTTGTTTATGTTGGTATAGTTTTTTGAATGAATGATTTGTTATTCCTATTGTAGTTGGGAGCTGATATTTGCCTGAAACCTTCCTATGTTTTACTGCTTCCATGTTTTTATAGTCATATTACAAAATATTAGCTGAGCCTAGAAAGATAAGTCAAAATTTAAGTCAAACAGTACTTTTTCAGTTTTTACTTTTTTTGACTTTTAGTTCATAATTATGACTTTTAATCTTGTAATTTTGACTTAATCTCATGCTTTTTAGTTTTTATCTCACAATTATGACTTTTAGTCTGATAATTACTACTTTTTATTTCATAATTTCTACTTTTAATCTCAGAATTATGACTGTTTTCTCATAATTTTTACATTTTATTTCTTAACTATGACATTTTATCTCAAAATATCGACCTTTTATCTCATAATTAATTTTTGTCTTCGTAATTTTGACTTTTTATCCCCCAAACTCTGACGTTTTATGTCATAATTTCTACTTTTAATCTCAGAATTATGCCTTTTGACATTTTATCTCTTTTCTATGGCATTTTATCTCAAAATATCGACTTTCTATCTCATAATTATTATTTTTTTCATCATTTTGACTTTTTATCCCCCAAACTCTGACGTGTTATCTCCTCATTTCTACTTTTAATCTGAGAATTATAACTGTTTTCTCATAATTTTGACATTTTAGCTCTTATCTATGACATTTTATCTGTAAATATTGACTTTTTATCTCATAATTATTTTTTACTTCATAATTTTGACTTTTTATCTCCCAAACTCTGAGGTTTTATCTCATAATTTCTACTATTAATCTGAGAATTATGAATTTTTCTCATAATTTTGACATTTTAGCTCTTATCTATGACATTTTATCTGTAAATATCGACTTTTTATCTCATAATTATTTTTACTTCATAATTTTGACTTTTTATCTCCCAAACTCTGAGGTTTTATCTCATAATTTCTACATTTAATCTTAGAATTATGACTTTTTCTCATAATTTTGACATTTTATTTCTTATCTATGACATTTTATCTCAAAATATCGACTTTTTATCTCATAATTATTTTTTTCTTTGTAATTTTGACTTTTTATCTCTTAACTATGACATTTTATTTCAAAATATGGACTTTTTGTCTTATAAATTTCTTTTTCTTCATAAATTTGACTTTTTATGCCCCAAACTCTGATGTTTTATCTCATAATTTCTACTTTTAATCTCAGAATTATGATTTTTTTCTCATCATTTTGGCTTTTTTTTAATATCCTATGAAATTTTATCTCATAATTTTCACTTTTCATCTTATAAAAATACATAAAAATCCACACCACAAACATGTGTATTCTCTTGACCGGTCATTGGACGTCTCGCTTGAAGAGAGCGTAAGCGTAAGCTCCTCCAAACCACAACTGTCTCCTTGAGCAATAATTTACGTGAACGGTCGGTTAATCTTGAGGGAAATTGGATTCGACCGGCGCCGTCTCGTGGGAAATTTGCACCTTTCAAACTCTACGGGCTTTTTGCTTTGATCGGAAGACCGATCCCGTGTTTTTACCTGATTAACACGGGCTTTCCCAGCATGTCTGCTGTTCTGTTTTTAATATGTTTGATTATGCCTCCTAATTTGTCTTCTTTGTAAATTTGCAGGATTATTCCAAGCAAATGTCTTTCTCTCGGAATTGCTAGCAAAGAGAAATCCATATTTTGACATTTACATTGGGAGTAAAGGCCGGTCCTCTGCGGGATGAACGGGATAATAGCCAGTGACAACCTTTTCAATAGACACAAGATAAACAGAAAGAGGCCTGAATGTATGTGATTCTATACTAGTATCCATTCCACTTATCTGCTGTCTGTGTTTGGATATGTTAAATGCATGTATGATGATTAAAATGGATCTGCCTTTACCTTTTTTTTCCAATGCGGTGGTGTGTGTAGCATGTCAACACACATTGTCTGTGTTTTGTCAGTAATTGTAGCAGACAGAGTAGGTTAGGACTGGACCCTGACGGTCCAATCAACTGTGAAGTACACTCATTAACACATGTTGACATTGATCACGCTGAAGGACGGGGCTCACAGCACACATACTATACATTACACATGGTAGTGGAGTAGGAAGGACCTGCAATAATACCTTTTACCTGCAATAATACTCTATACTCTTACCTCAATTGGTTCTGTTTGTATCTGCAGGAAACAACATGTATAAATAAATGCACAATAATTAAAAAAAATAAATTAAAAAAAAAAATATATATATATATATATATATATATATATATATATATATATATATATATATATATATATATATATATATATATATATATATATATATATATATATATATATATATATATATATATATATATATATATATATATATATACCCAATGGTAAGTCATGCACCATGAGATAAAAGACTTAACTATGAGATAAAAGTCCAAATTGTGCAATTAAAAGTCATAATAATGAGACTTCTTTTGACTTCTCATAATTCTGACTTTTTATCTCACAATTATGACTTTTAATCTTGTAATTTTGGCTTTATCGTATGATTTTGTGTTTTTATCTCATAATTACAACTTTTTACCTCATAGTTACTGCTTTTTAACTCATAGTTTCTCATTTGTAATCTCAGAATTTTTACTGTTGTCTCATAACTTTGACTTTTTAATACCAACTTATGCCTTTTTATCTCATAATTATGATTTTTTTTCATTACAATTTTTCATAATTTTGACTTTTATTTCACAAGTATGACTTTTAAAACTTGTAATTTTGACTTGATCTCATGCTTTTGTGTTTTTATCTCATAATTATGACTTTTTACCTCATAATTGCTGCTTTTTATCTAATAATTTATACTTTTTAATCTCAGAATTTGTACTGTTTTCTCATAATTTTGCCTTTTTTAATACCAAACTATGACCTTTTATCTCATAATTACGACTTTTTACCTCATAATTACTGCTTTTTATCTAATAATTTCTAATTTTTTAATCTCAGAATTTTTACCGTGTTCTCATAATTTTGACTTTTTAATACCAAACTATGCCTTTTTATCTCATAATTACAACATTTTACCTCATAATTACTGCTTTTTATCTAATAATTACACATTTTTAAATCTCAGAATTTGTACTGTTTTCTCATAATTTTGACTTTTTAATACCAAACTATGCCTTTTTATCTGATAATTATGCATTTTTATTGTAACAATTTTTCATAATTTTTACTTTCATTTCACAAGTATGACTTTTAAACTAATTTTGACTTTCTCATGCTTTTGAGTTTTTATCTCATAGTTATGACTTTTATTTCACAATTATGACTTTTAATCTTGTAATTTTTACTTGATCTCATGCTTTTGAGTTTTCATCTCAGAATTATGACTTTTCATCTCATGATTACTACTTTTTATCTAATAATTTCTATTTTTTTATCTCAGAATTATGACAGTTTTCTCATAATTATGACTTTTTATCTCATAATTCTGGCTTTTTATGTCATAAATATGACTTTTATTCCATAATTATGACTTTTAATCTACTTTTAATTAATTAATTAATTTTATCTCAGAATTATGACTGTTTTCTCACAATATTTATTTGTAATTTTCACAAAAACACACATGAGGACGAGTCTTATTTATGTCTTAAATGGTTTCTTTGCTATTATTATGTCAACTATATTGTGTAATACAAGTGTAAATGTGGCTATAGGGGTGTTACTTCTTGTCTAGAGGGCTCTAATAATGTTAAACTGTATTTAGACAGTTGTAAACAGGTTTTCTACGCTCTTTGAAAATAGTCCATTCATAAATAAGAAATTTGACTTCACTTATCATTTTGGTCTAAATGCTAATTTTCCAGTGTACGGTTAATAAATTAATAAATAATAATTTCAATTGATTAAATCAAATCAATTATACAGTAAATGACACATTTTATTTCCTTGGACCTCATAATTTGACTCCACTAATTCTATGTACCTCATCCACCAGGAATCAGAAACCGATTAGCTCAACATTAATACGCTCCCGTAATTCAAAAAGTTCGATATTTTTCATTCATGCTTTTTTCCACATGACTGATCAGCAGCCGCCTCGACATTTTCATTGAAATCACTTCAAATTTAAAGCGGAAATTGAACCCTCCCACCCACGATTGACCCGTTGCTCAGTTGCGTTTAAGTCCTTTGGGCCGTTTAAGTGTCTCAGTCACGCAAGGAGCCTCAACATGTGTTGGCAAACCCCCAACATGGATGCCAGGGGTGTTTACTGACTGATGAAGCGTATTGATTCTTCGAGATAAGTGGGATTGGACTTGTGTCAGCTGGACATGAGGATTTGACCTCCGCGTAGTGGTGGCATGAAATTTGAGAGTCCGAATATCGATGTGGAGTGACCTCTGCGGGAACTAATACTGAATGTATGAGACTAATGGGAGCACGCTTGATTTGCAGCAGTTCGGCCATCTTTATTTGGGCCCAATTATAACGCATTGTTTTAACCTCTGAGCTTTAGGGTCTACATGGATGATCTTGGTAGAAGAAACTGTGGAAGTAGAGTAGTAGTAGTGGGAGTAGAGGACATACAGTATGTCGACAAAAGCGGTTGTCGACATAATGAGGAAGGACATGGGCATTTAAACCTACAGCAGTTTAGTAATTATAATCTAAACTCATCACAGTACCACTTAATACCCAAAGAAATATATAAAATAAAATTTATAAAATCTAAAATATTTAAAAAAATATATTTTAAGTATAACATATTTTTCAAATTTTATTTTATGAAACTATAAAATATAAAATATTTTTTTAAATTATTTTATAAAATATAAAACATTTTTAAATGATTTTATAAAAATATAAAATATTTTTAAAATTTTATTTTATAAAATATTTTTTAAAATGTTATTTTATAAAAATTGAAGTATACATTTTAAATTATTTTGTAAAAATATACTATTTTAAAAATGTTATTTTATAAAAAATATAAAATATATTTTTTAATTATTTTATAAAAATATAAAATATTTTTTATTATTATTTTATAAAAATATACAATATTTAAATTTTTTTTTTTTATAAAATATATTTTTAAATGTTATTTTATAAAAATTTAAGTATATTTTTTAATATTTTGTAAAAATATACTACATGTTAAAAATGTTATTTTATAAAAAATATAAAATATTTTAACAATTTTATTTTATAAAAATATTAAAAAAAACTTATTTTATGAAAATATAAAATAATATACCTGAGAAATACACAAACATGTACCAATATGAGTTTGAAATGAAAAAAAAGCATCTGAGCAATGCATTCATTGGGGTGCTGCAATGACATCAGCCTCCCTCCGGACTTCCTGCAATTTCCATTGGGTTGACAAGATCTTTGTGAGCTTTTTCATAGTTAATGACTCCTATCCAGAGCTGCCTGGTCCTTATGGGCTTGTATGCACCACAATATGTCATTTTATGATGTGGGCATAAAAATATAAAATATTTTTTAAACATTTTATTTTATAAAAAATTAAATATATTTTTTTTATTATTTTGTAAAAATATAAAATATTTAAAAAATGTTATTTTATAAAAATATAAAATATTTAAAAATGTTATTTTATAAAAATATTAAATATTAAAAAAATATTTTATTAAAATATTAAATATTAAAAAATATTTTATTAAAATATGATACACCTGAGAAATACACAAACATGTACCAATATGAGTTTGAAATGGAAAAAAAAGCATCTGAGCAATGCATTCATTGGGGTGCTGCAGTGACATCAGCCTCCCTCTGGACTTCCTGCAATTTCCAATGGGTTAACAAGGTTTTTGTGAGCTTTTTCATAGCTAGCTCCTTCATAGCTCCTGTCAAGAGCTGCCTGGTCCTCACAGGCTTGTATGCACCACAATATGTCATTTTATGATGTGGGCATGGGGGTTTATATTCCTTATATATTTAAATATCTTTGCTGTCCCTTTAAATTTAGTGGGTGTAGCTTATATACTGGAATTACTTGTACCATCGGTACTGTGTTATGCTGCTGTTATGCATCCAGTACAGTACAGTGCAGTTTTTCTGAGATCAGAGCTAATTGGCTAGTATTCTGTCAGGAGCATGTAAAGACAGAAAGGTTCTTGTCGGGGGTTTTGGAGAAAGCGCCAAAGGTTTTTGGCAAGCTTTCATGATCCAGAAGGTTTCAGATAAACGTGCGCCCTGCTCATCATTGAAGTATCTTTGAAGTCAGGCCAGGATGAATCAGTGAGATGACCACCGGTTCCGTCGCCAAGAACCACATGAATTAACCATAGACCTCAGTGGAGGTTGAAAGGGCAACGTGACAAGCTAAAGCAGATGTCAAGGTCCTTCCAAGATGTCACCATGATGTGTTGTCCGGGGCCACAACTCTCGGGCGGCTACTTTCCAAGGTGAACGCCACACACACACTTAGGTGTCATGGCGATGTGATGCCAAGACGAAAAGCCGATGAAGCACAGGAGTGAGTGATGCCCTGGGTTCATGCTGTCAGCCAGGCTAATGGAGGGCGTCGCACTTGGCCGCCCACTGATTGACAGGTGCCAACTGAGGCCTCTGTCACACGGGCACCGGGTCGGCACTGCCGGCTTACTTACGCCAGCGAGGGAAGATGACACAGGGATCGCTCATTCGACAAATGCTGACACACATGGCGTACGCACACCCCCTTCCCGGGCTTGTCACTCAATGTGGTGCGTAGGACGCAAGATGAGATCGGACCTTGAGTCATCCGACATAGACAAGTGGATCAAGTTGCGTCTTTGGAATAGGAGTCGTCATTATCGGGAACGTTTTCACACGGCTGACTTATGACCCCTACTGGCTAACGTCCAAGAACGGCCAGATTGCTTGCAGGGAATTGGAACACAGAACACAGAACACAGAACACAGAACACAGAACACAGAACACAGAACACAGAACACAGAACACAGAATCTATCAAGGTATCAACCACTCCAAGTGGAAAGAGTCTAGAGGAGAGGGGGAGTACTGTTTAGCGCCAGGGGTCTCAAACTCAATTTACTTGGGGGCCACTGGAGCTTGGGTCTGGGTGAGACTGGGCGGCATCAGGTTTTCAAAAAAAAAAAAATGCATTTATTAAAAACAAAAAAATTTAAAAAACTTCGCTTTGGTTCCAATTTTCTACAAGAAAAGCTCAAATATTTCTCAAATATCTTACTTTTTATTTTTCTACACAAAATAAGATGAAAAATAAATAAACAAATCAAGAATAAAGAAAATCAATCAATCAGTAATAAATAAATAAATATAATAATAATAATAAAAGGGCAAATAATAAAAACTTAAGAAACCACATATAGTTGGTGGGTAGACAAATTATTTTTTTTTCAGATTAAAATGAACAAAGCATTATTAGAGCCCTGTAGACATGACAAAACACGACTATAGTCACATTTATACTCTTTTTATTTACAACATTTGCACAACTGCAGGGTCTTGAGACACATGCTAACTCGCAAACTAGAGAGCTAGCGACCTAAACGGTAGCCCTCAAGTTATTTCCTTTAAACTTAAATAGCCAAAAACTTACCACTTCCACACGGATAGGGAGGATAACTATTAACAGTTATTTAACCTTTGACATGAACATTAATCAAACGTAATCATTTTTTCTGGGTACATGATACCATACAGCATCCATATCAAACTTGTGCGGGCCACACTAACATTAAACTTTCATATCAAGGCGGGGGCCTCAAACTAGTGTCCTGCGGGCCATATTTGGCCGAGTGTTTGAGACCCCTGGTTTAGGCCAATTGAGTTGCTGTTTACCTGTTCAGAGGAGAGTATATTGCCACGGCTAGGGCTGGGTTAAACGATTATTTCTGTAATCGATTAATCTAGAAAATAGTTTTCCGATGCATCGATTAATCCCTGAAAGTCCCTGATTAGTCCCTGAAAACATAAACCACAAACACATGCACAGGTTAATAAAAATATATATTGATTGCGAGGCTGGAGTATTCAGTCAAAAGACTGAATACAATCAATCAAGGTATCAACATGGCACACTCAGTTCAGGGTGAGGAGAGGGGGAGGACTGTCTAGGCCAATTGAGTTGCTGTTTTCCTGTTCAGAGGAGAGTATATTGAGTATTGAGTATTGAGTATAGTTAGACATTTGGACATGAGTGAAATAGTTAAAATGCTAACATGAGAACATTTAGCATGCTAGCAAAGTAGCGCTAAGTACTGAAAGTGCCAAGGCATTTCTACAGCCCCCCCACATCATGTCATGTAGCTTATATATTTGATTATAGACATGAGTAAAATTGCTAAAATGCTAACAGTTAGCATGCTAACACCTGCCAAGATAGCCAAAAGTGCCAAGGCAGTTCTATAGTGTCCCCACATCATGTCATGTATGTATGTATTTACATTTGGACATGAGTAAAATAGCTTAAATATTAACATGCTAGCACCTAACAAGATAGCACTGTTTGTTGTTGTTCATGTTTGCATGATTTCCCCCCCCCCCCCCCCCCCAAAAAAATTAGTAATACGTTTCTGGTCACAAATAAGATTTCTTGTGTTTATGGAGCAAAAATACTTTGTAAATACATTTTATGGGAGCCCCCAGTGGGGGCATGACAGAAAATAGTTAACCTAACATGTATGCTATTCCAGATGTTCACGATTGTCTGTGAAGGACAGTTAATTAATCAAAAGACAGAATGCAATCAATCAAGGTATCAAAATGGCACACTCACTCTGTTCAGGGTGAGGAGAGGGGGAGTACTGTTTAGGCCAATTGAGTTGCTGTTTTCTTGTTCAGAGGAGAGTATATTGAGTATTGAGTTTAGTTAGACATATGAACATGAGTGAAATAGTTAAAATGCTAACGTGAGAACCGTTGGCATGCTAGCAAAGTAGCACTGAGTACTGAAAGTGCCAAGGCATTTCTACAGCCCCCCCACATCATGTCATGTAGCTTATATATTTGATTATAGACATGAGTAAAATTGCTAAAATGCTAACAGTTAGCATGCTAACACCTGCCAAGAGTTTGTTAACCTAACATGTATGCTATCCCAGATGTTCACGATTGTCTGTGAAGGAGAGTTAATTAATCAAAAGACTGAATACAATCAATCAAGGTATCAACATGGCACACTCAGTTCAGGGTGAGGAGAGGGGGAGTACTGTCTAGGCCAATTGAGTTGCTGTTTTCCTGTTCAGAGGAAAGTATATTGATTATATGATTGAGGCGATAGGGTCAAATCAGTAAAAAAAAAAAAGAACTGGAGGTTGATGACGAAAGAAGAACCGCATGTTGTCACCTTATCCAGCGTTGTGTATTGGGTTCCTGGTAAAAGATGCAGGAAGTGTGACATAACGGGACCGGTTCACTCGCGCTGTCTGATGAGCTGTTTGATTTAAGTAATTGAGGTCTCAGAGGGAAGGATGGGTCGTCACTGGGAGGCCAGACCAGGACTCACACTATCGGAAATTGATACTTAACGGCTTGAGGATACCTTTCAGGACGCACCAACCTCTTCTTATTCACGGGGGTTTTGGTGCACCTGTGAAATCAAAACTTGTCATGGGAATTTCGGCTCTTTTAACTCATTCAATTTCAAAATTCAACCCATTCAGTACTTTCCATTTTAGACAATTTTGACTACTCTTTAGAGGCAAACAGAATATTGTGTTCTATGGCTATGGAAACATGAAACCTACCAGAATAAAGACTCATGCACAAAAAAAATAATCAGTAGTAGAACATAGGTAAGTTTCAGGAAAATATCAGTTCCTAACAAAAAATGGGGGAAAGTTTTTTTTGTGAAAATATACATTTCAAGCATAACTTTGTGATAACTCAAATATATAAACAACTGTGCCACAACATAAATAATAAAATACATAGCTTCTATGGCTATGGAAACATGAAACCTACCAAAATAAAGACTCATGCACAAAAAAAAATAATCAGTAGTAGAACATGGGTAAGTTTCAGGAAAATATCAGTTCCTAACAAAAAATGGGGGAAAGTTTTTTTTTTTGAAAATATACATTTCAAGCATAACTTTGTGATAATTCAAATATATAAACAACTGTGCCACAACATAAATAATACAATACCTAGCTAGATATTGTGTTCTATGGCTATGGAAACATGAAATCTACCAAAATAAAGACTCTCATCTTTCATCATGCAAAAAAAAAATCAGTAGTTTCAGGAAAATATCGGTTCCTAACAAAAAATGGAGAAAAACAGCTTTTTGTGAAAATATACATTTCAAGCATAACTTTGTGATAACTCAAATATATAAACAACTGTGCCACAACATAAACAATACAATATATAGCATAATATGAAACCATTCAACAAAATATTAGCAAAGACGTGTGAGGCAAAAAGAAAAACCCAGCATCCAGTCACAGTTTTAGCAAGTGAAGATTCAAATTCTTCAATGCACAAAAATACCAAAGTTTTTTTTTTTGCCAAAAACCGATATGCCGATATTGTTCAACTCTGAATTCTCGATACTGATATCAGCCGATACTAATACCGATATGTATAACATGACATACATACGTATATCCTGTGGTGGAATGAAGACTTATGTGTTTTATACAGCATTTAAAAAAAATATTTTTTTATGATTGGGAAAAATCAAATACTGATATTAACCGATATCGCATTTTTTTGGTGATATCGGTAACGATAATTATCAGACATCCCTAAAATGTTGATATGTTGCCAAATGGTACATCAGCCACAGCAGAACGAGACTGCGGGGTTGATAAACAACAACTGGGTGCTACCAACATATTGAACATCAGCGGCAACACGTCCACAATATGTTCTTTTATTCAATTCAATTAATTCAATATCAATTAAGCATAAGAAAGTTGATAAGTACAGTTATACATAACTTGGGAATACATTTAGCATGAACAATGTACCAGAAATGTACCATCACACATATTTTACACTGATTAGTCGTATTTTATTAATTAAAAAAAAAACACCTTAGAAGTGTTCCTGTGGTCTGTGGTGCAGTAGGATAGGTTCAAACAAGAAAAAAAGTAAGAGACATTAAAATGCAAAGGAAAAACAAAATGATGAGAAGACCCTAGAGGTAAAGGGAATGGAGAATGAAAAAAAAAGTAGGCCAAGAGGAACATGAGCATAACCGTACCTCATCTCAGCATTGCCGTCAGCTTCTAATTGCGGCTATTAAATTACTGTCTCTGCTTATGTCTAGGGACAGTGTGAGTGTGATAGCCTGTAGCGCTGTCATTGACATTCTAATAATTGTTTAATTGCAATGGGCCTGAGCTTCATGAAGACTTCACCTCTTAATGGCCTCTTCCATTTGCATCGTCAAGGGGGGGTGTATATACAGTATCCTTGCAGTGGCATCATTCTCCTCCTATCTTTAGTCGATTATTGTTGACCCTGTCTAGCCTGATGTATTTGTAAGAGCTGACACTTTCACAAGGGTCTTGGTTAAAGCATAAAATCATACTGTGGAATCATCTATGGCAAATACATACACATTATTGGCTATTAATGCTTTTTTAGGTGTTAGATCTTGCAATGAAGTTCGATTCTTCAGCATGGAATGGTCAAAGTGAGGCCACCAAGCTCCACCCTTCTCATAATTAGGCACTTGAAAGCAATCAACCATGGTCTCATTAACACTAACTACATACTATAACTCCTTGTGGATGACAGCAAAGCAGCCTGGTGGAAAAAAAAAAAAAAAAAAAAGCAAAAGGGAGATGAGTGCTAGTGTATCGCCTTCCTATCATGTTGCATCTGTAATGACCCTCCATGAAGCGGTAATACCACCTGATCTCTTGCTGGCCAACACAGTGAGGTGTTTGGTCTTGTCAGGTGTTTGTCATGTAAACTAAGTATTGAGAAGGACAACTTTTAATGGGCATGCCACCTGTTTGATAGCACTAAGCATCAAAAGTGCCAATGAGTGTCGCTACATCACACCAAGGAGTCGATGCATTGCACTGAGACATGAATAAAATTGCAGAAATAGCATGCTAACAGCTAGCATGCTAGCACCTAACAAGATCGCAGTAAGTACCGAAGGTTGCGAGGCAAGTCTATACTTTCCCCACATCATGCCATGTATATATTTACATTTGGACATGGGTAAAATCGCTACAATTTTAACATACTAACAGTTAACATGCTAGCACCTACCAAAATGCTAAAACGCTAAGTACCAAAAGTATCAAGCATTATGTGCCCCCCAAAGTGTCTATGCATTTGCAGTGAGACATAAATAAAATAGTATAAATAGTATGCTAACAGCTAACATGCTAGCAAGACAGCAGTAAGTGTCGAAAGTTCCAAGTGAAGTATATAGTGTCCCTACTTCATGCCATATTTACATTTGGACATGAGTATAATAGGTAAAATGCTAATATGCTAACTGTTAGCATGCTAGCACCTAGCAAGGTAGAAGCAAGTTGTGAAAGTGCCAAGGACGTTTTACAGTGTCCTCACATCATGCCATGTCTATTTTTACATTTGGACATGAGTAAAATTGCTACAATTTTAACATACTAACAGTTAACATGCTAGCACCTGCCAAAATAGCGCTAAGTACCAAAAGTGTCAAGCATTATATTTCCCCCAAAGTGTCTATGCATTTGCATTGAGACATGAATAAAATAGTATAAATAATATGCTAACAGCTAGCATGCTAGCAAGTTCCAAGTCAAGTCTATAGTGGCCCTACTTCATGCCATATTTACATTTGGACATGAGTATAATAGGTAAAATGCTAATATGCTAACTGTTAGCATGCTAGCACCTAGCAAGGTAGAAGCAAGTTGTGAAAGTGCCAAGGCAGTTCTACAGTGTCCCTACACTGAATGTCATATAGTCTCATATAGTCTATGCATTTGCATTTAGACATGAATAGTAGAAATAACATGCTAACAGCTAGCATGCTAGCACCTAAAAAGACAGCACTAAGGTCCAAGGCAAGTCTATAGTATTTACATTTGGACATGAGTGAAATAATTAAAATGTTAACATGATAACAGTTAACATGCTAGCAAAGTAGCACTAAGTACCAAAGGTGCCAAGGCATTTCTACAGCCCCCCATCATGTCATGTAGCCTATATATTTAATTATAGACATGAGTAAAATTGCTAAAATGCTAACAGTTAGCACCTGCCAAGATAGCCAAAAGTGCCAAGGCAGTTCTATAGTGTCCCCACATCATTTCATGTATATATTTACATTTGGACATGAGTAAAATAGCTTAAATATTAACATGCTAGCACCTAACAAGATACTGTTTGTTGTTGTTCATGTTTACATGATTTTTTCCCCCAAAATTAGCAATATGTTTTTGGTCACAAATAAGATTTCTAGCATTCATGGAGCAAGAATACTTTCTAAATATATTTTATGGGAGCCCCCAGTGTGGGCATGACAGAAAATAGTTAACCTAACATGTATGCTATCCCAGATGTGCTAACCACATGTGCATATACTGTACATATGCACAGACAGTCCATGTTTACATATGTAGTGTGTGTACTATTCATGCCAACACATAAAAAATGGATGACATTATGATGTAAATGCATGGTGGATGCGATATATATGATTATTTTTACCATATTCAGACACACAGGTCATTTGTCTTTGCATTTTATGCGATATATGTATCTTTTTGACAGTCAAATGTCTATAGTGGGGGTACATGGATATTTTTTTATTACATTTTACAACACTGCCTTTGCTTGGCAGCCCAGGAATAATTTAGTCTGTGTGTGTGTGTGTGTGTCCCATGCTTCATTGTGCGTGCATTCCCAGGGTGTTTGACTGCAGACAGTATGAGTGTGTATGGTGTTTCCCTAGGAGGCCATTTATTATGCCGACTATAAGCATGTTAAGCAACAGTGCATGCAATGCGACCCAGCGCCTACCTTGTGTATCACGGTTTGTGGTATTCATTGCATATTGTGAATTTTGGGACCCCCCCAACATGCACACATGGTTTGTTTATATGTGTATGTGTGTGAAATATATTTGTGGGGATCACAACAACAATTAAAATTGGACAGACTGTTTTGGAAAATCAAAGGAAATACAGCTGGAATAGGTGCAGATTCTGGAAGATCTAAAATATTTTCCGTGCTGGTTATTGTGTGTCACTGCTCTATAGGAGTCCACAGGGTCAAAAAATGAGCATAATAGGTTCCCTTTAAACTGTCTTGATAATGTTTGCATAAGTAATACACTCATGTTAATGTGATTGAATGTAACATTGACTTGAACCTACTGGCAAGGCAGACGTATTCTTTCAATTGTGCATGAGGGCATAGGCAATTTTCCACATGGCCTCGGCTGGAAACTTCTGTCTCACATTCAACACACTCTGGCACACCCCTGCACACGTGCAACTACAACATAACCGCTAAGAGAACCTCTGTCTGCATGGGGCTCTTAAATATTTCAACCTGCCTGTAGTTGTGTTGAATTTCACTGTGTGAGAGTATAAAGTGATGTGATATCCTTTACTGTTGGTAACTATTATGGACACGACATCATATGCTGTGTCGTTGGACAATATCACTCTGGTAGACTGATGAGTGATCATTCCACGGGCGCCATGCTGGAGCGTATCCCAGCTGACTTCAGGCGAGAGGCGGGGTACATACTGGACTGGTCGACAGCCAATCACAGGGCACATATAGACAAACAACCATTCATACTCACATTCATACCTGCTCTTTTCTGTTCTTTAGTAAGATAAATAAGTTTCAGGAAAATATCAGTTTCCAACTAAAACAGAAAGAAAAAGTTTTTTTCATTCATTAATTTTCTACCGTTTTTCCTCACATGGGTCACGGGGGTGCTGGAGCCTATCCCAGCAGTCTTCAGGCGAGAGGTGGGGTACACCCTGGACTGGTCACCAGCCAATCACAGGGCACGTATAGACAAACAACCATTCACACTCACATTCATACCTATGGACAATTTGGAGTCGCCAATTAACCTAGCATGTTTTTGTAATGTGGGAGGAAACCGGAGTACCCGGAGAAAACCCACGCATGCACAGGGAGAACATGCAAATTCCACAAAGAGATGGCCGAGGGTGGAATTGAACCCTGGTTTCCTAGTTGTGAGGTCTGCATGCTAACCACTCGACCACCATGCAGCCTCACTCTTGCCTTTCATCAGAAAAAAATAATTCTGCTCTTTTCTGTTCTTTAATAAGATAGGTAAGTTTCACGGAAATATTAGTTTCCGACTAAAACAGAAAGAAAAAGTTTTTTCATTCATTCATTCATTAATTTTCTACCGCTTTTCCTCACAAGGGTTGCGGGGGTGCTGGAGCCTATCCCAGCTGTCTTTAGGCGGGAGGCAGGGTACACCCTGGACTGGTGGCCATCCAATCACAGGGCACATATAGACAAACAACCATTCACACTCACATTCATACCTATGGACAATTTGGAGTCGCCAATTAACCTAGCATGTTTTTGAAGAAAACCCACGCATGCACGGGGAGAACATGTAAACTCCACACAGAGATGTCCGAGGGTGGAATTGAACCCTGGTCTCCTAGCTGTGAGGTCTGCGCACTAACCACTTGCGCACCGTGCAGTCTCACTCCTGCCTTTCATCAGAAAAAGAAAATTCTGCTCTTTCTGTTCTATAGTAAGATAGATAAGTTTCAGGAAAATTTCAGTTTCCGACTAAAACAGAAAGAAAACGTTTTTTGTGAAAATGTATATTTCAAGCATAACTTTCAATTTGACACATTTTTTTCTGTCAAAAAACCATACCACAACATAACACAACAATAATAATAAATATTGTTTCACTTTTGGACCATTGCTGATTCATTGACAATCCTCACACAAACACTAAACCTCTAATTGCCACCCACCATCACTGTGCTCTTCAGATACTCTCACAGGCTGCAGGTTGCCCTCCCAAAAAGTCATGTTAGTTCATGCGTGTGCCAAGATGTGTTCTTCCTCAGCTGTTACTTCTTTTAGCGACTCTGAGAATAGAACAGTAACATTAACCGCAATGTGAAGCCTCTCATGAGGTGATGCGGGAATTCGAAAAGGGAGCTCGGCAGATGAATTAGGCATGGATGTCCTTAACTATCACTGACTTGTTGTAGTTGTACAAGATTCGTCTAAGTGGTTGCTGTTTATACATAAATGCAAGGCGGTTAGACAGTTAAAGCTTTAGTAAATACGCAACACCCTTCTTATGTGTCTTTTAGGTGCAACATGTTTTTTAAGCACTGGTGAGTCAATGAAATATCAGTTTATTGACTGATCAGTGAGTCAGTGAAACTCTAGTCTCTGTTGACTACAAGTAAGTCAGTGAAAATTCAGTCTTCATTGAGCACCGATGAGTCAGTGAAACTCGAGGCTTCATCGAGCACCAATGAGTCAGTGAAATTCAAGTCTTTGTTGACTACCAGTGAGTCAGGGAAACTGGAGTTTTCATTGTGAACCAGCGAGTCAGTTAAACTTGAGTCTTCATCGAGCACTAGTGAGTCAGTGAAACTCGAGTCTTCATCGAGCACTAGTGAGTCAATGAAATTCAAGTCTTTGTCGAGCACAAATGAGTCAGTGAAATATCATCTTTTGTTGACTACCAGTGGGTGTCAAATCTTCGAGTCTTCATCGAGCACTAGTGAGTCAGTGAAACTCGAGTCTTTGTCAAGCACCAGTCAGATGGTGAATCACAAGGCTTCGTCAAGCACTAGTGAGTCAGTCAAATTGGAGAATTCGTTAAGTACATTTAAGCCAGTGAAAATCGAGTCTTCATGGAGCACCGGTGAGTCAGTTAAACTCAAGTCTTCATCGAGCACCAGTGAGTCAGTCCAATTCAAGACTTCGTTGAGTACAAGTAAGCCGGTGAAAATTGAGTCTTCATTGGGCACCGGTGAATCAATGATACATGAGTCTTCATCGAGCACAGAATCTTTGTCGAGTACCAATGAGTCTATGAAACGCGAGTCTTCATCGAGCACCAGTGAGTCAGTAAAACTCAAGTCTTCGTTGAGTACCAGTGAGTCAGTCCAATTCAAGACTTTGTTGAGTACATGTAAGCCGGTGAATATTGAGTCTTCATTGAGCACCGGTGAGTCAGTGATACATGAGTCTTCATCGAGCACAGAATCTTTGTCTAGTACCAAAGAGTCTATGAAACTCGAGTCTTCATCGAACACCAGTGAGTCAGTAAAACTCAAGTCTTCGTTGAGTACCAGTGAGTCAGTGATACATAAGTATTCATTGAGCAAAGAATCTTTGTCGAGTACCAAGAGTCTATGAAAGTTGAGTCTTCATTGAGCACCAGTGAGTCAGTAAAACTCAAGTCTTTGTTGAGTACCAGTGAGTCAGTGATACATGAGCACAGAATCTTTGTCGAGTACCAATTAGTCTTTGAAACTCGAGTCTTCATCGAACACTAGTGAGTCAGTAAAACTCAAGTCTTCGTTGAGTACCAGTGAGTCAGTGATACATGAGTATTCATCGAGCACAGAACCTTTGTCGAGTACCAATGAGTCTATGAAACTCGAGTCTTCATCGAGCGCCAGTGAGTCAGTAAAACTCAAGTCTTCGTTGAGTACCAGTGAGTCAGTGATACATGAGTCTTCATCGAGCACAGAATATTTGTCTAGTACCAATGAGTCTTTGAAACTCGAGTCTTCATCGAACACCAGTGAGTCAGTAAAACTCAAGTCTTTGTTGAGTACTAGTGAGTCAGTGAAACATAAGTATTCATCGAGCACAGAATCTTTGTCGAGTACCAAGAGTCTATGAAACTTGAGTCTTCATCGAGCACCAGTGAGTCAGTAAAATCGAGTCCTCGTTGAATACCAGTGAGTCAGTGATACATGAGTATTCATCAAGCACAGAATCTTTGTCGAGTACCAATGAGTCTATGAAACTCGAGTCTTCATCGAGCACCAGTGAGTCAGTAAAACGCAAGTCTTCGTTGAGTACCAGTGAGTCAGTGATACATGAGTATTCATCGAGCACAGAATCTTTGTCGAGTACCAATGAGTCTATGAAACTTGAGTCTTCATCGAGCACCAGTGACTCAGTAAAACTCGAGTCTTCGTTGAGTACCAGTGAGTCAGTGATACATGAGTATTCATCGAGCACAGAATCTTTGTCTAGTACCAAAGAGTCTATGAAACTTGAGTCTTCATCGAGCACCAGTGTGTCAGTAAAACTTGAGTCTTCGTTGAGTACCAGTGAGTCAGTGAAGCATCAGACTTCATCGAGCACCAGTGAGTCAGTGAAAATCAAATCTTTGTCGAGAACCAGGGAGTTAGTGAAACTCGAGTCTTCGTCGAACACCCGTAATGCGGCTCGGTTAGGAAGGGGCGAGGACCATACTGGATGTTTTTTGCCTTTTCCATGAGGTTAATACATTTATACAAAGGCAGTTCTACATGTAAACTGGTTTCCTTTTTAATATGATGGTACACATCACTCTTGCTACAGCCTGACCCTCAAGCTAAGGTGGAAGGTTCAGAAAGGAGTCAGGAAGAGGAAATAGCAAAGCCGAGTGTTTAGATGTGGATGTGAAGGCTTCGTGTGGACTGAGTAAGCACCCGTCTGCATGTATGGAACAGCTGCAACAGCTGAGCTGCAGGCCATCCTTGTTACACTCTGGTTTCTATCACGCAGCTTAGAAAACCATGGTCGGTGACAGACGGTAATAAAGAGCCACACACACACATACACACACACACACACAAGGCAGTATTTGTGTATTTTATAAAGTGTGTAGCTAAGAAATGAGTATCTAAGCAACAAATATTGTATGCATAGGTTTAACATTGGGTTTTTATAGGAGTTGAGTCGTATATAACTGGTGTAAAAAGCAGTGAAATGGAAATTTTACACCTAAATTATTCTGCAGAAAATGTACATTTTGCTTTTTTACTCAAACCTATGAGGCCATATTCAAAACCTCTAAGACTTCACTTTCAGATGTATTTGTTTTACAAAGAAAAACACATTTTCATGCATTTCACAATCTCAGTGTTCATTAAAATAGAGATCAGACTTACTCGGTTCTGTAGCAACTTAAACGTCGTTATTCTTGTTTTTTCCCCTTTGTACCGAATCGACAATAACATCCTTTTTCAAAATGTGTTTATACCGTACTCGCAAGCCGAAATAACTTACAGTATCACTTGGATACGATAAACATCCAGCAGCAACACAACATTTTGGCATGAGTATTATTTTGATGAAAAATATACAGAACAAAGTCAACAAAAGAAGTGTTTGTTTTCCTGGCTTAACTGGTGTTACTTCCGGAAATGATACTTTGCTGGAACAATGAGTTCATCATGGCTGGTGCCATGAACTTTAAATTCAATTTTTGTAAATGTTCCATTCACTTTCACAATGCAAACAATGAAGAACATAATTAACACTCAATATATAACATATACTACTGCTCAAAAGTTTGGGATCACTTGCAAATTTCTTTGTTTTCCAAAGAAAAACACATTTTCATGAATTTCTCAAACATTTTTATGCATTTCACAAACATTTTTTATCCATTTCACAAACAATTAAAATGGATCAGATGATTTTCAAAGAAGGATGTACATTTTTGCATAGAGGCCTACTATCAACAACTGTCAGTCCTCTGCATCAATCATCATCGTTCATCATTTTATAAGGCTAATAGATTATTAGAAAAGCCATCTAAAAAATGTAAACTAAAACTAAAATATCTTACCATGCTGTTAACTACTCCCTTCAGAGAGCAGCACAAACTGGGTCTAACAAGGACAGAAAAACGATGCACAACTGTGCTCAACTTTTGAGCGGTAGTGTATTTAAGCAAAAAAATTTAGTTTCATGTACGCGTACGCACACACACAGTGGTGTGTGTGTTGTTTACTTTGTGTTATAGTTTAGATATTTTGTCTAAGTATAGCTAAATTTGTGTCAAAGTGAAAATTATGCTTAAAATGTATATTTTCACAATTGTTGAATATTGAAATTTTGCGAAAACTTACCTATGTTTTATTTCTGATTACTAAAGAACAAAAAATGGTAGAGACAAACTTTTCTTTTCTGGTGAAAGATGAGAGTCTAATCTATCTTTTGACATATGCCATGTTTATATAGCCCTACAACACAATATTGTTTGTGCCTGGAAAAATCAGTCAAAATTTTCGAAAATGGCCAGTAGTCTTTGGAAAAATGTCTTGGATTGAATGAGCTATTGTTTATCATCTTCTATGAAAGATTCTATTTCCCAAGATAGATAAAGTCCTTATAATCCTGGGGTATTATTATTACTGAACAAGTGAATCAACTCAACAATTTTACTGTTATTGATCAGAACATTAAGCAAAATTTAATATAGTTTACCGCTTTACCGACTGGGCAAAAAAATGTCCAAGTGATCCCAAACTTTTGAGCGGTAGTGTATTTAAGCAAACAAATTTTGTTTCATGTACGCACACACACAGTGTTGTGTGTTCTGTTCTGTGTGATAGTTTAGATATTTTGGCTTATATGGCTAAATTTGTGTCAAAGTGAAAGTTATGCTTCAAATGTATCTTTTCAGTTTTTTTGTTGAATATTGAAATTTTGCGAAAACTTTCCCATGTTTTATTTCTGATTACTAAAGAACAAAAAAATGGTAGAGACAAACTTTTCTTTTCTGGTGAAAGATGAGAGTCTAATCTATCTTTTGGCATATGCATATACCATATAGCCCTAGAACACAATATTGTTTGTGCCTGGAAAATCTGTCAAAATTGTCAAAAAGTGAATCAACTCAACAATTTTATTGTTATTGATCAGAACATTAAGCAAAATTTAATATAGTTTACTGCTTTACCGACTGGGCAAAAAAAATTCCAAGTGATGCCAAACTTTTGAGCGTCTAATCTATCTTTTGGCGTATTCCATGTTTATATAACCATGTTTATATAACCCTAGAACACAATATTGTTTGTGCCTGGAAAATCAGTCAAAATTGTCAAAAATGGCCAGTAGTCTTTGGAAAAATGTCTGGAATTGAATGAGCTATTGTTTATCATCTTCTAACAAGTATGAACAATTCTATTTCCTAAGCTAGATAAAGTCCTGTTACTGTTATTGATCAGAACATTAAGCAACATTTAAGCAACAATTTACCGCTTTAATACTTTTTGGATGACAAACATCACTTTCAGTTTCTTCTGAAGTCATATCTCAGACTGGCCCAAAAAATTTTCCAAGTGATCCCAAACTTTTGAGCGCTAGTGTACATATGAAATATATCTGTTTCCAGTCTCTACAAGACCATTCCATAAATCATATCATTCCCACACAGCTTTGGATACTTTTTGTTTCCTTAAGTTTGAATCTAACCGAGCCTGTTTTCAAGCACATGCATGCTGATGGACGGATGTTTAGCAGAAAGAGACAAGTACCACACTCTCTGCATTTCCCGTTTCCTTCCCCTTTCGGTCCAGAAATACTGCTGAGATTTGGAGATGTTATGTAACCACACTGAGAGAGAGAGATGGCGAAGAGGGCAGCACAGCATCAGGGATATTATATTACGTACTGTTGATGAACCGCCAAAGGAACAAGAAGATTGCTTGGGTGATTTACACATCATTTAATCACTGAGGTTATAATAGTTGTACTTGTACTTATACACAAGGTTTGAATGTACAGATACTACATGTAGTAAGACTACAACTTGTAATTGCATTTGCGTGTTGACTGGGTTGGATGCAAATGTCTTCGTCCTGTCTGCCACCTGCCCCATGTTGTTTATGATGTACTACCTCAGAGTATTTGCCTTTCAAATACTGCCATGCATACCGTGTATGTATGATTTTACTTTGTGGTTTGGGGTTTTTTTGTCAATCAACTCGGTTCCCTGGTTCTTCTCGTTGGTGAATGGACTCATGATTGTGAGATTTGATGTGATTATGTTAAGAGGTTTTATGGTAAGGTCAGTTCAGGTCAATTTTGAACTGAACTTCAAATAGCAGATCATTATGGTCCAGATCTAAGGTCCAGATCATTATGATGTCTAGCTTACATTATGGTTTGGGGTGTGATATACTCTGAGGTAGCCTTCAGGGCTGGAATTCATTTCTCACTATGTGGCCCTCAGTGGGAAATGTATGGACCTCCTGGTGTATACATTGTTTTTGTCGTCATCTTATCTTTGAGTGGTTTTGTTCACCACTCTGAACCATAGCTCCATTTACAAGTGATACTCCAGGGACACTTTTTCCACTTTAAAAACATGCCAAACTTCATTTGAGGACGTTTTCATGTGTGCTGTGCTGAAATGTAATCTGCTAACAGTGTGTGTGTGTGTGTGTGTGTGTGTGAGAGAGAGAGATACATGAGCAGAGTGGGCCGTGGTGTACGTGGGTGACACCACTTGGTGTCATTGGTAGAAGCACTTAAGACAGTGTGATTACTGATCCTTGTCCTCTAAAGGACGCCGCTGGTAAAATACCCTAATGGCACTCCTACAGATGCACCATTTGTACATATAGGTCAAAAGTCGACATTTTCATGTTGAGTGTATTTTGCTACATCTTCTGTCATCCTGAATGAAGGAGGAAAGCACTCAGAGGAAGACAATCAACCACGATAGTGCATTTATGGCTATTTCCTTAAATCATTAACTGCCATTAAATCGATGTGAAGGAACCGGTAACAGTAACACATCAACGGTGATTTTCCTTCTTTCATTTTATTTGTCATGATTCATTACCGAAACTATTGATCATCTCTAGAATGCACAGTTTTGCACGAATGCATTAATTATTATGCAGCTGTATGGATTTCTATCGGCTCGTGTATTATTTATCTTGGGTACAATGGGTTCAAACATTAAACACTCAATACCAATACTATTTTTTTGTCACAAAATGCTGTTTTTCTCTTGTTTCTTTTCTGATATTTTCCCGAAACGTACCTGTTATCTACTGTTGACTACTGTTGATTATTATGGAAAACGGTGATATTGTCCAACTTTCAATTCCTGATACCGATATATCAGCCGATACCGATTCCGATATATGTAACATGACACATATGTGTTGTTTACAGCATTTTTTTTCAAATCGATTTTCACAATTGGGGGAAAAAAAAATCTGATACCGATAATTATCGGACATTCCTAATTAGAATATGTTAATGTTAATGTTATAATTATTATTTCACTCATTCAATCCTAGCCATTTATTAATTTCACTACTTTTTTCTGTTCTTTAGTAATCAGCAGTAGAACATAGGTAAGTTTCAGGAAAACATCGGTTGCCCACTAAAAATGGGGGAAAAAGCAGCTTGTGAAAAAATAAAGTATAACTTTCACTAGGCCCTTTGAGGCTCTTTTGTGATTGACGTGACTTGACGTGACTTGACGTGACTTGGCTTGACCTGACTTTGACTTGACTTGACTTGACTTTGACTTTGACTTTGAACTGACTTGAACTGACTATGACTTAACTTTGATCTGACTTAAATTGATTAGAATTGACCTGACTTGACGTGACTTGACTTTGATTTTGACTTTGATTTTGACTTTGATTTTGACTTTGATTTTGACTTTGATTTTGACTTTGATTTTGACTTTGACCTGATTTGACTTGACTTTGCATTGAACTGACTTGAATTGAATGGATTTTGACTTTGATCTTGACCTTGACCGTGACCTTGACCTTCACTTTCACTTTCACTTTCACTTTCACTTTCACTTTCACCTGACTTGAATTGACTTGCTTTTTTTTTAATCAAATATCGAAACAACCACACCAACATAAACAACACAACAAAGGGTTGTATTACATCAAAATAGCACTCTATTTACAAATATAAATAATAATAATACAATAATATAAATATTTATATAAATATTACTATTTACAGTTTTCACATTTGGAGCGCATGCGCTCATGCATGTGTTAAAATTTCCCTAAAGTGTCTAACTTTCTGTACGCTACATCCTTTCAAGCTCTCACACTTCCTTCTTTCTGTTATGTGTGATAGGTGCCTTGTTCAGTGGTCCTTGAACACATCATAATTGCTGTGATACTTGTATATACTGGAACTTTTACACCTTGACTCAGATTCCACCTGTTTGTGTTATATTATCAACTATTAGTACTTAGAACCCGTATATTTGATACTTTGTTTTTTGCCATCCACTTTCACAATGATAAAATATTCATGTTAACAACCCGCCCAAATCCAGCTTGTTTTTGCCCGGAGTTATCCACCTAAAGGTCCCAGGCCTGGGTAAACACTAGCCTCATTTTTTATTTAGGACTTGTTCCCTCTGGGATGGACAGCTGCTTTGATATATGTCCCACGTCAGTGCGGCGCTGTGTAAATGTCACACCCACCCCATTACCATCCGCCTCCTCACATCTGTCTTGAAACACACCTCAAGTGTATCACTATTATTTCTAATTTTTCCACCAAGATGAGGTGTTTGGCTGCGTTCTCACATACCGACCCTCGGTGGGACAATGTTGCAATCTCTCAGGTAATTGGCCAGGTAAACACACAGCACAACGTGTGGTTATTTGTCTCGATTACAGCTGAGGGAGGCTGACGAATTGACGGGAATAGTTTGTGCTCCATTGTGAAACAATCGAGGAAAAAGAACAGGGGGTGTGAACTGGGAAAAATGCGCTTATCTGAGGAACAAGTGGTTGCAAATCTAATATGAATCAAACATGCATATATTTATTTTTCCATATGCTTTTTCAGCAGGCTGTTCTGTTAACAAATTGAATGGATTGCTCAGTGCAAGGCGGGTCATGTGCATGCATGCATGTGTACAATATGTTGTTATGCCCTGCCACCTACTGGTTGCAGGAGTACCAACCTTGCAAGTAATAAAAATGTTTCAAATGTACCTTTTATTTGCCATCAGTTGAACAATTATAATGATTTAATAGTGTGTCAGTGTGTATTTATTATTGTAGTTCTTGAATTAGTTCATATAAAACAACTAGGAAAGTATCACTATTGAGTTTTTAGCATTAATTTGCAATGAAAAGCAAAGTGAGCTGTTTTTATTTTTTACTCAGATCTTTAAAAAAGCAGATTTCTTTGTTAATTTAATTTATTTCTAATGTAAAAAGGTCTGAATTGATTTGTACTTTTCTAATTATTAACAACGCAACAGCACATCATTCATTTCCACCGCTTATCCTCACGAGGGTCGTGGAGTGTGCTGGAGCCTATCCCAGCTGTTTTTGGGCGAGTACGGGGGGCTGATGTCATCGCAGCGCCCCAATTGACGCAATGGATTATGGAAAATGGATGGCTTTGAGAGAAATTGAAAAAGATGATTGATGCAAAAATCTGACAATGAAGGGAAGACTCACATTCTTAAACAACCAAGGCTTTTTGAATCAGGTGATAAGCATGTGGAGGACTTGTAGCACAGTGAGTGTCATATTATTGTGTATTATATATCTAATTATGACTGATATTATTTATTCATTCATTCATTTTCTACCGCTTGTCTTCACTTGGGTGGTGGGAGCTGGAGCCTATCCCAGCTGTCTTTGGGCGAGAGGCGGGGTAGACCCTGGACTGGTCGCCAGCCAATCACAGGGCACATATAGACAAACAACCATTCACACTCACATTCATACCTATGGACAATTTGGAGTGGCCAATTAACCTAGCATGTTTTTGGAATGTGGGAGGAAACCGGAGTACCCGGAGAAAACCCACGCATGCACGGGGAGAACATGCAAAGTCTACACAGAGATGGGTGGAATTGAACCCTGGTCTCCTAGCTGTGAGGTCTGTGCGCTAACCACTCGACCACCGTGCAACCTCACTCCTGCCTTTCATCAAAAAAAAATAAATTCTGCTCTTTTCTGTTCTTTCATAAGAAGTTTCAGGAAAATATCAGTTTCCGACTAAAACAGAAAGAATTTTTTTTGTGAAATATATATTTCAAGCATAACTTTCACTTTGACACATTTTTTCCTGTCAAAAAAACATACCACAACATAAAACAACAGAAATAAAAAAATATTGTTTCATTTTTGGACCGTTGCTGATTCATTGACAATGACGGTGGAATTGAACTCGGGTCTCCTAGCTGTGAGATCTGTGACAGCACACCATCACAGAGCCGAGTCTAAGAGCTGTTTCGTCAGCGGTCGACACATCACTAGATCTCATGGGTCACATTTTCAGAAATCCTTCTTAGGTGTCTGGATAAAGTCACAACTAAATTGGTTTTGGTTATGTCGATAACCGCTTATGTTGACAGCCCTCGGACTGGTAAACATAACGCGCCATATATTTAGCTGCCGTGATGTAGTGGTTAGCATTCTGGACTTTGGATTTGAATCTGCACTCGTAAGCATCATTGGTATTCATCAGGAAGGGCATCCGGAATATAAAGTGCTCAAGCCAAAATCAGTATGCGGATTTTGATCTGCTGTGGCGACTCCGAAATCAGGAAAAATCCGAAAAGATACAAAGACAACATTTTGACCACTCATGTGGCTTCAACAGGAAAAAACAAGGAAGAAACGGGAGCTTTTTCACTTCAAAGAGCCGATTTCCTTTGTTCACTTCAAAGAGCCAGCTATAAGCGCTATATTTCTTTTTGCATAAATAAAGCTACTTTCAGTTTCAGTTATGTTTACACCTGCCTATGTCCACTGCCTGATTACGTTGAACAACAAACACAAAACAATGATTCATTCACTTCAAAGATCCGGCTCTAGGAGCTGTTTTATTCTGGGCCGAGGAAGAAACAGGAGCTTTTTCACTTCAAAGAGCCGATTTCCTTCGTTCACTTCAAAGAGCACTATTTTTTTTTTGCATAAATAAATGTTAGCAATAGCTACTTTCAGTTTCAGTTATGTCTACACCTGCCTATGTCCACTGCCTGATTAGCGTTGAACAACAAACACAAAACAATGAATCATTCACTTCAAAGATCCGGCTCTAGGAGCTGTTTTATTCTGGGCCAAGGAAGAAATAGGAACTTTTTCACTTCAAAGAGCCGATTTCCTTTGTTCACTTCAAAGAGCCAGCTGTAAGCGCTATTTTTTTTTTTGCATAAATAAATGTTAGCAATAGCTACTTTCAGTTTCAGTTACGTTTACACCCGCCTATGTCCACTGCCTGATTAGCGTTGAACAACAAACACAAAACAATGAATCATTCACTTCAAAGATCCGGCTCTAGGAGCTGTTTTATTCTGGGCCAAGGAAGAAATGGGAACTTTTTCACTTCAAAGAGCCGATTTCCTTTGTTCACTTCAAAGAGCCAGCTGTAAGCGCTATTTTTTTTTATTTTGCATAAATAAATGTTAGCAATAGCTACTTTCAGTTTCAGTTATGTCTACACCTGCCTATGCCCACTGTCTGATTAGCGTTGAACAACAAACACAAAACAATGATTCATTCACTTCAAAGATCCGGCTCTAGGAGCTGTTTTATTCTGGGCCGACACATCACAAGGTCAAGTAAAATTTGTTGTCCTTAAGTGTCTGGACAAAGAAACAAGTAAATATGCAAGCAACTGCTAATTTTGGTTTCGGTTATATCAACAACCGCTTCTGTTGACGCCAGCGGATTCGCCAGCGTAGTTCCACTGCTGTCAATCAAAAGTGAGAAACTGTGTGCTTATGTATTGTTTATTGTCAGGTAAATCCATGTTTCCTGACTGACATGCTTGAGCAATAATGAAAGTAAGTTTGTCACCTCTGAGTGTTTTGGATTTAAGGTTGATCCCAAACAAGGATCCGCGTGCTTCGTTCCTACACGGGTCTGGATCTCATCATTCCCGTCCTGTCACACAGTGTGTGAATGCGCGACACTGAACAGAGCGGCAAAACAGGACACACATCCCCAGCTCACATCCTGCTTTGACTCCAGCTTCCTCTGTCAGAAGGAACAATAACCATGAAATGATAGCCGTTAGCTGTGCTTGGCATTTATTTTTAGATATACAGTATAGCTATGCCCTTTTATTTTTATGACGTGTGTTTTTCTGAACTGGTGTAGACACCACTGTTGTACACCAGGGGGTGCAAATGTCCTACATACAGCCGTAATAGTCTAATCCATTAGTAGTAGAGGCCTGTATTGGGGAGCAAGTGGCAGCTTTATGTTGGAGTGCAGTATGGAGGATCTGGTTGATCACAGTCTAATCTGTTCCCTGTAATCCACTTGTCCCAAAGCAGAGATTAAAACACAATCAAGTACAAATTATAATCCATCACAGTACGGGATGATTCAGGGAGTGATGGAGAGAAGTGATGGTCAACGTAGCTTGTCTTTTTTGGTCTAACTGTAATTGTGTTTTATTTAGCTTTTAATGAATATTTGAATGGGCTGCACGGTGATCGAGTGGTTAGCGCGCAGACCTCACAGCTTGGAGACCAGGGTTCAATTCCACCCTCGGCCAGGAGACTCACTGAAATACCTGGAAGCATTGATTTAAAGCTTATTTTGCACTGAACGGGAAGTCAGTTGATGTTGATAATAATTGTTGATGATTGATATTGAAGTAGCCTGCAGGGCGGTCGAGTGGTTAGTGTGCATACCTCACAGCTAGGAGACCCGGGTTCAATTCCGCCAGTGGACTCACTGAGATACTTGGAAGCATTGATTTGAAGCTTATTTTGCACTGAACAGGAAATCAGTTGTTATTGATAATAATTGTTGATGATTGATATTGAAGTAGGCTGCATGGCGGTCGAGTGGTTAGCGCGCAGACCTCACAGCTTGGAGACCAGGGTTCAATTCCACCCTTGGCCAAGGGACTCACTGAAATACTTGAAAGCATTGATTTGAAGCTTATTTTGCACTGAACAGGAAGTCAGTTGTTATTGATAATAATTGTTGATGATTGATATTGAAGTAGGCTGCACGGTGGGTGAGTGGTTAGTGCGCAGACCTCATAGCTAGGAGACCAGGGTTCGATTCCACCCGTAGCCAGGGGACTCACTGAAATACTTGAAAGCATTGATTTGAATCTTATTTTGCACTGAACAGGAAGTCAGTTGTTATTGATAATAATTGTTGATGATTGATATTGAAGTAGGCTGAACGACGGTCGAGTGGTTAGCGCGCAGACCTCACAGCTTGGAGACCAGGGTTCAATTCCACCCTCAGCCAAGTGACTCACTGAAATACTTGAAAACATTGATTTGAAGCTTATTTTGCACTGAACAGGAAATCAGTTGTTATGGGGGGGTGCAGCAGTCACAGCGTCGGCCGGGGAGTCATAACACCGGACGTCATCACATCTTGTTGCGCTGTTGAGTCGAAACGAACATGAACATGAGTGAACGGACTGACACGGCCGACTGGGTCTATGCAACGAAATGAACGGATCTTTTTACTGAATGAACCGAAATGATCCGGTTCACTGAAATGAACTGTTTTCCCCACCACCAGTTTACAGTAGCACTACTTTTCCTTAGGCTAACCTTGGAATGAACTGGAGTTGTATTGTGTGTGTTTGACTAAAGCTATTTGACTGAAATCGCACTGAGCTATTAGAGTGACTCTAAAAGGTGTCATAATAACATCTCACAGACCCCATAATAAAAGTGGCATCACATCCTGCTATGATTTGATGACACGTTACCCATTGAAGCAGAGACGTGGTGGCAGAAACATACAATATAGTCTTTCCTGAACAAAAACATAAAGTCACCATGGGAGGTGGAAACATGATAAACGAAAAACGCCAAGAAGCAGAATATGTCCAACAAACAGACTACAAAAGTCCCCGAAAAAAGCAAAACTAATGAACTAGCGACTAGCAGTAGCTTGTAAATTTGATGATCTGTATGCTGAATGTTTATTCGAGATAAAGTGACGTCTGGGGTTCAGAGTTGAGTCGTTGAGCTTGTCGTAACAATGGGTTACAGTAATTCAAACCGTCAATAAAAGCCTGTTGTTCAGGCGATCAAGTCTGGTGCTTGTGTGTCTCAGTGAACATTACAGTAACGATACAGACAAATAGTGACCAATGTAGAATACTACATTCACCACAACGTCTTTGAATGCGTCATCTTAATGCCTTATATTTGTACTTTAGTTCAGGGGTCTCAAACTCAATTTACCTGGGGGCCACTGGAGCTAGGGTCTGGGCGAGGCTGGGGTGAGGTTTAAAAAAAAAAAAACAACAACAAAAAACGCATTTATTAAAAACAGAAAAATGAATAAACTTTGCTTTGGTTCCGATTTTCTACAAGAAAAGCTCTGATAAAACATTCCACTGTTCTCAAATATCTTACTTTTTATTTTTCTACACAAAATAAAATCAAGAATAAAGAAAATCAATCAATCAGTAATAAATAAATATAATAATAATAAAACGGCAAATAATTAAAAATTAAGAAACCACATATAGTTGGTGGGTAGACAAATTATTTTTTTCAGATTAAAATGAACAAAGCATTATTAGAGCCCTGTAGACATGACAAAACACGACTATAGTCACATTTATACTCTTTTTATTTACAACATTTGCGCAACTGCAGGGTCTTGAGACACATGCTAACTCGCAAACTAGAGAGCTAGCGACCTAAACGGTAGCCTCCAAGTTATTTCCTTTAAACTTAAATAGCCAAAAACTTACCACTTCCACATGGATAGGGAGGATAACTATTAACAGTTATTTAACCTTTAACATGAACATTAATCAAACGTAATATTTTTTCTGAGTACATGATACCATACAGCATCCATATCAAACTTGCACGGGCCGCACTAACATTAAACTTTCATATCAAGGCGGGGGCCTCAAACTAGTGTCCTGCGGGCCACATTTGGCCCGCGGGCCGCATGTTTGAGACCCCTGCTTTAGTTAATTTAGCCATGTTTATGCGGGAAAATGCTCAATTTAGGGGATGATTTATTTTATATTTTTGAAAAACTGTGATAGAGTACAGCCGCTGAATGGCGAGGGATTATTGTATGGACAGCAGCCACACCAAGCAGAGGTACCTAAGGTATTGTTGCCAATTCTTTTGTACAATATCGGCTGATGATCAAACCACCATAACACACCAGATGGTCGGGGTTGAAGGTTGGTAATTTCTTTGGCAGCAAACAATGGCTGCTAAAATAGACATCAAGAAGCCAAAGTACCTGTTGCCAAAGACATCACAAAGACAAATAATTAGCAACAACAACACTGTCATACATTGAAGTAATTGCCGAGACATGAAGAAAGGATTAAATAAGATTTGATTCTTATTGAATCGTGGAAGTGTAATCATGTACCGAAAATTCCTGTGTATGAGTCGCACCCACTAAATTTGGAAAATTTGGATTTAAAGCAAGCAGCTCTTTATTTGACACAAGCTTTGAAAAAAATCACTACAAGCTTGTCCACCCAGTGGAAATTGACAAACAACATTAAGCTCATCACACAGCAACTTAACACTCAAAACGTATACATAAGAACTATACAAACATGTACTAATAGGAGTTTGAAAAAAAAACAATCCAATGCATTTCATTGGACAGAGCCCAAAGAGAGGCATTACAGTGCTCTAATGAATGAGTTGCTCAGATGCAATGCATTATGGGAAAACTGTAAAAGTAGTTTTTTTTTTCATTTCAAACTCATATCAGTACATGTTTGTATATATTTTTTATTCAACTATATTGTACATGTGTGTTTATGAGGTATAACATTTTAGTGTTAAGTTGCTGTGTGATGAGTTTAGTGTTGTTAGTACAATGTTCTTAGTAAAATGACACCATGAGTCAGACTAATATGTAATTATACTGTTATATACTATGATGTGTTTTCCAGTTGGTTGACAAGCTCATTGTGATTGCGCTCATAGCTACGGTTCAAAGTTTCTACGTTTAATATATGATAACTCGTCTAAAACAAATAAAACCATGACCGTATCGTCCCTGGATATCCATGAGAAGCGTGCACTCCACACTTTTTTTTTTAATGTGTTTAGAGCATTGTGATAATCCCCCCTGGGTTTTTGTAAATCAGCCTCACTGAATCAGATTACCAGCTGGTACAAGATGAATTGGAATACATCCAGCGAGGGAATTTAGATGAAATGGCATTCGCACTGTTAACCTTTTAACAACTGTTAAAAGTTCATTTTATGAAAAAAGGAAACAATAAAGTAATACATTCCAAAAACATGCTAGGTTAATTGGCGACTCCAAATTGTCCATAGGTATGAATGCGAGTGTGAATGGTTGTTTGTCTATATGTGCCCTGTGATTGGCTGGCGACCAGTCCAGGGTGTACCCCGCCTTTCACCAAAGTCAGCTGGGATAGGCTCCAGCGTACCCAAGCAGACCCCCCCCTTATGAGGATAAGTGGTATAGAAAACGGATGGGTTTATGAATCCCACTTTTCACAGAAATTCACTTATCACTGTCATCTGTAGAAGCAATTAAGCGTGATAAATGAGGGATTACTGCGTTAAATCCACTTTTATTGTGTTTAAACCTAAATTGTACTTTTGTGGAATCGTGTGTGTATATTTGGACGTCTGTCACATCTGTCATCATCCATGCTGTAGACACACACTGTTGTATGGAATATACATAGTACGTCCTATCCAATCGCCAACCTCAATAACGGTGCACCTAAAACAACTAGTATCACATATGGAACACACAATATGACTGACTATGCAGGTATAAAAAAAAAACAAAAATTGCAAAACTATAACCGCACATATAACCCGCAAGACATTCTGGGTAGCTTCCTGCTGGGGATTTTTTTTTTACATTGAAAGAAAAACAAGTATAATACAAAAAAGAAATATTTTTTAAATAGTTTATTTTTGTATTAATTTGTACGAATTAGAATATTATTAGTAAAAAATAAATATATGAAAATGTGGTTTTAAAAATTTAATAAAAATAATTAAAAAATATATTTGATGAATAAAATAATTTTTAAAAAGGGCACAACTGTATTGTAAAGGTAAAGATATATATATAAATGTGTTTAAATATATATATATATTTGATAAAATAATAATAATAATAATAAAAAAGACACAACTGTATTGAAAAGGTCAAGATATATATATATCTTATAATATATAATATTATAATAAATGTGTTTTTAAAAAATATATAAAAATAATAAAAAATATATATTTGATAAATAAAATAATTAAAAAAGGAAAAGGTAAAGATGTATATATATATACAATGTACAAAATAAAAAACAGGGTGGAATAGCATAATGGGACAACATCCAACGTCTATTTAGATTTGTGTCCCTCAATCCAGACTTGGCTGCTTGAAGGGATGCATCAACACCTTGTAAAGTCACCACAGGCAATCTAGCATCTGTTCATGAATGCAGGCATGAATGGAGATGACCCAGAAGCTCATGAATGAATGTGAATTGCAGAATCAAATACTTCCACATGAGCACATAGACATGCACCAACACATACATAGACTCACATCTGTGAGTGCCAGATATGGCCAGATGGTGTAATCCTTTCCTTTTCCCCATGTTTCATATTTTCCCCCTCCTGTGTGGGGATTATGCAGGCATCCAATCGGATGTTTCGGCCTGTTCCCAGGCTATGATGTGATATGAATGACAGGCAGGTTTGTGAGTGGAGCGGACACACTGGACATTGTCGTGTAGACTGGAAGTTTCCCACACTGACGGAATTGCTGCGGTTATTATTTGTGGACTTTGGTTACTTTAAAGGTGATATCCAGAGACAGGTAGGCAGAAATATATGTCTTTAGAGGTGCAAACTTCTAATGATTGCTACGTATGCAGTTAATATTCATGTTACCAAACCCAACCAATACCTTTAGTAATAATAGTTAATAGTCAATAATAGTCAATTTGCATTGAATTCTTCCTATTTCCTACTTCACAGTTTAGACGCTATATATAAAATTCACTTTGTTACATTGAAGGAGAGCCAAAAAAAGTGCAAAATCCAAGATATAAAGACATATACATTGTAAAAATGTTGGTCTTTTTCCATAGTGTTGCTGTACATTTTACCTGTATTATAACATAATTATAAATGATTACTGACCTATGGTGAATGAGATTAGTGGACATACTTGTTATATGGCGGAATACAAAGACCCACTTAACCAAGGGTGTCCAAAGTGTAGCCACTGCAGCCCAACCCCCTTTTTTGGCCTTTGACATATTGTAAAAATAAAAAAATATATATTAATGTATTATTAACAAAACCCAACACTTTCAGAAGCGGCCATTTTACATTATTTTGACTGATCTTTCAAAGCGCACAAAGTTGTGTTATTGTATTCTGTGGCTATATAAGTGGCTATATAATTTGAAAACTACCAAAAGAAAGAGTAGATATTTTTTAAAATATATATTTATCTATTTTAAGCATATCAAAAACAAGAATATCGTTCATTTCGATATAGACTGGATATCATGTTTCAAGATAGCGCAAGCTAGCAAGCTAGTTAAGGTAGCTCTGTGTCTCCTACTGCCTTTTTAGTGTTTAATAGTGTTTTATTTAGTACTTCCTTATTGTTTTTGTGCCATATTGACCCCTTGAGTAAGTGTACAGCTATGGATGTTCATCTTATTATGTTTGTAGCTTGCCGTTAGCGCCATTGTTGACACTGGGTTAGCATCTGTTAGCATCCCTGTGCTACGCCGAACGATTGGATATCGCAGTGTAAATATGTAGGTGGAGTTAACATGCATAACGGGAGTGAACAGCGAAAAAAAGACGGTATAAAGGTGGCTGTATATAGACGGCATTAACCATGTTTATTGTCTGTTGTCCTGGAGAACGTTAGATGGAAGCGCTAACAGCGCTAACATGGCTACTGTGAGTGCACCACTATTGCACTGAAGACTGATCAGTAAAATTACATTTTCTATATTTATTTTAAAAAGAGAATATACTATTTTATTTCAGTGGTGATTTTTCTATAAGATTGTTTACATTTGAATTAAATTTTTGGCTTTGAATTTTGACTAAATTTAGGAAAAATTATCGAGATATATATATCGTACTGCGATATTCTACCTAAATATATCGGGATAAGCCCTAACTCCTATCTTTAATCAGAAAAAAATGTTTTTTTCTGAGTTTTTCTGCTTTTTAGTAATCAGCAATAGAACATACTGTAGGTAAATTTCAGGGAAATATCAGTTCCTAACTAGAAAAGTGTCACTTAGTAACACAAATATTTTTGCTTTTGTGACAGCTCAAATATCAAAACTGTGCTAACATAAACAACACAAAAATGGGTTGTTTCACATCAAAATAAATATATATTTTTTATTTATCCAAGCTGACCTATGTTTTTTAATACATATAAAGATTTAGTGTGGGCGGCACGGCGGACTAGTGGTTAGCGCGCAGACCTCACAGCTAGGAGACCAGGGTTCAATTCCACCCTCGGCCATCTCTGTGTGGAGTTTGTATGTTCTCCCCGTGCATGCGTGGGTTTTCTCCGGGTACTCCGGTTTCCTCCCACATTCAAAAACATGCTAGGTTAATTGGTGACTCCAAATTGTCCATAGGTATGAATGTGAGTGTGAATGGTTGTTTGTCTATATGTGCCCTGTGATTGGCTGGCGACCAGTCCAGGGTGTACCCTGCTTCTCGCCCAAAGACAGCTGGGATAGGCTCCAGCACCCTCGTGAGGAAAAAGCGGTAGAAAATGAATGAATAAAGATTTAGTCCGCCCTTTTGGACTGGAGGTGCCTGGTTTTTAAAACCATGCACTTTAGCACTATAGCATTATAGCACAGATAAAAGCCACCACTGATTCCAATGGGTTTAAGTGAGATTTCTGTGTATGTTTGTCCCCGCAGGTCAGTGCTTCCTGTGCATGGTGGATGTGGTGCCCGTGAAAAACGAAGATGGCACGGTGATCATGTTCATCCTCAACTTTGAGGTCATGACCGAAGAGACGCTACGAGACGATAAACTGGAGCTCAACCACCGCCTGCCCACCTGGCTCGTCACCGGTAAATACTGACCTGATTAGACCACCCTTGTTTCTTCAGGTTATTTGTTCATTTTAATGCCTGGCACAACACAAAGGTACCTTTATATGGACAAATATAAAGATAACAACTATATATTGTAGATATTGATGTAAAAACTTAAGTGATTTTGGTTATTATCAAGAAAACCATGGAATTTGCTAGATACCAGAAAATTAAACAATTTTTTAGCTACCTAGCTAGCTGTCTATCTATCTAGCTGTCTATCTATCTATCTATCTATCTATCTATCTATCTATCTATCTATCTATCTATCTATCTATCTATCTATCTATCTATCTATCTATCTATCTATCTATCTATCTATCTATCTATCTATCTATCTATCTATCTATCTATCTATCTATCTATCTATCTATCTATCTATCTATCTATCTATCTATCTATCTATCTATCTATCTATCTATCTATCTATCTATCTATCTATCTATCTATCTATCTATCTATCTATCTATCTATCTATCTATCTATCTATCTAATTTTCTAGCTAGCTATCTGATATCTGTCTGTCTGTCTATCTATCCATCCATCCATCCATCCATCCATCCATCCATCCATCCATCCATCCATCTATCTATCTATCTATCTAATTTTCTAGCTAGCAAGCTATCTGATATCTCTCTATCTAGCTATCTAGCTAGCTATCTGATATCTATATATCTATATATACATATAGCTATCTAGCTATCTAGCTAGCTAGCTTTAAGGGACAATCACTTTTCCACACAGGACCATGTAGGTTTGCATTTTTTGACGTTCAGTTGTGTTGTCATTGACTAATATTCAAATTTGTTTGATGATCTGAAACATTTAAGTGTGACAAACATGCAGAAAAATTAACAAATGAGAAATGGGGCAAACACACCACTGTAAATATCAGATGGAAATAGACATCATCTGTTCCCGAATCAAATTGTAAATCTGAAAACAACACACTTCCTTCATTTTGATAACACACAGTCACCAAATACAAACATTTGAAAGTCCTTGTAGAACATCAATGTCTGTTCATTACCATTGTTCGTTTCCTTTATACGTTCGTTTTGTTTCCTTTTGTTCGATTTTATACACTTTTCTGAGACAGGCAGAAAATTCTTTCTTTTTTAAACACTCAAAATTCTAACCTTTGTTTTAATTTTAATGATCAATTAAACACTCTTCTGACCGTCTTGACGCTGCTTAGCTGTAGCGTTTTTGCATCCTCGTTAAACCATATTGCGGCAGTAATCATTTTTCGCTATTTTACAAAAGATACTGATTAACAACAGTCTACAGCCAATCAGGACACAGAAGACATTGTGCATTGAAACCGTTAAAATAGAAAATGTTTCATCTGAACCAAAGTGCCTGAAAAAAATGACTTTAATCCACCTGGATCAGTGTTCCATTCAATCCGCACAGACACCAGGTGGCCTTGAACATTCCAAAAATAATATTATAAATTGGAATCCTGTTGTTTTAATGATGTTGGACAGGGTGTTTTGTCTGAACTGTCTCGGGACTCCGTGTTCCACAGTGTGCCCGTCCCACAAGATGTGGGGCATTGTTCATATTTTGAATTGACTCCAAAGCTAAAATTTTAATCAACGTTACTGGCCAACGCCATTTTGTTTGGATGTCCTCTCCTGTCTGTGTCATATTTTTGAAACAACTCCTCGTCTTCTTCATCAGGTCGTCCACGAGGCTTCAAGTTGCGTTTCCCCCTGCTTCGCTCCCTCTCCAACAGTAAAGTGTCTTTGGACGACGCAGAGTCTGGTCAGATTCCCATTGCGACACCGCTGCACCCCGACGACGGCTGTCATGAGTCTCTAGGCCTGGGGGAGTTCCTGCCCCTCCCTCCTTTAGCACCAGACCCCACGGAGCAAATCAGTGGAAGCAGGTAGATCCCATACATTCCTGTGGACTATGCTATTGTCTCACATATATTATTCAAATAAAAGTAAAGCAAAAAAATAAACAAAACTGCAAAAAATTGGGAATAATCAGGAAACAATTTGAAATTATTGACATAATTAATTATGCTTTGATAACCCCATATATATTATATATGTTGTCATTTTTTTCCTTTAAATATATCTCTTACGGCGGTTAACTGTGTTTGCTAATTAGGATTCATTCATTCATTTTCTACCACTTATCCCCACGAGGGACGCGGTTGCTGGAGCCTATCCCAGCTGTCTTCGGGCGGGAAGCGGGGTACACCCTGGACTGGTCGCCAGCCAATCACAGGGCACATATAGACAAACAACCATTCACACTCACCTAATTAGGATAAAATATTTATACATTTAATGTGTATTTTATTATATTTATTAGAGCCTCGTAGACATGAGATAACACCCCTATAGTCACCTTTACACACCTATTACTCTGTTTACAACACATGGTGCTTCAGGTGTTTCAAAACGTACCACTTCCATATGGAATGTAAGGATAGGTTTTTTCCACTCTCCCTGCAGTGTTAAGGTAATATAATGTAAGGTAATGCCTCATCAATGTAACATTACCGATGTTACGGTACCGATTACTGGCTTGTGATTAGAATACGGCATATAACTTGTACATGCAACTTTTTTTTACAATTTTTTTACAAAATTTTTACATTTTTTACATTTTTTTACATTTTTTAATAATAATAATAATACATTTTATTTAAAAGCGCCTTTCAGGACACCCAAGGTCGCTGTACAGGAGATAAAAACACCAATATAAAATACAAGATAAAAGACAACAAACAATAAATAAGAGCATACAATAAATCGGGAGAGGGGGGACCATGTGAAGCTGTTAAAGGGAATAGGCAAGTTTGAACAGATGGGTTTTGAGTTTAGATTTGAAAATGGGAAGGGTGGCAGAGTTAAGGAGGTCTGGTGGCAGAGAGTTCCAGAGTTGGGGAGCAGAGCGGCTGAAAGCTCTGCTCCCCATAGTGCTAAGGCGTGCATAGGGAACAGTGAGATGGAGGGACGCGGAAGATCTGAGGGAACGGGATGGCTTAAGAATGTGGATGAGGTCAGAGAGGTAAGGGGGGGCAAGGTTATGGATGGACTTGTAGGTGTACAGGAGGATTTTGTAGTTGATTCTTTGTGTCACAGGGAGCCAGTGGAGTTGCTGCAGGATGGGGGTGATGTGGTGGGATGAGGGGGTCCTGGTGATGATCCCGGCAGCAGAGTTCTGAACCAGTTGAAGTTTATGGAGGGATTTGTGAGGGAGGCCGAAGAGGAGAGCGTTACAATAGTCAATGCGGGAAGTGACAAGGCTATGGACGAGGATGGCGGTGGTGTGGGGGGTGAGGGAGGGGCGTAGACGATTGATGGAGCGCAGATGGAAGTAAGCTGACCTGGTGTTGTTATTGATGTGGGATTGGAAAGATAGAGTGCTGTCGAGGATGACACCCAGACTCTTGACCTGCGGGGAGGGGGAGACTAAGGAGCTGTCGATGGAGAGAGAGAAGGAGTCAACTTTAGATAGGGTGGATTTTTTTTTTTCAAATTTTTACTAATTTACTAATTTTAATCTACTAATTTTTACTAATTTTTACTAATTTTTACTAATTTTTACTAATTTTTACTATCTTTTAAATCATTTTTTACTAATTTACTAATGTTAATTTACACATTTTTACTAATTTACTAATTTTTACTAATTTACTAATGTTAATTTACACATTTTTACTAATTTACAAATTTTTCCTAATTTACTAATTTTAATTTACTATTTTGCCCTGTGATTGGCTGGCCACCAGTCCAGGGTGTACCCCGCCTCTCGCCCGATGGGATAGGCTCCAGCACCCCCACGACCCTCATGAGGAAAAAGATGAATGAATGAATGAATGAATTTACTATTGTTTTTTTACAAATAACTAATTTTCTAAGCCAATGACTGTATGACCACTACTACATTTTTTGACATTTATAGAGTGATACATGTTGTGATGCATCAGTAGCCATAAAGCCCTTAATTATGGGATATACTGTAGCACATACTGTAGCATATACCAAAAAACATTAATAGTATTTATTAGGGGTGTAACAGTACTTTTTTTTCATTTCCAAGGTCAGCTCTGCAAGGTTGGCCCGAAGACCACGTGGGGGACCATCGCACTTTACTGCACTCTGTGTCTCCGGTACCCCCCCAAGCGCCTCCTCCTCACCACATCATCCATCTGGTGGGACCCCTCACCCAGTCGTCCCCCTGCGTAGCACCCCACCACCGCCTCAGCCTCAACCAGGACGCCTCTGGCTCGAACTGTTCTTTGTCGCACAGCCGCTCGCGGGAGAGTTTCCACAGCATGCGGCGCGCCTCCTCTGTCGACGAAATTGAGGCCATGAGGCCTGACTGGGACCGGAAAAACCGGCGAGCGAGTACACGGCTGGGAAGCACTGGTGCGGAAATCAATCACCCCCTTTTCTTACAGTCTTTCATTGTGACCTTCATTGTGTTGTTCCCAGGTGCAGTGAACAGTAAGTCCAACATACTGAACTCCACGTCAGACTCTGACCTCATGCGGTACCGTGCCATCTCCAAAATTCCTCAGATCACCCTCAACTTTGTGGATTTCAAACCAGACCCACTCATCGCCCTGCCATCAGGGGAGATGGACATCATAGCACCTTGCAAACTTATCGACCGCACGCACAATGTAACCGAGAAAGTCACACAGGTAGGCTGACTTTTTTATTACTGTGCAATGCAGGGGTGTTCAAAGTGCAGCCCGGGGGCCATTCTCGCTTAGCATATTCGACCTATATCAAAATGGCCCTCGGTGGAGAAGGTTTGGACACCCCTGGTTGTACTCTCTGGTCATAATAAAAATGCTTACGTTTATAGATGGAATTTTCCAAGAGTGTGTGCTTTTGCGTTGCGATTGGTCATTTGTGACCGAAGGTGGGAAGGATGAGTCATGAGCCAACAATAACAAGATGCTTCTTGTTCACTGACTCATTTTTTCACTGTCGAATGAACTGCTTTGGATGTGTGATCACGTTGATGTGTTTTGAATGTATTTCAGCGCTTTTGTTCACTCTCTATTTTTGGCTCTGATTCACAGATGCTAACTTGCTATATTATGTTTGTATATTGTAGTAGTGCCACTATGACAACTCACCCCACAAGAACATTTGCAACCTACCAACAATAACATAAAATTCATTTGTATTATTCCCTCACTCAAATGCGAGCTAATTTATAACATACATTTAATGTTATTTTTTCATGTTTTTATTATTAGCATGCTAAGGTTAGCCTACTAGTATTTTTCCCCCCATTTTCATAGGTAAACACTACAATATAATGCTGGATATTAGCATGCTAACATTAACATGTTAGCACTGTGGACATGTTTTTATTATTAGCATGCTAAGGTTAGCCTACTAGTATTTTTACCCATTTTCATAGGTAAACACTACAATATAATGCTGGATATTAGCATGCTAACATTAACATGTTAGCACTGTGGACATGCTAATATTGGCATAGTAACATTTTAGTAATTTTAATGTGTCGACACTTATATAACACTTAGCACTACTATGCTAGGTGCTAAAGCATTAGCATGTTAACATTGCTACTATTCTAACATTCGCATCGTGCCATTTTTAGCCAGTTTCATAGGTAGACACTATAATCCTAGTGTTAGTATGCTAACGTTGGTATGTTAGTATCGATAGCAAGATAACATACTTGTATGTTAGCATTTCTACTATGCTAATATTCACATCGTGCCATTTTTAGCCAGTTTCATAGGTAGACACTATAATCCTAGATGTTAGTATGCTAACATTGATATGTCAGTATCGATAGCAAGATAAAAAACTTGCATGTTAGCATTGCTACTATGCTAACATTCGCATCGTACCATTTTTAGCCAGTTTCATAGGTAGACACTATAATCCTAGTGTTAGTATGCTAACATTGGTATGTTAACATACTATCATTTTTGTCGATTTTCATGAATTTCAACGTAAGCAGACATTTAGCGCTATCATGTTATCAGGTGTTAGCATTCTAATGTTTAATTATACTAACATCTTTAGCATTTTCAGAGGTTATCATGCTAATGTTAACGTTCTTAGAATTCTTTAAATGTTTAAAACTTTCCATGTTTTCATGGTCGAGGAATCGAAATATAAACGTAGTATTTTCCCATGACCTCTCAACTTCTCAAGAAAATGTTTGAAAATCTCACACAATCATGATGAAAAGAGCAATAAAGATTAAGTTAAGCCCTCTGTCAGGGCATTCTACAGAGAGTTACTAAAGGGAAATGGGAATGGTTTTATCCGATCATGCTCTTTTTTTCCCCATGTTTTTTGTCCTCAGGAACGTGAATAGAAAATAATCCAGGGTTGATGATATAACACAATAATGTAATCATGGTACAGTAAGATGGCACAGATGGCATAGTCGAAACACAAACATCAACCCCTTTATGTGGATGTGTACATAAGTGTGCATTAATCCGTACGATGTACTGTAGTTATGTTCCAGCAACAGCTGTGTCTGCAAATGTTCTTTTTAGACAGAACATAAAAAGAATGCAATGAGCCATATGTCACATGTATGCAATGAATGCAATACTCAATATCTGGAAAACAATATTATCATGTTTGGTCCCTTATTGGTCTTTGATGGTCTTGGGCTATGATGGTCTGTGTGTCACAATGCTGAATACCATGCTTGCCAGTATATTGGTGGTTCAAAAAGGACAGCTGTAATGTCAGCTCAGGCCTGAAGATGGTAGCAAATCACTATAATGCTCGGCAGCACATAGAACAGTGAATAATTTAAATGTGTGTTTCTGCTGCCTTACCAGAAATGGCAATTGGAATGTGTTCTTCTTCTGTTCGATACTTTCTACAGCTACAGGTTGATCAAGTTAGTCCCTCCTCTTCTATGATTTTGTGTATGCAAAGACAGGGCGGCAGGTTGGTTCAATAAAGTCTTTAAAGTAACAAAAAAACAAGCACAAATGGAACTTATCGGTAAGTAAGTACCAAAGTACCAAGTACCAAAATAACAAAGAAGGCTAAAGCAAATATAAAAGTCACCGTGGGAGGTGGAAACAATGTATCAAACACACAGGTTTGCACATTCAGCATTTTCAGAGGTTAGCATGCTAACATTAACATTCTTAGAATTCTTTAAATGTTTAAAACTTTCCATGTTTTCATGGTAAAGGAATCTAAATATATAAACGTAGTCTTTTCCCATTACCTCTCAACTTTACAACCGTCAACACTTGAAGAAAATGTTTGAAAATCTGACACAATAATGATGAAAAATGCAATAAAGATTAAGTTAAAGAAAAAAACAAGCACACATGGAACGTATCGGTAAGTAAGTACCAAAGTACCAAGTACCAAAATAACAAGAAAGGCTAAAGCAAACATGAAAGTCACCGTGGGAGGTGGAAAACAACGACCAATTTATCAAACGCACAGGTTTGCACATTCAGCATTTTCATAGGTTAGCATGCTAATGTTAACATTCTTACAATTCTTTAAATGTTTAAAACTTTTCATGTTTTCATGGTCAAGGAATCTAAATATAAATGTAGTCCTTTGTCACCGTGGGAGGTGGAAAACAACAACCAATGTATCAAACACACAGGTTTGCACATTCAGCATTTTCAGAGGTTAGCATGCTAATGTTAAAATTTTTTGAATTCTTTAAATGTTTCAAACATTCCATGTTTTGATGGTCAAGAATCTAAATATAAATGTAGTTCTTTGTCACCGTGGGAGGTGGAAAATAACGACCGATGTATCAAACGTACAGGTTTGCGCACTCAGCATTTTCGGAGGTTAGCATGCTGATGTTAACATTCTTAGAATTCTTCAAATGTTTCAAACTTTCCATATTTTCATAGTCACGGAATCTAAATATAAATGTAGTCCTTTGTCACAACAACCAATGTATCAAACGCACAGGTTTGCGCATTCAACATTTTCAGAGGTTAGCATGCTAATGTTGACATTCTTAGAATTCTTCCAATGTTTCAAATTTTCCATGTTTTCATGGTCAAGGAATCTAAATATAAATGTAGTCATTTGTCACCGTCGGCGGTGGAAAACAACAATCAATTTATCAAATGCGCAGGTTTGCTCATTCAGCATTTTCAGAGGTTAGCATGCTAATGTTAACATTCTTAGAATTCTTTAAATGTTTCAAATTTTCCATGTTTTCATGGTCAAGGAATCTAAATATAAATGTAGTCATTTGTCACCGTCGGCAGTGGAAAACAACAATCAATGTATCAAACGCGCAGGTTTGCTCATTCAGCATTTTTAGAGGTTAGCATGCTAATGTTAGCATTCTTAGAATTTTTTAAATGTTTCAAACTTTCCATGTTTTCGTGGTCAAGGAATCTACGTAAATATAAATGTAGTCATTTGTCACCGTGGGAGGTGGAAAACAACAACCAATGTATCAAACGTGCAGGTTTGCACATTCAGCATTTTCAGATGTTCGCATGCTAACATTAACAGTCTTAGAATTCTTTAAATGTTTCAAATTTTCCATGTTTTCATGGTCAAGGAATCTAAATATAATTGTAGTCCTTTGTCACCGTGGGTGGTGGAAAACAACAACCAATGTATCAAACGCGCAGGTTTGCGCATTCAGCATTTTCAGAGGTTAGCATGCTAATGTTAACATTCTTAGAATTCTTCAAATGTTTAAAATTTTCCATGTTTTCATGGTCAAGGAATGTAAATATAAATGTAGTCTTTTCCCATTACGTCTCAATTTTACAACCGTCAACACTTGAAGAAAATGTTTGAAAATAACAAAATAATGGCAGAAATGACAAACCATCATTTTGAATATGAAAATAATGATAGTCGACATGAACAAACCAAAATCCAGCTCACATACTACACTCTACCGTTACAGATCTCATTTAGCATTCCTAACACACACACACACCCATTACCATACATGGAATTTGCTCAGACGGCCCTTGGGTTCGGACACCCAGAGTCACCAAGAACAGAGCGATGTTCTCCAACAACGTTTAGATGCAATGGAGCCATGGATGGCATACACTACACCCAGCAGCAAAGTGCTAGGAACCCACCCACCGTCTTTGAGGATTTAACCTGGAGATTAGACATTTGAGTAATAATAAAAAAACTAATAATATTGTTGTCAAGGTGGGCATGTTCTGGAATGACAATGTGTACAATATTGTATAGAAAAATGACATTTTTAGTGTACCTTTGTACGTGTGGGCTCAAGATCCTGAACACTTATCAGAGAAGGCTTGCTGTGACATCATAAGCATTACATTAAGTGAAATGTAGGTTGTGTATATTTATTTAATGAGTTGCCGTTATGGGAAAGCTTTTACAAGCCCAAGGAGGAGATCTCTGCGGAGAAGTCTGAAGCCGTGTTTTGCATCTTGATGCAACTTTAAGTCTACTGTGGGTGTGTCTTGTAAAGTATTAGTGGATATATATTTTTTTCTTGACATTTGCTAACAATGAATGAATGAATAATATCAGTCATAATTTGATACACAATAATATGACACTCACTGTGCTACAAGTCCTCCACATGCTTATCACCTGATTCAAAACGCCTTGGTTGTTTAAGAATGTGAGTCTCTCCTTCATTGTCAGATTTTTGCATCAATCATCTTTTTCAATTTCTCTCAAAGCCATCTATTTCCCATAATCCATTATGTTTTGAGCAACACATTAATTGGGGCACTGCGATGACATCAGCCCCCCGATTTGAAATACTACAGAAACTGATCATATTTATTCATGTATCTATACTGTACAGACTGAACATAAAAATGAAACCAGGAAAAAGCAAAAACTGTAGTTCATACAAGCATATTCAAAAGTCAAATTGCATATTGAGTACTATAAATGTGTACATGTTGGTAGGTCTCCATAAAAATGAAAACCTCTTGCGTTCTCCCTGACAGCAGAGTTCTTATAAAACGCACTTCTGCCACCTAGTGGTCGTGTTTTTGGCTACTACTTTGAAATACGAACATGTCCACATATGTGAAATTTTTGCATCAATCACTCTTTCAATTTCTCTCAAAGCCGTCCATTTCCAATAATCTATTGTTTTGGGCAACACATTAATTGGGGCGCTGCGATGACATCAGCCCCCCGATTTGAAATACTACAGAAACTGTACTCCTGTATCTATACAAAATGAAACCAGGAAAATGCAAAAACCGTAGAGCATACAAGCATATTCAAGAGTCAAATTGCATATTGAGTACTATAAATGTGTACATGTTGGCAGGTCTGCATATAAATGAACAGCAAAGTTCTTATAAAACGCACTTCTGCCACCTAGTGGTCGTGTTTTTGGCTACTACTTTGAAATACGAACATGTCCACATATGTGAAAGCTGCCATGTCGAACGTCTCGAGTCAGCTTCTGTTTGGAAGAATATGAGTCTGCCCTTCATTGTCAGATTTCTGCATCAATCATTCTTTCAATTTCTCTCAAAGCCGTCCATTTCCCATAATCTATTGTTTTGAGCAACACATTAATTGGGGCGCTGCGATGACATCAGCCCCCCGATTTGAAATACTACAGAAACTGATCATATTTATTCCTGTATCTATACAAAATGAAACCAGGAAAATGCAAAAACTGTAGAGCATACAAGCATATTCAACAGTCAAATTGCATGTTGAGTACTATAAATGTGTACATGTTGGTAGGTCTGCATAGAAATGAACAGCAAAGTTCTTATAAAACGCACTTCTGCCACCTAGTGGTCGTGTTTTTGGCTACTACTTTGAAATACGAACATGTCCACATATGTGAACGCTGCCAAGTGGAACGTCTCGAGTCAGCTGCTATTTGGATTTCTTCCGCATCCCGTCGAGGCAGCAAACAAGTTCGGCATCAATTACTTTTGCCCTCTGCTGGTTGCTGCAAAGTAATGCAATTAACTCAGCTATCCTAAGTGAATTTATCACCACCATCCCTATGCAACAGCCTGTGGTGATCCGTTAATTGACTTTCCAGGTATTAAAACCGTGATGCTATAATGGCGCGGGTCTATCACATAGCATACACTCTTTATGGTGTTAACAGGTATTTTTAGCGGCGCCACATGTTTTTTCTCCTTTTTTTTCCTCTTTAAAGAAAGCCCCCTTGGCTGGACACGACTCTAATGTGTCACTGGGCTTGTTATGGTGAGATATTCACCTCTGGCAAAGTCTGAACCCAGCACTATGTTTGTGAACTAGGGCAGAAATTAGTGAAAATGAGTGCCTTTTCATCTCTACAATGAACGGCGCCCTCAGTCTACCTGGAGGAAAAGAACTTCATTTATTCTGTTTAGGGCACTCAATGATTTCCAAGACGAAGATTGCTTGTTCCAATTATTCCTTAATGCATAACTATATCCTTGTCTGGAATAAAGAAAGTGATCTTGCTCCAGTATAAAACAATCAGGCCACTATAGTTTGTACTCGTACCCTTGTCCTCTTTTAACTAGCAGATTTGTTCTTGCTGGGTTGCAGTTGTCAGCATGTCAGTGTGGTAATACTGTAATGTTGGCGAAAAATGCTTACATGTTGTGGCACCGATGCCGAGTCCTGTCAGTTAAATGGGCTGGAATGGAGTCAAGGAACATGTGACACGCTCAACCTGCAGGACTGTCATTTAGTTGTCGGCACGGTGGCCTCTGCCTTAATACCTCAAACTGATTGAGTGTTTCCCCGATGCGGGTTCAATAAAGAAGGAAATCGAGATGTGCGAGTAATGAACAAGTTGTTCAAAACATACTGAATCGGGACTCATGGGTGTTTGTCTTTGTTAACTCATTCGCTGACTCAATCCTGCTACCGCTAGCTAAATTAAAAGAAATGAAACCAGGTAACGAGATTATTTGTGTTACTGTAACTTAATTTGTACAAATGTTTGAGGATTGGGTCCTCGCCTAAGATTTGAGTTTTACTGACTCATGGGTTGACGAACACTCTATATCAGGGGTGGGCAAACTTTTTGACTCGCTGGCCGCATTGATATAACAAAATTTCCGGGGGGGCAGACTATATATTTTACACCTAACAGTCCACCTGGTATTATTGTATCTGTAAAATTGTCATGCAATCTGCTATTATTATTTATTATTTTATATTTATATTTAAATATTTAAAAAATAATTAAATATTATAATAATTAAAATAAAATTAAAATAATAATTATTATATTATTATTATGTAAAATATGCAAATATAACAATATTATATATAATTAATATAATAATTAGCATTAATATAATAAATATAATAATCATATTAGTTATAATAATAATAATAATAATAATATAATAATAATTATTAAATTTTTTATTATTATTATGTGCTTGTGTCTCTTTTTTCAGGAGCACTTTGTAAACAACAGACCATGTCAAACAACGAAATTGATACAACCATCAAAAGGTTGGCTCAGGCCATGATGCCAGGTTGTATGTTGAGTTTAAATTAAATACTTTTGAAAGATTGGGCGGGCCGTATTCAAACACTTGGCGGGCCGGATGTGGCCCCCGGGCCGTAGTTTGCCCACCCCTGCTCTAGATTCACTGGGTCATGGGTGCTTGACAAAAAAATCGAGATTAATTTACTTACTGTTGCTCAATGAAGACTCGTATCTCACTGACTAACAACTTGACAAAGACTCCAGTTTTGCTGACTCATGGTGCTTGACGAAGATTCAATATTCACTGACTCACAGGTGCTCGACAAAGAGTTTCACAAGCCACGTTTACATGGACCCAAATATTCCAATTCCATTCGGGTTATTTGCTCAAACGGAAAGAATGTAACCTTTGTATACACCTCATTCCGAAAGAAAAGTGCCAATCCCAATGAATATATAATCGGATTCACAGGGGTGGAATATTCCTTTCCCCAATCTGATTGAGGTATCTTGTACCCGCTCAATCGGAAAGTTGTCAGGGTGTGTTCTTTGTTTATGAAATGTAAAGATACTCAACACTAATAGATCAGAAGCTAAAAAGTCAGTCACTGCACACTGACTATGATGCGTTCAATGTCCACCAAACAAACAACAAAATCTCACCACAAACTTGCACAATCTGCGAATTTGATGCCCGATTACAAATGCCTGGGAACCGCTGTGTTGTTAATCTTTGAACAACAGTATACTGTATGTTCTTCTCCCATGAGCCTCAGTCAATCGATCACATGACTCAAACTGCTGCTGTGACTCGGATGTCTCACTTTGACACATTTTACAAGAAGTGATCGACAAGATTGTTGCGGATGTCATGTAAAAAAAAAAAACCCTGAAACACCTTGGCAAATATGTCCCCTGTTCGGCTCATAGAAGAATCTATATCTAAGTCATCTATTTCCCCTTTCCGCCTTCCCCAAACAGCATTAAGCAGACATTGATTTTGCCATTTGCAACGCTCTATATAACATTGGTTGTTCTCAAGTAAATTGAAAGAACACCATGACGTTGTCCCGCAATTGATTTGAGATGAAATGGAAAATGTTCCATTATTAACATGAGACATATTACCACTAACCTGGCAGCATAAGGGACACATACAGTTGTATGGATTCAGCTATACATGTCAAATTCCTGGAAAAAAATACATTTAAAATGGGCTGCAGGACTGCTAAATGCTAATGCTAACAGATCAGCAGCCACTGGTGACTGAAAAGAACCTTTAGCCTTACATTTATGATATTTATGTCATGGGCCTGATCATTTTTCAAATGATAAAAAAAGACGAAATTTTTTAGAGTGAGGGTCACATACATAAAAATATAATTGGTATAGGTCAGGGGGGCCTAAAGCGTGGCCTGGGGGCCATTTGGGGGCCATAGCTGTTTGTTTATTAGTGTACAGTGCATGCTAAAAACATAATTACACAAGAAAACAATAGAAAAATCAGTAATATTTTACAAAAATGAGGTCAGAATCTTAAATATTAAATATATATAATAATAAATATTTATATACATATAAAAAATAATATATATATAAATATATGAAATAAGAAGATATATAAAAAATAAAATATAAAACATATAAAAAATAAAAAAATAAAAAATAAAAAATAAAAAATAAAAAATAAAAAAAATAAATAAAAAAATTAAAAAATAAAAATATATGAAAAATATAGACATATAAAAACAGCAATTTTTTAAAAGTCATAATAACAAAACCAGCAAATAACGTTGTAATTTTTGGAAAACTTTTGGAAAAAGATACAATGTTACAAGAATAAATTCAAAATATGATGGGAATAAAGTCATAATTATGAGAAAAAAAATTTAGAGGAAGAAAGTTTAAATAGTTGGGGGAAAAAAACAGCAAAATGAAAATTTTATGAGAATTAAGTCAAAATATTTATATACATATAAAAAATATAAAAAACAATATATAAAAAATACAAAATATATAAAATAAAAAGATATATAAAAATATAAAAAACATAAAAAATATAAAAAAAATTAAAAAATTAAAAAATATAAAAAATATTCAAAAATTTAAAAATATAAAAAATATATACATATAAAAAACAGCAAATTTTTAAAAGTCATAACAAAAACAGCAAATAATGTTGTAATTTTTGGAAAACTTTTGGAAAAAGTTACAATGTTACAAAAATAAATTCAAAATATGATGGGAATAAAGTCATAATTATGAGAAGAAAATTTACAGGAAGAAAGTCTAAATAGTTGGGGGGGGGGGGGAAACAGCAAGTCAAAATATTAACACAAAAAAGAGGGATTCCAGTGAGAAATTTTTTTTTACTTTTGTTATTATGGGAATCATGTCATAAAATATTTAAAAAATTAAATTTATGGATATTATTTAAGAAGAAAATTGAAATATTTTGGAAAAAAAACAACAAAAAGTGAAGTTGATACTAATAATACACTTTTTCGCCTATACTTTTCTTAAAATACAGTAGTATGAAGAAGTTAGGGCATCCATAATCATTTTCAAAATGTTCCAATATAAATCAGTGATTGTTGGGATCAGCCATTCTAGTTAAATATATCATATATCAGACAAACATGGTGACAGATGAGAAGTGAAATGAAGTTTATGGGATTTACAGAAAGTGCAATATTAATTTAAACAACTTAAATTTTGGCCCTGAGTGGAAAAAGCTCTGACACCCCTGGTACAGTGAGTGGGCACGTTGATACATTTTGCACGTTAAAGATGCTCCAACCAGTCCAATGTATTGTAGGTCATACGTATTATGCTAAGCTATTTGAGAAGATACAAGAGACAATAAATTTTGCATGAGATGAAGAAATAAGATCCAACAATGAGAGGTCACACTAGGCCACATGTTCATTCTCTCCTCCATCTTCCCTCTCGTCACATTTTAAACCCCCTCCTATTGTCTTTCTTTTTAAATTCTCTCATTTTTGCACCCCCTTTGCCTTATGATTTCTTCTCCCACTATGTTATGTTGCACTGTGACCCATTTCCTTTGCTCTGGCCCCATTAATCACGTTGCTGTTTGGCAAGGCTGGCGCTCTGCCTGGCTAGTCCTCCTCATCATAAGTAATTGAATCAGAGAAGGCTAAAAAAGTTTCATAAAAACGCAAACATTGATTTGTTTTTCATGTCAATGTGCTTTTATAAGAATGTGTTCCTTTTTAGGACTTACGATGTGTAGTGTACAAGGACAACCATGTTTGGCACATTGGGGTTTCCCATATATTTATTTATGTGTGGCGGCCCCCAACAATTATATATACTGTATATTGGATCGCCACAGAATAATTATTTTTTGGCTCTATATAGAAATGTATCAGTGTATGTTGTAAGTTGTCTTAAAATTTAAATATGGTCTTTCTGATGTTCTTCAAGACGAGGGTTCGATTCCACCCTCGGCCATCTCTGTATGGAGTTTGCATGTTTTCCCCGTGCATGCGTGCGTTTTCCGGTTAATTCCTCCCACATTCCAAAAACATGCTAGGTTAATTAGCGACTCCAAATTGTCCATAGGCATGAATGTGAGTGTGAATGGTTGTTTTTCTATATGTGCCCTGTGATTGGCTGGCCACCAGTCCAGGGTGTACCCCGCCTCTCACCCGAAGACAGCTGGGATAGGCTCCAGCACCCCCGCGACCCTTGTGAGGATAAGCGGTAGAAAATGAATGAATGAATGAATATTTTTTAATTATGTTTATTATGTTTTCTGTTGGGCGGCACGGTGATCGAGTGGTTAGCGCGCAGACCTCACAGCTAGGAGACCAGGGTTCAATTCCACCTTCGGCCATCTCTGTGTGGAGTTTGCATGTTCTCCCCATGCATGCGTGGGTTTTCCTCCCACATTCCAAAAACATGCTAGGTTAATTGGCGACTCCAAATTGTCCATAGGTATGAATGTGAGTGTGAATGGTTGTTTGTCTATATGTGCCGCTGGGGGTCTCTGGTCAGGGTCACGGGAACATTTCTTCTTCAGCACATTCAAACACTTTCTATTGTCTAATCAAATGGATATAAGGGTGATAACTAACGCTATATTCATTCTATCTACATTTTATTCTAACAGCCACTTGTTGGTCGGCCCTTCACTTTTGGCCATTTGTGAGGGGGGTACACACTTTTAACGCTTGTAACCCATATGGTCCAACCCTGTGCACACACCTAGGCTCGAACCATGGCCCCCTGAACGAGAATCACAAGCAGACATTGTACTTAACGCCCAAAGTGTCAACTCAACATCCAGTGCGACTCTTAAGTTACACAACAGGAAGTGACACACCCCATTATCGCAGGAATAGTTTGATTCCAGTTTTATTGCAGATTTGGGACACAGAGGGGGAGGTCCATGGTACTTATGTCTCGTTATACAGAATGTGTCCCCCTATTTGTTGTTCATTTGACTCTGATGCACCAGTTGTTGTGTTGTACAATCTGACACCAGAGGGTAGATGAATTCCTCCCAGATCAGTAGCAGTAGGCGAGCCAGTCAGGAGCCTTCCTCGGACCAATCCATCATGAAGTCAGCATGGGGATGGTGGACAGTGAATCCGGCTCATTTCAGGAGTCAGTGGAGTGAACCGAGTATAGAACCGTGGTAGTATATCACTGACACACAAGCATATACAGATGATTACATATACAGATATACAGATATACAGATATACAGATATACAGATATACAGATATACAGATATACAGATATACAGATATACAGATATACAGATATACAGATATACAGATATACAGATACAGATGATTGATTATATTGACATTGGATGGGATCCCCTTACAGTTGATAAGTGGTCATCATTAAATTTGAGCCCCCAAAGGGTAATTTACGCAAGACATTGGTCCATTTATGTCGACTTGTCGACTAATCAATAAACCAAAAGAAGAAAGTTGGAGGGTCAACGATCCTTTCTTCTTCTGCGATATACTTCCCAGTCATTCCTTCTCCTTGTGGTAGCATGCGTCTTGTCTGAATTTCCCAATACCAATTTCCATAACACCCAAAAGACTGATCCCAACCGCCAAAGCTCGGACATCAGAAAGCAGATACGTTAGCCCAAGAATCTACAATCCAGTCACATATGGTGGCCTAACTCGCCCGCCGCTGCCTCCGTGTTTGCTGTCTTTCATCCATCAGTGTCATGCCGCTCGCAACTTCACTTTGAACGACCTGTTTACACCAATGTCCAGTGGTTGGAGTTCTTTTGTTAACCCAAGCTCCAAATTCATTTGCTTCACTTGTTATTTTGGTCCAATAGTCAATCAAGCGGAGAGCTTACCAAAGTAGCACTAAATTTGTACAGAATTTGGAATCTTATAGTTCATAAAATACTTTACTTTAATGTAAAAAACCTAATTTCTGTTGGTATACTTGTTTAGATATACGAGTTGTCACGAAAACAAACAATATTTGTGTCAAAGTTCATGAAACCATCCATTAAAATAACTCCAATGCTGCCTGACACATAACTCCATCTTCTGCGAGTCGTCAATAGTCGTCTGGGATTGAAGGAAATAGGAAAAATCTAAAATCCACAAGGTAGCCAAACTTTTGCCCCAATGAGATTTGACTGCCGGCGATCTGTTCGACCAGTGGTTCTCAAACCACTTCTTTTGTTAACCCAAGCTCCGAATTCATTTGCTTCACTTGTTATTTTGGTCCAACAGTCAATCAAGCGGAGCGCTTACCAAAGTAGCACAAAAGTTTTACAGAATTTAGAATCTTATAGTTCGGAAAATACTTTACTTTAATGTAAAACAACCTAATTTCTGTTGGTATACATGTTTAGATATACGAGTTTTCACGAAAGCAAACAATATTTGTGTAAAAGTTCATGAAACCATCCATTAAAATAACTTGAATGCTACCTGATACATAACTCGATCTTCTGCGAGTAGTCAATAGTCGTCCGGGATTGAAGGAAATAGGAAAAATCTAAAATCTAAAATCCACAAGGTAGCCAAACTTTTGCCCCAATGAGATTTGACTGCCGGCGATCTGTTCGACCAGTGGTTCTCAAACCACTTCTTTTGTTAACTCAAGCTCCGAATTAATTTGCTTCACTTGTTATTTTGGTCCAATAGTCAATCAAGCGGAGCGCTTAACAAAGTAGCACTAAATTTGTACAGAATTTAGAACCTTATAGTTCGGAAAATACTTTACTTTGATGTAAAACAACCTAATTTCTGTTGGTATAGTTGTTTAGATATACGGGTTTTCACGAAAGCAAACAATATTTGTGTCAAAGTTCATGAAACCATCCATTAAAATAATTCGAACGCTACCTGACACATAACTCGATCTTCTGCGAGTAGTCAATAGTAGTCTGGGATTGAAGGAAATAGGAAAAATCTAAAATCTAAAATCCACAAGGTAGCCAAACTTTTGCCCCAATGAGATTTGACTGCCGGCGATCTGTTCGACCAGTGGTTCTCAAACCACTTCTTTTGTTAACCCAAGCTCCGAATTCATTTGCTTCACTTGTTATTTTGGTCCAATAGTCAATCAAGCGGAGTGCTTACCAAAGTAGCACAAAATATTTACAGAATTTAGAACCTTATAGTTCAGAAAATACTTTACTTTAATGTAAAACAACCAAATTTCTGTTGCTATAGTTGTTTAGATATACGAATTGTCACGAAAACAAACAATATTTGTGTCAAAGTTCATGAAACCATCCATTAAAATAACTCGAATACTACCTGATACATAACTCGATCTTCTGCGAGTAGTCAATAGTAGTCTGGGATTGAAGGAAATCGGAAAAATCTAGCCAAACTTTTGCCCCAATGAGATTTGACTGCCGGCGACACAACAATGATTTGATTTAAAATTCATTCAAACTAATAATCATGGACACCAAGCTATTGGCAGATTTCCAAGAAATTAATCAGTCTTTAATATTAATGACACAAAATCCATACAGATGATAATGGAAGCGATGCATTCTATATAGACATGGTATCATAGACAATTGATGCTTATAGTTGTTGGTGTGTGGATCTGAACTTTCTAAGTCAACCATAAGGTCAACACTAAAGTGTGAATCAATAGCTGACTCATTGTGTTACATCTCTCTCTAACGCTACCACACACACACACACACACACATTGTGATTACCTTTCGCGGTTCAGCAGATCCTCTGGAGAATACAAAATCTCTCCAGAGATTAGCGTGGTGGTGGCTCCTCTGCGGCTGACAGAATCTGGAAGCCGAGGCTGCCATTTAAACCCAGTCATTATCTATGACCCTCATCCAGACCTTGAGCCCCAGAGAAATACCATGGTAAATACCAGCAGAGCTGTGTTGTAACCAGACATTATTTAACACAGCAGCTATACACTACTCAGAAGATGACACCTGGAGAAAGACATTTGACAGGTGAGCTTTATCTTTATACACCTGAGTCTTTCGGTTTCACTATATTGCTACATAGTAGGGCTGTGAAATGATTCAAACTCCAGATAATTTATGACTAAATTCAAATCTCATGACATCTCCTTTACTTCATAACTACTGCTAATTGTTTACATACTGTGTCACTCATGAGTCACAACAATCTTGACAACCCTTTGGAAATCTCGGGAGGTCATTTTCCAGTATGTAACTACAATGTAACAGTCTGACTAATGGTGTCAACACCAAATTCATCACACAGCGACTTAACACACAAAGGTGTTCAAAAATCTACCAATATGATTTTGAAAGAAATACACTCACAAAGTTTTCCCATAATCAGTTTTCCTCAGGGGGGGGTCCTCCACACTGGGGGGGCTGTGCCGGGCCTGCTGAGGGGGTGCCATCCTTGGGTCCCTTCGACCCGGCCGGCTGGGGGTTCCTCCCTTTGATGTGGGGGTCCACCCGTCTGTCGATAAGTCGGGGGGCCCGGGTGCTGGTCCCCCAATGACACGGCCTGCGCCTCCTCCCAGTGTGGACGGCCCCAAAGGTGGCGATTGATTGTGTGTGTGTGTCTTGTATGGAGGGTGGGAGGGGGGGCTTTCTTAGTAATTGTTTTTCCTTTTAATTGTGGTAATTGTTTTTAATTCTGTAAAGCACTTTGTGTTGCATGTCTGTGCAGGAAAAGGGCTCTACAAATAAAGTTGATTTGATTTTGATTTGATAATCAATTGAGTTTTGAGTACCACATTCATTGGGCACTGCAATGACATCAGCTTCCCTCTGGACTCTGGGTCTTCTGGCTCATCTATGCTGCTTGTTCTATACTAAACTGCTCATCATGCAGGAATGCATGATGGGTATCTGTTAAAATGTATGTTAAACATTTCCTTGGTACCTTTTGGGTGTTAAGTTGCTGTGTGATGACTTTGATGTTGTTTATAAGATGACACTGTGAGTCAGAATGCTATATTGAGTAATGACTATCTGCAAGCTTGTTGTGAATTTTTTCCTACCTCATGATTGGCTCCTGTCAAGTCTGGACATGTGCAACGTACACACTTACTGTTCTTGGGCATAATTTGGTTAGATTCTTTTTATCAGTAAAAGACAATAATAAAAAAAATTGTCAAGTAATAAAATTTATATCAGCAGTTGTACATCTTTTTAACGATCTTTAGTGATAAAATGAGTGTGTATAGGGATTCTCCATTGTCTGCCCATTGGCTTCTGTGTGGACCATCTGCACAAGCAGCTTGCACTGTGATGCTCGCAACACAAAGGACTTCATGTTCAACTGCGTGCTAACAAACAACAGCGTGCCCTAAAATCACATACATACCTGCACCATCAGGTTGATAAATGCATAATCCTGCCGTCCAGGCAAATGTGCACAGAAAACAATACATTGAAGCGTCCCTGTATACGGTGAGAAATAACCCGCTCGTTCTTATTTAGGTTAGCTTATTTTCTCAATCGAGAACTGCTGAGCACACCGCTTTCCAAACGAGAAAAATGACCAACCCATGCAGGAGTACCATAGTAATTGGTTGTCTCATCTGGTGTTGTCCTACTACTGTCTTACCAGGATTATTAAGAATCTAAATGCCGCGTCTCAGCACTCATGAACTGCAGCAAGGGCTCATGGGAGATTGTTGGCAACACACCTGCTGTGGAGAACTCATTTCTCTAGGAGTTAAACTCTTAGTTAAAGTCTTAGTTCGCTGCGCTCTTAGTTGAAGCGTTGGTTGGTTTTGGGTTTGATATCGGTTATGTTATTGTAAACATGAAGGGGCATTGAATTATTAATTCATTCATTTTCTACCGCTTATCCTCACGAGGATCGCGGGGGTGCTGGAGGCTATCCCAGCTGTCTTCGGGCGAGAGGCAAGGTACACCCTGAACTGGTTGCCAGCCAATCACAGGGCACATATACATAGACAAACAACCATTCACACTCACATTCATACCTATGGACAATTTGGAGTCGCTAATTAACCTAGCATGTTTTTGGAATGTGGGAGGAAACCGGAGTGTTCGGAGAAAACCCATGGCTGAGGGTGGGATTGAACTCAGGTCTCCTAGCTGTGAGGTCCGCGCGCTAACCACTCAACCGCTGTGCAGCGTATGTATATATACAGATGTATTTTATTTTATTTTGTATTGGTTTTAGTTGTTTTGTTGTACTCTGAATGTTTTTTTTAATGTTCGAACTAAACTAAACTAAACTAAACCAAACCAAACCAAACCAAACCAAACCAAACCAAACCAAACCAAACCAAACTAAACTAAACTATCCATCTTTTGTACAGTTGCATTCATTTAGAAAAATTCACAAAATTCAAGCCCAAGCCCAGTTATTTACCTAATAGCACACAGAACAGTGTCGGGTATTCATTCATTCATTCATTCATCTTCTACTGCTTATCTGAGCCAATCACAGGGCACATATAGACAAGTGGAATTGAACTCCGTGCAGCCTTGGCAACAATCTGTGTTGCCAACAATCTCCCATGAGCCCTTGCTGCAGCCTTGCATACGGCTAAATTTGTGTAAAAGTGAAAATTATGCTTGAAATATATGTAATGTTTTTTTAGTCGGGAACTGATATTTACCTGAAACTTACCTACTTTCTACTGCTGATTACTAAAGAACTGAAAAAGGTAGAAAGTAACTTTTTTTGTGTGATGAAAGCCGGGAGTCTAATCTGTCGTATGCCAAATTTATCCTCACGAGGTTCACGGGGGTGCTGGAGCCTATCCCAGCTATCTTCGGGCGAGAGGCGGGGTACACCCTGGACTGGTGGCCAGCCAATCACGGGGCACATATAGACAAACAACCATTCACACTCACATTCATACCTATGGACAATTTGGAGTCGGCAATTAACCTAGCATGTTTTTGGAATGTGGGAGGAAACCGGAGTACCCGGAGAAAACCAACGCATGCACGGGGAGAACATGCAAACTCCCCACAGAGATGGCCGAGGGTGGAATTGAACCCTGGTCTCCTTGCTGTGAGGTCTGCGCGCTAACCACTCGACCACAATGCAGCCCGGCATTGAACTATTTAGTTTATTTAAATTGGTAGCAGTAGTTACGCTGTACATGTGTTAGGTTGTTGTTGTGTTAAGTGGCTGCGTGACGATTATTGTGTTCTTTCATGACAACGTTAGTCGAGTAATGACCTCCTGTTTGTTGTGGAGTTAGTCACTTGGTTGAAACGTGATCCCGGACTGAATATTTGATGCTCACCCAGACACTACCTGTCGCGGGCCCCCCGGTTGAGTTGAGTTTGAGACCCTCGCCTTAAACCCTTGTGGTTTGAGTGATGATTGTCTTTGAAATGGCTGCAGGGCAAGAAGAAAAGCAGAAAGGGTTTATATGAAAGAAATCAAATAAAGCCACATGGAGCAAAGGCTACAGTTCATCTCAGGGACATGTCCCTCAGGGTAATTTCAGGACATTGACACTGTGGCTCATAGCCACCCTGCTGTTCATCAAAAGGACTTTGGGACACCAGAGTCAGCCCTGTTTAAAGAAAGGTTGTACAGCCGGCATCCTCTGTTCACATTTTGCGGGACTCCTTCCATCCCTCCATCCTTCCATCCGTCCATTACTTAACTCTGCAGGGAAAGCATGCAGTTTGAAAAGTAAAACTTTGAATCTGCATCGCCAAGAGACACAGTGAGCAGGGATTTTGATTAGCTACAAATAGAACAATTCTTCATTATGTGTGTGTGTGTGTGTCGCCCTCATAATAGCTTCTCATCATGCTGCAAAGATCCGATTTGGGGTTTAGCAATCTGTCCGGCAACAAAACCTATTAAATAAAAAGGTTAAATATGTGTTGTTGCAAAATTTCACTTCAGGAAGTTGCTTTTTTAGCAACTATGCAGTTTAGAGACTGGATGTATTTTGCTTCTTTGCATGTTTTTTTCTCCTCTCTAACCCACGACCAAATAACACCATGAGCAGCACTAGCCCGTGAGCTAAAAGCTATGTCATTCCGTTTTCTGTGCGTTCCAGATTGGTATTCACCTATTCCGACTTAAATCAAGAACTACTGAAAACGTTGAATTTACATGCCGTGATCTGCATATTAACCAAGTTATCGTGACATTGAGGATTTACTTTTATAACATAGTGACATAGCTATATTGACAGTGTATTGTATGGTATATACTTAGAGGTCATCACATGGTTTGTCTGGTTTCAGTCCAGGTATCATGCAGTCGAGGGCTGATACTGGCATGCGGTATCATCACAAACCATGTGATGATCTTATTATCACATACTATTTAATCATGAGCTTATTATCACGTACTTATAGGTTATCACATGGTTTGTCTGGTATCAGGCCAGGTATCATGCCCCCAAGTGTCAGTATCAGCCCTTCGGTTTCGGGCTGATACTGACACTTGGGGGCATGATACCTGGCCTGATACCAGACAAACCATGTGATGATCTTATTATCACATACTATTTAATCGTGAGCTTATTATCACGTACTATTTAATCAAAAGACCATTTTGTTTCCAGAAAATGTTCAGTTTATTACATGTATTATATCTAAACAGTGTAAACACAATAATTGCAAAAATATTTCAACAATAATATTTTATCAACAGTCTTATCTTATCAATGTCTGACAATTAAAGTTCCATTAATCAAGTTTGGGTTTTTTGGTGACTGGAGAAGCACTAGGCACTAAGCACTTGTGTGCTGTTCTCTGATTGGTTGTTGGAGTGGACAGCTACGGGGGCTGACACTGGACATGGTTAAACTCTATATTTTATCAGTATCACTGCCCTGGGCTTTGACACAGTATCATTTCGGCCTTTTCCCGTATCATTCATGGGCGCTTTCTAGGGTACAGGGCCAATTAATACTGTAGTATGTGATAATGTACAGTACCTGTGGTATCAACCACTATGTGTTTCATATATGTACCCAATGCTATATGGCTACTGCATGTATGTAAAATGTTGTTGGAGGATTTTTGATGTTTTTTAGATGGCTTTATAGTGGAATAAGTGAAATCTAATTATGTGGATTTCCAGCACACAATGGCGGAACCAGAAATGTTTCATTGGAGTGGCCAAGGTGAGATCAGTGCTCACTTGACAGGAACCGAACAAAGTAATCATCAAAAACGTACCTTGATGGGCACAGTACCAACACAAAATAGGTAGCTTCCCTCTGCTTCCCCACTTAAAATTGTGTGCTGCAGTGAAATGCATCCCAGCGGAAACGGTGTTAGAATAAAATGTACATAGAATGAATACAGCATTAGTTATCACCCTTATATCCATTAGCTTAGACCAGGGGTCAGCAACCCGCGGCTCCAGAGCCGCATGTGGCTCTCCAGCCTCTTTGTTGCGGCTCCCTTTGCAATGCTTTAATATTTTTTAGCACCCGTGTGGTGAAAATGCACGTCTTTGTTATGAGTTTACAAAAATCCAACTTTGTGTGAGACCATGAATGCATCCTGACTGAGTTCTGACTGGTGACTGAATGAGCAGACAGGATGCTATCCAGTTCTCTCTGACAGGTTAACATGAAGGGAAATGAGTAATACTTTGAGTTATTTGAGTTATTAATTATTATTAATGAGTTATTTGACGATTCTAAAAAATAAATTAGAGCTCATTTAAAAACAAAAGTTTATCTCCAGTACTAGCAAGAGTACTCCAACTCGTCTTTTTTTTTCCCTCCAATGTTGTTTTAAACATACAACGTTTTGCGGCTCCAGGCTATTTTTCTTTAGTGGGCAAGTGGGTGAAATGGCTCTTTTCATAGTAAAGGTTGCCGACCCCTGGCTTAGACAATAGAAAGTGTTTGAATGTGCTGAAGAAGAAATGTTCCCGTGACCCTGATCAGAGACCCCCAGCGACCCCCAGGTCCTGGAGGTGCCTGGATGCGCCAACAAGCAACCCTGCAGATGTTCATGTTAATCCTACAAGAATGTGTCAAGATAAGAACTCATAAAACAATAAAAGTAATTACTCTCACATATACATACACACATAGACAAACAAATACAGCTTGTGCAACTGCCCCCGTCCCCCTTAGAGTTGTATGACCATGTAAAAGTGTGAGCTGCATGTCACTGGGTATGTGGTTTCACTCTCCTCGCTGCGAGTAACTTTGAATATTATTGTCTGTCTCTTCTGTATTTCTGTATGTAAGTGTTTTTACAAATGTCACAGGAGTTTGAACCTGACAAACGGCGATTAGGCTGAAGTCGTGTTCTGCACCACAGAGCCGGGTTTGTCTAAAAGTTGTTGGGGTGCCACTAGGGTGGCCAGGGGGTCTTCTTGTCTCACATAAGGCTTCTGGATGATGGGCAAAATTCCCCCAAAAAATGCAGTTTTCTTGAACGGCACATGTGTCAATGGGGGGTTTCTCCAGCAAGTGATTTGAATTGGGGAGGTGTTGATCATAGTGACACCCCAAGTTTGACACCCCTGTTTTAAAGCATCAGAGAGTGACGTTTACACAACACACTACCTTCAGTGTTGTCCTACGTCTTCCTTTCTGACGGTGTTAGATATTCATATTTGCATATTCCATATTTGTTCTCAGTTTGTGGCATTTAGTTCTGGTTTACCTTTGGTGCCAAAATGTATATTTTTGGAGCGTCACCAGAGATTTTGGAAGGGGAGGATCCAGCCATAATTCAGGCTTTACACATCATCTGGAACCCGCGACTACATAGTCCGAGCGCTAGCCAAAGAGCTAAAAGCCCTTGGCTGTGAACTTGTTGTCCAGCGCAGCTCTTCAGGTATCGGGGAGTGAAGTTTACCCAAGTTTAGCCAAGCTGCCATCTTTTACACATACAGTATGCTTACAATATTCCAGGATTCCCAGAATCAGACTGTATTTTCTGGCTTGACTGTTCATGCAATAAGAACACAGAGTTGGGGGGGGGGGGTCAGCTGCAGTCTTTCCTGCAGACCATTGGGTCCTAAACTGGCACCCTCAGGACCGCACGCCCTTGTCCTTGGCAGCGGCCGCAGTATACCAGATGGTGATGGAGGTGAGGATGGAGTCTAGGCTCCGTGATGGTGATGTACAAAATTGCACCATCATCATGACTGACAGGTTACGCTTCCACAAATGCAGCAGGATGTACGTATATCCTCTGCTGTGCCTTTGGTGCTGCTCCCCCTGGAGGTTTCGCTGTGGAAAAAGTTATTCACTTGGGAATGATGCAGGGAAAAAAAAACATTGTTTGTATTGGGACTAACATCGTTACAATAAATAACCTGCTGTTGACCTCAATTAGAATATTTCAACTCACTTGAAAGATAGCAGAAGTCATTTTTCCAAGTATTCTATATGAGAGGCGACAAACACATGCAGGGCAGTGGAGGTGACATTCACAAAGTGATTTCATGGCAACAGCGTAAACAGAAAATGCTCAGTCAACGCTAATGGTTCCAAAGACAAGCAGGGACACTTTAAAGAAGATTTGGCATGTTTAATCCTCTGTGCGAGTATTTTTTGATGCTTTAAGAACTTAAGTACGTACTTTACCCAAAAGGTCATTGTGGTTTTCCAAACATTAGCAACCTCTGCAAGTCGTTTAAATGTCGTACATGTGTGGTATTATAGTGTTTATACAGTACAGGCGACCAAGTCCACAGCCTTCTTCTTACTGCTTAAATCGACCCGACCCAAAGTTTAAGTGTACTTTAAGTGTGCTCAAAAGTTTGGGATCACTTGCAAATTTCTTTGTTTTCCATTCATTCATTCATTTAGCTGTCTATGGGCGAGAGGCGGGGTACACCCTGGACTGGTCGCCAGCCAATCACAGGGCACATATACAGAGACAAACAACCATTCACACTCACATTCATACCTATGGACAATTTGGAGTCGCCAATTAACCTAGCATGTTTTTGGAATGTAGGAGGAAACCGGAGTACCCAGAGAAAACCCATGGGGAGAACATGCAAACTCCACACAGGGATGGCCGAGGGTGGAATTGAACCCTGGTCTCCTAGCTGTGAGGTCTGCGCGCTAACCACTAGACCGCCGTGCCGCCCCCTTTGTTTTCCAAAGAAAAACAAATTTTCATACATTTCATAAAATGTTGTTTCCATTTCCCCTGTGTACCGAATGTGCATGAAAATGTGTTTATACCGTTCTCACAAGCCAAATGAGTCTTGTAAAGGTGTTCCTTCATAAAAATGTTCCCTGTAAAAAAAAAAAAAGAACTTGAGGTGGCCGTCCATCTGTCTTTCGTTCCCTGTACTAGCTTCTTCTAATGTAGTCTTCATCTTTTGGGGAAAAAATTAACTTACAATATCACTCGGATACGATGAACATCCAGCAGCAACACAACATTTTAGCATGAGTATTATTTTGATGAAAAATATACAGAACAAAGTCGACAAAAGAAGCGTTTGTTTTCCTGGCTTAACTGGTGTCACTTCCGGAAATGATACTTTGCTGGAACAATGAGTTCATCATGGCTGGTGCCATGAATTATAAATGCAATTTTTGTGAATTTACCATTCGCTTTCACAATGCAAACAATGAAGAACATAATTACATGTAATATATAACATACACTACTGCTCAAAAGTTTGGGATCACTTGAAAATGTCTTTGTTTTTCAAAGAAAAACACATTTTCATGAATTTCAAAAACATTTTTTTCCATTTCATAAACATTTTTATCCATTTCACAAACAATTAAAATGAATCAGATGATTTTCAAAGAATGATGTACATTTTTGCATTGAGGCCTACTATCAACAACTGTCAGTCCTCTGCATCAATCTCCTGGAATGGCTGCTAATCCAAGTTCATCATTTTATAAGGCTAATAGATTATTAGAAAAGCCATCTAAAAATCTAAACTAAAACTAAAATGCCTTACTATGCTGTTAACTACTCCCTTCAGAGAGCAGCACAAACTGGGTCTAACAAGGACAGAAAAACGATGCACAACTGTGCAAGAAGACAAATATCTGAGAGTGTGTAGTTTAAGACAAAGACGCCTCACAGGTCGTAAATAGTACCCGTCAATCACCAGTGTCAGTATCAACAATGAAGCGGCGACTTCAGGATGCTGGACTTCATGGCAGGACTACCAAGAAAAAGCCATATCTCAGACTAGCCCAAAGAAATTCCAAGTGATCCCAAACTTTTGAGCGGAAGTGTATATGGAGTTTAAACCGCCTTTTGTATGGTGACAGATGATGCTTTGTTTCACTCCTGATTTCTTAGTTATCCTCAGCATTCGCCAATACTGTGAATTATGTTGGGAAAAACAATGACAGATGAAGAATTGGAGTGTTTATTAGCCTACTGTAATTGTGTCCCATAAGACAAATCTTTTGTTGACCCGGTCGTGGCAGTCAGTGTGGGGGTCATTTCAGCAGAGCGACACCAACACTATTCAAAATGCTTTAACATCATTTTAAGTGTGTCAAAAGAGGAAGTGTGATGGCTTAGCATTTTTTTTTTTTTACAGTGGTGTCATTTTTTTTGTATTCCACACACACATACAAAAACATGTCCCAGAAAAAAACATTCACTTCAAATCAACGGTTTTCTAGGAAAAGCTTTTAGTCACTTGAGACCTGGGGCGTTTTATTGCATGACATTCAACCTCAAAAGCAAACCTTTCACTTTTTTAATCAACCAACTGCGAAAAGACATTTACAGTATAGGCTTACACACATAATATTGATGTTTTTCTCTCCATTTTAGTTCACAATGGTTTATGAATTATGATCGTTTGGTTGGGGTGTTTTTTTTGACTAGACTATGTATTGTAGGATGATTATTAACGGACTGGTTGCTATTGGCACATGGTTGGGTGCCTTGGGCTGGGTGAGGGTGGTTGGCTATTGGGATTGTTGGTTTTTTCTGTGTTCATAAGGATTAATGTATGTTTTTGTTGGGATGAGGTTGGAATTTGGGTTGTTAGGAGGTGGGACTAGATAGGTTTTGACTTCTTCCCACTCCTGTTCGAACATGTGTACGTTTATATTCATTCATTCATTCATTTTCTACCACTTATCCTCACGAGGGTCGCGGGGGGTGCTGGAGCCTATCCCAGCTGTCTTCGGGCGAGAGGCAGGGTTCACCCTGGACTGGTCGCCAGCCAATCACAGGGCACATATAGACAAACAACCATTCACACTCACATTCATACCTATGGATAATTTGGAGTCGCTAATTAACCTAGCATGTTTTTGGAATGTGGGAGGAAACCGGAGTACTCAGAGAAAACCTACACAGACATGGCCGAGGGTGGGATTGACTTGGGTCAACTAAACTAAACTAAACTAAACTAAACTAAACTAAACTAAACTAAACTAAACTAAACTAAACTAAACTAAACTAAACTAAACTAAACTAAACTAAACTAAACTAAACTAAACTAAACTAAACTAAACTAAACTAAACTAAACTAAACTAAACTAAACTAAACTAAAACAAACTAAAACAAACTAAACTAAACTAAACTACATCACGTGATACCGACTTCCTCGAGTTTTCTTTCACTTGTTGGAATAACTCCGTATTGCCAGTTTTTCGTTCCTCCAGTCTTGAAATTTAGTTTGAATCAAAAACAAACTTTCCTTAGCAGTCCAGTGCCGATTGCTCACCTCCGTTTTTTTTAATTGAAGAACGTCTCGATCTGCGTGTTACGTCATATCTCAACATTCGCTTTGAAAGAACGCACCCGGGAACAGGAAAAGATAAAGTTCAATCTTGCTAATATTTTATAATTAAGCTTGGCACATGTTTTATATAGATATGCATTTTCTTTTTTAATAAAACTGGACTTGTGAATGGCGTATAGAAGGGTTTAGATTCTGTTCCACAGATGGCGCTAATGCACACGAAAGCTGCTTGCCAACCGCCAATAAACAACAGAAGAAGAAAAACACCACGAAGAAGAACGCAGTCCGATTGAGCGGGTACAAGATACCTCAATCGGATTGGGGAAAGGAATATTCCACCCCTGTGAATCCGATTATATATTCATTCGGATTGACACTTTTCTTTGGGAATGAGGTGTATACAAAGGTTACATTCTTTCCGTTTGAGCAAATAACCCGAATGGAATTGGAATATTTGGGTCCATGTATACGTGGCTACTGTCGTGCGCTGATATTCAAGACTGCAGTAAAGGTATCAGTATCAGAAGTGAAAAAGTTGTATAGGATCAACCCTACTCACTGGTGTGGCATATCAAGATGCGGAAACAACATGTGTGCCTTAGCCTGGTCATAATAAAAGGCCACTCAAAATAGTAGTTTTCTCACCCAAACATAAAAGCTAGCATCAAAAAATGATATGTCTTTCTGGAGAAAAATGGCCCAAAGCACTTCTTTTTTTTTTCCAGTAGATTAGCTGCACAGAGCAACACTTTTTTAAAGACCGCCCATTCACAGTTTGAAAGAGCAAATTCCCAGTGCCTCTGTGGGGGTTTGGCTATTCTTTCACTGTTAACACCTATTTGGTCCATCTTTCTTCCTCCGTTTTGCCCGTTCGTTCCCTGTGTTTGCCTGTCGTCTTAAAAGGTCATCGCCACCTGCCGTAGCCTGCAAAGCACACTGTCACAACTCATCTGTCACAGCACAATTGTGTGTGTGCACCTTACACATGTGCACATACAGAAAGTACTATGTATACAATGGTATCTTTAAAATAGGCCACAATATTTTCTGAATTCCTGGAATTCTACTTCCTAATGTTATTTTTTTCCATTGAAAATATTTTTTTCCTTATAATCCATCTTTTGTACAGTTGCGTTCATTTCACAAAATTCAAACCCAAGCCCAGTTATTTACCTAATAGCACACATAACGGTGTTGGGTATTCATTCATTCATTCATCTTCTACTGCTTATCTGAGCCAATCACAGGGCACATATAAACAAGTGGGATTGAACTCCATGCAGCCTTGGCTAAATACTACATATGGCTAAATTTGTGTAAAAGTGAAAGTTATGCTTGAAATATATGTAATGTTTTTTTTAGTCGGGAACTGATATTTACCTGAAACTTACCTACGTTCTACTGCTGTAATTTATCCTCATGAGGGTCGCGGGGGTGCTGGAGCCTATCCCAACTGTCCCCAACTGGCGACAGGTGGGGTACACCCTGGACTGGTCGCCAGCCAATCACAGGGCACATATAGACAAACAACCATTCACACTCACATTCATACCTATGGACAATTTGGAGTCACTAATTAACCTAACATGTTTTTGGAATGTGGGAGGAAACCGGAGTACCCGAAGAAAACCCACGCATGCACGGGGAGAACATGCAAACTCCACACAGAGATGGCCGAGAGTGGAATCGAACTCGGGTCACCTAGCTGTGTGGCCTGTTTACCTGAAACTTACCTATGTTCTACTGCTGATTACTAAAGAACTGAAAAAGGTAGAAAGTAACTTTTTTGTGTGATGAAAGCCGGGAGTCTAATCTGTCGTATGCCAAATTTATCCTCATGAGGGTCGCGGGGGTGCTGGAGCCTATCCCAGCTATCTTCGGGCGAGAGGCAGGGTACACCCTGGACTGGTGGCCAGCCAATCACAGGGCACATATAGACAAACAACCATTCACACTCACATTCATACCTATGGACAATTTTGAGACGCCAATTAACCTAGCATGTTTTTCGAATGTGGGAGGAAACCGGAGTACCCGGAGAAAACCCACGCATGGACGGGGAGAACATGCAAACTCTCCTAGCTGTGAGGTCTGCGCGCTAACCACTCGACTGCCGTGCCGCCCGGGAAAGTAACTAATAACAATAAATAATGACTTTTTAAAAAGTTATTTAGCCAATACTGTTCTTAACTCAGCTGCACGGGGGTCAAGTGGTTAGTGCGCAGACCTCACAGCTAGGAGACCAGGGTTCAATTCCACCCTCGGCCATCTCTGTGTGGAGTTTGCATGTTCTCCCCGTGCATGCGTGGGTTTTCTCCGGGTACTCCGGTTTCCTCCCACATTCCAAAAACATGCTAGGTTAATTAGCGACTCCAAATTGTCCATAGGTATGAATGTGAGTGTGAATGGTTGTTTGTCTATATGTGCCCTGTGATTGGCTGGCCACCAGTTCAGGGTGTACCCCGCCTCTCGCCCGAAGACAGCTGGGATAGGCTCCAGCAACCCCCGCGACCCTCGTGAGGATAAGCGGTAGAAAATGAATGAATGATCTTAACTCATAGAACGTGTGAGGAATTTGCATCGGTTGGACCCGTCATGCAGAGAACAGAAGCCGAGCTTGACAAAATGTATTCTTTATTCACTTGCTGGTGGGCACAAGAGAAAAATACAAAGAACAAGACAAAAATACTAAAAGTCCAAAATGACTAACGACAAAAACAATGAAGCATAAAAAGGGCACTGTGGAAAAAAATTACCTGGAACAAAGTGTAACAGTTGCTTTAAAAGGTCGGATGAGGTGAAACAATAAGATGAGCAGGGTGACAGAACAGGGAAACGTGTAAAAAAAAAGAAAAGAAAAAAAATCAGCAAGTACCAAAAACGGGAGGGTGTCAGGAAAGAAGGGCAAAAATCACAAGTTTCCTCGGGTTGACAAATATGCCCTACAGCTCCTAGCCCGACCTAAACGTTTTTAATCCACGTTTTATCACTACTAACGCCATTTAACCTGGCTGTTCTACTGCAGAGACAAGTGCATTTATTACTGTGTCGTGTGGCTCTGCAAGTAGTTTACCTGCATAAATTTAAACCCTAACACGCAGTCTCATAATGATGATGATGATGAGTCAAGGCTGCTGTAACATGGCGGTACCGTGATGGAAAATAGTTCTGAATGAATTAGCCAGCAGCGAAAACAGCAATAGTTAGTAGAGGTCAACAACAGCTAAATGATATGGACTTGCGTTAGCCCCTTTTATGAAATGACAACATCGTGATGGCTGCAGACCAAATGGAGTTGTTTCCTGCACAAACTATATGACAATGTCTTCCGTGGTGGCATTTAGTCAGAAGACGCTTGTGTTATTTAGCCTCTGACACACAATCAGCTCTGACCTTTACATGTTGGGCAACACTTGCAGTAACACACAGTCGTGTTCCTCTGGCCTTAAATGCTAGTCCTTGGTGTGCTGGCACACTTTCTTGGTAATACATGCAAGTCGTTATTACTTATGTAACTTTTAAGGTACTGTATTTTCCCGAATATAAGTTGCACTGTTTTTGCATGGTTTGGGTGGTCCTGCAACTTGTACTCCAGAGCGACTTGGTAATGGTAATGGTTTTATTTCATTTGAACCTGCATCAGATTACAATTGAATGCATCACATAATCAGTTCACAGTTCCACATGTCCAAAAGGAGTAGGAAGAAGCAAAGCTTATTAAATCCTACCCCTCCATCTGGTACTTTTACAATCAGTAACTGTTACATTTGTTCACTTCCTGCTTTCCTAATACAATTAAAGTGTTTTTTTTTACTTTATTTTATTAATTTTTATTTATTTTTTTATATTGTATTTTATTTATGTATTTATTTATTTATTTATTTTGTCACGTACCGAAGTACGAGGTAATATGACCATACAATGACATAATGGGTACCATAGTAACTGTCAATATTGTGATATATATGTATATATATATAGGACATCATGACTGGTTCAAGACTCTTGGTAATGGTAATGGTTTAATTTCATTTGAACCTGCATCAGATTACAATTGAATGCATCACATAATCAGTTCACAGTTCCACATGTCCAAGAGGAGTAGGAAGAAGCAAAGCTTATTAAATCCTACCCCTCCATCTGGTACTTTTACAATCAGTAACTGTTACATTTGTTCACTTGTTCGCTTTCCTAATATAGTTTAAGTTATTTATGTATTAATTTATTCATTAATTTAATGCTTAAATTTATTAAAGTTTAATTTTTAAATTTTTTAATTTTTTTAAATTTTTTAATTTTTTAAATTTTTTAAATTTTTTAAATTTTCTTAATTTTCTTGATTTTTTAATTTTTTTAAATTTTTTTTAAAAATTTTTAATTTTTATTTAATTTTATTTAATTTTATTCCAGGGCTGGACCATTGTTACAGTAATACGACGACGAATCAGTGGTGCTGCATAAATTGACATGTAGACTGCCCGATGATTGCTAGAACACTGGATGAAAAGCCAACAAACGGGTTGCCAATGTTAAGAAAAATCGAAAACAATTATATTTCACTATATAAAATCAGACATGATCTACCTTATTTATATATTCTTACATTCTTACATTTCTTACATTTCATTTCTTGACCATATGATCTGCTGATGCTTTAGAATAGCTTTGCACATCTGTAGACTTGATGCATTTGCTACTTTTACGGCTGGTTAGCTCGTTACATTGATTGCAGTGGAAGTTTTTTCCTTGTTAACAGCTGCTCCACTAAGAATGCACATGTTACAAGATCAGAAAAGAAGGGTTGAAAAAAAGGTTACAGAATGAGTCTACGGAGACTTGAGCACTATGCAGTGGTCTTTCACAACACCTCACTTTGGATTTTGCCATTGCATATTGCAAATACTCAGATAGTTAGGCGAGCCACCCAGGAGAGGACTTTCAATATTAGTGCAAACCTGCCAACATGTACAAATTTATCAAAGTAGGAAAGTAGTTCCGGCTAGTTTCTGGAGTCTCTGAAGTTAAGCATTTTACTTCTTAAAACAATATGCATTCAAAAGTGTAATACATTTGCCAGAGAGCTGTTTATGGGTGAATATCATACAATTGGAAAATCAACCAGAACCATTGCATGAAGTAGCCCCATCGTCAAATACTCAGATAGTTAGGCGAGCCACCCAGGAGAGGACTTTCAATATTAGTGCAAACCTGCCAACAAGTACAAATTTATCAAAGTAGGAAAGTAGTTCCGGATAGTTTCTGGAGTCTCTGAAGTTAAGCATTTTACTTCTCAAAACAATATGCATTCAAAAGTGTAATACATTTGCCAGAGAGCTGTCTATGGGTGAAAATCATACAATTGGAAAATCAACCAGAACCATTGCATAAAATAGCCCCATCGTCCCATGCTTCTCAAATACTCAGATAGTTAGGCGAGCCACCCAGGAGAGGACTTTGAATTTTAGTGCAAGACTTGGTAATGGTAATGGTTTTATTTCATTTGAACCTGCATCAGATTACAATTGAATGCATCACATAATCAGTTCACAGTTCCACATGTCCAAAAGGAGTAGGAAGAAGCAAAGCTTATTAAATCCTACCCCTCCATCTGGTACTTTTACAATCAGTAACTGTTACATTTGTTCACTTCCTGCTTTCCTAATATAGTTTAAGTTATTTATTTATTTAGTTGTAATTTTTTAATATTTAATGTTTTCATTTTTTATTGTTTAAATTTTAAATTTTAAATTTTAAATTTTTTTATTTATTTATTTAAAAAAAATATTTTTTTATTTTCATTTTATTTTATTATTTAAACCTGCCAACATGTACAAATGTATCTGACTTAGCATGGAGTATTACTATTGAATTTGTTTGTATGTTTCACATTTTATAAAATTTTCCTGGTTTCATCTTCAAGTTTAGTCTGTACAGAACAGATAAATAAATAGATATCAGATTCTCAATAGCATTTCAGACCATCACATCATTAGGTACAGTAGATGATATTGTTAGGATATTTAGTAGTTATTTGCTTTTCAGTCTGCACCACATAAAGCACTTCTATATTTTCAAAGTTGAGCGATTGGTGTGTTTTTCTAGTGTGATCGTTGTTTTGTTCGCACAATCCTATCAGTTGTAAACCTGGCAAGATGGATTTGTGAGATTACAAACCTTTTGTCTTCCTTTTTGCGAGAGAAAATACAAGTAAAAAGTTAACACTAGCTTCGTGGCATCTATTTTTGGTGTTCCGTTAATCATCGTCATCTTATTCAATCTTCATGCCTCATTAGTAGGCTGATTTCGTCCTTAAAAAATATCTTCAATGCATATTCTCCTGAATATGCAAGCACTCCTCCGCCATTTTCCGTGAGCTACCTTTTGACATCCATCGCAGGAGTCATTGCTAATTTTACTCATTTCCTTGCTTGCTTGAATTTCACTTTGTTTTGGCCTGCTTGGGGCGTTCTACACATGCATCACCGTTCCTGTTCTTCCAGCCTAATACACCGCATGTCCTTGGCTTTGGCCTCAGCCAACCCTTGACTTCCAACTCCACTCCCGCTGACTCCCTGGAGCTTTCTCCTCTGCCACAACATCCTCGTCGTCCTTCCTGACTTCTACTCAACCGTTCTCCCCAGAGAAAGGAGTATCCTCTACTCTGGAATCCATTTTTTATCCCCTCTGTTTTTTCTTCGGTCTCACATCAACCTGCTTTTGAACGTCATTACTGAGGCGATTCTTTGGGGTAATCCTTTGCCGTTCCTTGTTTTGTTTTTGCACATGACAACTCATGGTCTCATGGTTATCCCCAGAAGACCAGTCCATGTTTGAAGTGCTGACATTAAAACATTATACAGTAAACCTCGGATATATCGGACTCGGATATATCGGAAATTCGCTCACAACGGACAGATAAAAAAGAACCGATTTTTCTGTAATGCATTTCCAATAAAAATTCATTGCATATATCGGATTTTTTATAACGGATTTCGCCCATTTCGGACAAAATCTCCAGTCCCGTTCCAATTTCCCTCGCATATATCGGATGGTCGCATCGTGTCTTTCTCCTGGCTCCAGATTTAGGACAAATATAAAAGTGAGTGACGTCAATAATACTAGCACAGCAGTGAATGAGATCTTAACCTCACTATTGGAAATAACGTAGGCCTGACGGGCGTAACAGGGCCTAGCTTAATTAACAATTTGTTATGCTCAGAGTCCAATAAAGTTAAATTCTCATTACCTTACGTCTCTTTTCATTGCCCAGTCCAGGTACATTGGAAACATAGTCAAGGAAGTGCCTTTTTATAACGGATACAATCCGATTTACGCATATACCGGATATAAATCCGATATATGCGTAAAACTGACGTTTTCCGGTATACGCATATAACGGATTTCGCTTATATCGGACAAAACCATTGGGAACAATTGAATCCGATATATCCGAGGTTTACTGTAGTGTCTTGCACACTGAAAGGGGCGTTGCAAAGAAGGGAGAGGAGGAAGTGTCAATATCGACAGCACTATTCTGCTTATGGTGTTATCACTATCCATTTCATAGGAGCAGATGCTTTGTTCGAGAGTACCATCTTTATGTCCACTGAGAATGTCTAATTTGACTTTCACTTTTATGTGCAGTCTGCTTCACTGGCTTGGGAGTCGTAATGGAGATTAAACTTAAGAGCTACGTAACTAAGAAGAACAAAAGTCATATTGTCCTTCCACTGTGTAACGACACCATTGTGTCTCAGTCCGCCAGTTCACCAATCTATTGATCAGTCTATGTAGTTACACAAACTCGTTCTCGTTTTTTTTTTTTTTTTTTTTTGCAATATAATTAATTCACAGCTGTGTGTATGGAACCATAAAACGGCAGAACTTGGAACACCGTATTAACTGTAAGACTGATTTTAATTTTAATAAGCCTGTAGTTGGTCAACAGGGTTGCACGCATGTTAGCAGAGAAACACTGTTACACCCGCAAACGTAATAACTGCCCACAAACATAATAAACCACAAACGTAATACAAATCTGCAGCTTTGAATGTAATAATCCCGCAAATGTAATAAATTTCCCACAAACGTAATAAAATTTGCCCACTGCAAATGTAATACTGAATTTCCATTTGCAAGAAATTATTACATTTTGTTTGTGGGCGTACATGTGCGTTTTAGTATATTTACAATATATTATTGTGTATATTATTGTATTAATTGTATTATTGTATTATTATATTATTGTATTATATTGTATATATATATATATATATTATCTTTATATTGTATATATTATTGTATGTATGATTTTGTGTGTATATGGGGAAGAAATAACCAAAAGAACTAATAAAATATAATAATGATAATAATAGTAATAATAATTTTATTAAAACATTGCAATTATCACAATTATGTTATCTTTTTAATTTAAAATAAATTATAATTTAATAATTAAAGATTCCTTTAATGTATTCAGATGATACTCTGAATAATATTTTTTCCACAAAAAAGAAAAAAAACAATTATCTTGTTAAAATCCTCAAAATGACATCTACACCTTCTCCCTCATTAAAAGAAGAAAGAGCAAACAACAACAAAAACCACAAAGATCTTTATTTTGTCTCATATTACATTTGTGGGATGTTATTACCTTTACAGATTTTCACTTTCCCACATATGTAATAATTTCCTGCAAATGTAATAGTAATTGCATTTGCAGGAAATTCAGTATTACGTTTGCAGTAGGAAAATTTTATTACGTTTGTGGCCAGTTATTACGTTTGCGGGTGGAACAAACACCTGAAAAGTTTGTTGGGCATTTCAAGGGCGACTTGATGCCAGAGAGTCTGCAGATGTGTCTTCTTGCGGGATCTCGATCAATTACAGCTAATGCTTGTCTTGGTCACTTTGCTCCCAACTCCCTTGAGATCATTAAATAAGCTTTCACTTGTAGAGCACTTTCTGCCTTCAAGGTACTCTAAAGGGTTTGACACTGTTACCTCATTCATTGACCGACTGGGTATATTAGCATCTTTGTATACAGTACTTCTACAAATTTATCAAAGTAGGAAAGTAGTTACGGATAGTTTTTGGAGTCTCTGAAGTTAAGCATTTTACTTCTCAAAACAATATGCGTTCAAAAGTGTAATACATTTGCCAGAGAGCTGTCTATGGGTGAAAAACATACAATTGGAAAATCAACCAGAACCATTGCATGAAGTAGAACCCTTGTCCCATGCTTCTCAAATACTCAGCTAGTTAGGCGAGCCATCCAGGCCATCCAGGTGCTCCCAACTCCCTTGAGATCATTAAATAAGCTTTCACTTGTAGAGCACTTTCTGCCTTCAAGGTACTCCAAAGGGTTTGACACTGTTACCTCATTCACCGACCGACTGGGTATATTGGTATCTTTATATACAGTACTTCAACATGGGGGCGGCACGGTGGTCTAGGGGTTAGCGCGCAGACCTCACAGCTAGGAGACCAGGGTTCAATTCCACCCTCGGGCATCTCTGTGTGGAGTTTGCATGTTCTCCCTGTGCATGCGTGGGTTTTCTCCGGGTACTCCGGTTTCCTCCCACATTCCAAAAACATGCTAGGTTAATTGGCGACTCCAAATTGTCCATAGGTATGAATGTGAGTGTGAATGGTTGTTTGTCTATATGTGCCCTGTGATTGGCTGGCGACCAGTCTAGGGTGTACCCCGCCTTACGCCCGAAGACAGCTGGGATAGGCTCCAGCACCCCCCGCGACTCTCGTGAGGAAAAAGCGGTAGAAAATGAATGAATGACTTCAACATGGTCATGGCGGGACTGAGGATTGAACCAGCAACCATCACGTTAGTCATGCCTAATCCATGACATCCTAATCCTAATAAGTGAGTCTCTGAGATAGACATCACCACACATAACACATACAAGTGTTGCCCATTCCCGATTCCCCCGTCCGTGTATCATAGCCCCCATCTGAGGGGATTTAACGCTGGAGAGGGGAGGGACAGGCTGCCTACCTCAGCAATATCCAAACATTAAATGGGACACCAGCATGATCCTCAGAGAGCGGAGGTAATGATGCCATTTGTTATCAGCAGTCATCACAAAAGGAAAGCCTGTTTGTTTTTTGTGCGTACATGTTTAGAACTGGAACAGCACTACATCCTCAACGCCAACGTATCCGCCATGTCAGACATACTTTTATTTATCTTTGGCACATTCAGTCAACTCACTGAACTGAATATTCTTTGGTTCACATTTGGACATTTTCTCATTGATGGTTGTGCATCGGTCTGTTCAGCTCGCTGTGTACGTACATGGAGTGGAACCACCATTTTTTACAGCATTCAATCTCTCTAAGGCAGGGGTCGCCAACCATCGAACCATCGGTCAATCTTTGAGACTTTACCGAATGATCATGAAAATATTACCACTGAACACGCTCATACAGCTCGCCACTGACCTGGAGCCTAGTCCTCAAAATATGGCCGTACCACACCGACTCTGAAAAATATTTGACCTTGTTGCCGCAAAAAGGTTGGTTACCACTGTTCTAATTTCAGATCAGATTTCATCGAGTATGCTCAAAATTAAAGACCCTGTTTGTAAAAACTCGGTTATATTCCCAACAGTTCCAGCTGATCTTTCTTGGGTACATCAGACGTTGCACATATGTGGTTTTCCCTTCACTTGATCTCCGCTGAGCTCTTAGTAAATGGCTTAAAATTGCTCTGTGGTGAAATGCATAAGTGAAGAGTTGTATCATAAAAAAAACCTTAAAAAATGGTAATGGTAATGGTTTAATTTCATTTGAACATGCATCAGATTACAATTGAATGCATCACATAATCAGTTCACAGTTCCACATGTCCAAAAGGAGTAGGAAGAAGCAAAGCTTATTAAATCCTACCCCTCCATCGGGTACTTTTACAATCAGTAACTGTTACATTTGTTCACTTCCTGCTTTCCTAATATAGTTTAAGTTATTTTTTTAATTTTTTAAATGTTAAAATTGTAAAATGTTTACATGTTTTATGTTTTAATGTCTGGCACACTTTCTTGGTAAGACATGCAAGTTGTTATTACTTATTTAACTTTTAAGGTAACATATTTTCCGGAATATAAGTTGCACTGTTTTTGCATGGTTTGGGTGGTCCTGCAACTTGTACTCCAGAGCGACTAATGGTAATGGTAATGGTTTAATTTCATTTGAACATGCATCAGATTACAATTGAATGCATCACATAATCAGTTCACAGTTCCACATGTCCAAAAGGAGTAGGAAGAAGCAAAGCTTATTAAATCCTACCCCTCCATCTGGTACTTTTACAATCAGGAACTGATTTAAATTTTTAAATTTTTAAATTTTTAAATTTTAAAATTTTTAAATTTTTAAATTTTTAAATTTTTAAATTTTTAAATTTTTAAATTTTTAAATTTTTAAAGCTTTAAATTTTTAAATTTTTAAATTTTTAAATTTTTAAATTTTTAAATTTTTAAATTTTTAAATTTAAACTAAATAAATAACTTAAACTATATTAGGAAAGCAGGAAGTGAACATATGTAACAGTTCCTGATTGTAAAAGTACCAGATGGAGGGGTAAAATATATTTTTTTAATTTTTAGTCACGTACCGAAGTACGAGGTGATATGACCATACAATGACATAATGGATACCATAGCAACTGTCAATATAGTTTAATATAATATATAATTGCTTGTATTGTTTCTTGAATTGTCTCATCGTTGTGCATTGTTTGAGTTCCTTACTCAATCCATTCCATAGTTTGATTCCACATACTGAAATGCTATGGCTTTTTAACGTAGTCCTAGCATATAAGTGTTTCAAATGGATGAAAACGTTGTTGGAGTCAGTAGTTCTGGATTTGTTAATTATTAACAACTGTAAATGTAATTCACTGATTATTATTGACATAAATATATCTGGTCATTTCAAGACTGCTTTAAGTAACTTGAGGATTTATTTACCTAAGTGGCTGCTCTCAGTTCTAATTCTACCAAACTGGTATGATGATAGGGTGTATGCTGCTTAATATCTCCGCCCTGCGGATGACTGATGAGCGGGAGTCATCTGAGCATGGTAATAGAAAAAAGAGAGCGGGGAGCCGCCATAATGTTTTTGTCTAAAGATGAATTTATTCCACTCTGCAACTTGCATGAGAACAAAGGAACCACCGTTGCCGCGGGTTTTGTGGAGACGTGAGACATGGGAGGAGAGAGGAGAAAGTGCATAACCGAGATGATGAATGATATCAGTGATCCAATTATCGCCAAATGGAGGAAGAGGGAAGGTGGGAAGCTCATTGTTGGTTGTGGCTCGTGTGTCAAACACGTGGGGTTTTGACACATGCGGGACAATACATTTTGGTTGTTTGCTTTCTCACCTGTTTTCTTGCTTTTGCTTTACTTTTAGCCACTTTTAACAAATTGCCTTTTCATTTTTGCTGATTCAAACAAATCAACAAGTTTCTTGGTAGAAACTTTTCTCAGTTTCTGTCAGTTACATCACAAACTCTACTCACAAACTATACGAGCATATTTAGTTACTTATTGGCTGACACAGCAGCTACAATCTCATAATAATACAATAATAATTGTCCTAATTAAACAATACCACATTTAATCTACACGGTTATCATACTTAGAGTTGCACATTACTTACAGACACGCTAGCTACAAGGTAGAAGCGTATTACAAAGTACTCCCTAAAATGCTCTGTATCATTCAATTTGTGCACCTAAATGCATCACAAGTTCAACTGAAACATTGCAGCCATAAGGTCTCGCCAAAAAAAGGAAAGGTATACAAAACAGTAGTGAGACCAGCCATGTTGTTTGGTCTAGAGACATTACCACTAAGGAAAGCAGGAAGCAGATCTAGACGTAGCAGAGATGAGGATGCTGAGGTTCTGATTGGGAGTGACCAGGATGGATAGGATCAGGAACAAATTGCCTTTTCATTTTTGCTGATTCAAACAAATCAACAAGTTTCTTGGTAGAAACTTTTCTCCGTTTCTGTCAGTTACATCACAAACTCTACTCACAAACTATATGAGTATATTTAGTTACTTATTGGCTGACACAGCAGCTACAATCTCATAATAATACAATAATAAGTGTCCTAATTAAACAATACCACATTTAATCCACACGGGTAACATACTTAGAGTTGCACATTACTTACAGACACGCTAGCAACAAGATAGAAGCGTATTACAAAGTACTCTCTAAAATGCTCTGTATCATTCAATTTGTGCACCTAAATGCATCGCAAGTTCAACTGAAACATTGCAGCCATGAGGTCTCACCAAAAAAAGGTGTGGTGAGACCAGCCATGTTGTTTGGTCTAGAGACATTACCACTAAGGGGCATTGAAGCAGATGGCAGAGATGAGGATGCTGAGGTTCTGATTGGGAGTGACCAGGATGGATAGGATCAGGAACGAGTACATCAAAGTGAGATTACATGTTAGAGGCCTTGGAGATAAAGTCAGATACCAAGATACCAAAATAAATACCAAAGACGTATTTATCGTTTTTTTTAGAAATATTTGGAAGTTTTTAGAAAACACCCAATCCCAACAAAGTATTTTTCTCGTCTTTTACATTTTTTTTTTTTTTGCAAGAGGCTCTCCACTAATGCATGTCACTTTCAGAGCCATGTTCAGCCATAAGCACTGAAAAGTGCCTTTGATGAGAGCTTGGCATAGATGGAAAAATCACATGACAGGAAGGAGGAAGTGAGCGGGGATTTATACATTGTATGAAATTTTAACGCTTGCACACACACATATTTCAGCTCCATATGTGAAAAAATCTAAGTCATACAAAACAATTTTTTGACATTTTTTTTAGTTGGGAACTGATATTTTCCTGAAACTTACCTATGTTCTATTGCTGATTACGAAAGAACGGAAAAAGGTAGAAACTGTCAAAATCATCTAAAATGGCCGGTACTGAAGGGGTTGTCTTTTGGCTAAGATTGATTAATAATTTTAGCATAAAACGATTTTTTGGACATTTACTTTTTTTAGTTGGGAACTGATATTTTCCCGAAACTTACCCATGTTCTATTGCCGATTACGAAAGAACGGAAAAAGGTAGAAACTGTCAAAATCAATGGCCGGTACTGAAGGGGTTGTCTTTTGGCTAAGATTGATTAATAATTTTAGCATAATACACATTCATTCATTCATTCATTTTCTACCGCTTTTTCCTCACGAGGGTCGCGGGGGGTGCTGGAGCCTATCCCAGCTGTCTTCGGGCGAGAGGCGGGGTACACCCTGGACTGGTCGCCAGCCAATCACAGGGCACATATAGACAAACAACCATTCACACTCACATTCATACCTATGGACAATTTGGAGTCGCCAATTAACCTAGCATGTTTTTGGAATGTGGGAGGAAACCGGAGTACCCGGAGAAAACCCACGCACGGGGAGAACATGCAAACTCCACACAGAGATGGCCGAGGGCGGGGACCGAACCCTGGTCTCCTAGCTGTGAGGTCTGCGCACTAACCACCAGACCGCCGTGCCGCCCCATAATACACATATTTACATATATATTTTGGCCTATAAGTCGCACCTGACTATAAGTCACAGGATCAGCCAAGAATAAAAAACGTGTGACTTATACTTGGGCTCGTTTTGCAATAATTACAATGAGTTTAAGGAGATTTAAAGGTATATTGATTATGTAGAATTTGTAAATAAAAACATATCAACGATACATGAAGTATATTACTTTTTGGAGCAACCTGCCCATTAGAATTGACCTGAGAGTGTGTGTGTGTGTGTGTTTCTGAATGTGTGTGTCCAATGGCTCTGAGCTGGGCGCTCCGTGGTCCTTGTTCATGCAGAGCCAGCATTGCCCTCACCAGGGATAATTACCAGAACTTGTCAGTATCCCACACACTTACACTGCTGTGCCTGGAACAATTTTGCTTTGGTAATGAGACTCATAACACAAAAACTATTCTCAGTGCGATTCTTCAAAGAATTCTTTTCAAGCCATTGGATGTTTCCTTTTTTTTTTTCATTCCATTCTGGATGCATCATCTGAAAAACAAAAACAAGAAAAGAACGGAAAACATGCAAACGCGGTAGTTGCTGGGTTTATTTAGGGTTTTTTCTTCGCATGCACATTTGTGAGGCACACCATGCGTCTCACTCGCACATGTTACACACATACAACAAAACACACGTACCTCCACCCTCACAAACTAGGTCATCAAAAGGTAGCATCATTTGGTATGAAAAGTAAGCTACTATCAAAGAACCATGCTCGTAGTAAATCAATATGATGCATTGGCTTCTGATGGAGGCCAACGACTGAAGGAGTCGTTATCTTTTTGGAATTCCCAATCACTAAATTCACTTATCACGGGAAAATCCCAGACCCGACCGTGATAAGTGAATTCACGCCAAGTGGGATTCCTTATGTATAAATTCATTATTGGAATGGAATATTTTCATAGCTAGTGTATATAGAAAGTAATATAGATAAAACAATAACAATACAATATATATAGTATATAACTATATGAAATATATAAAAATATACTAGTGTATAGAAAACCTGTTTACAATCTTCTAAATGCTTTATTAATATAATTAGAGCATTCTAGACATGGAATAACACCCCTATAGTCACCTTTCACTTGCCCTGCCTAATATTCATTGCTGGAGCCTATCCCAGCTGCCTTCAGGCGAGAGGCGGGGTACACCCTGGACTGATCGCCAGCCAATCACAGGGCACATATAGACAAACAACCATTCACACTCACATTCATACCTATGGACAATTTGGAGTCGCTAATTAACCTAGCATGTTTTTGGAATGTGGGAGGAAACCGGACTACCCAGAGAAAACCTACACAGACATGGCCGAGGGTGGGATTGACTTGGGTCTCCTAGCTGTGAGGTCTGCGTGCTAACCACTCGACCACTGTGCAGCGTACATATATATATACAGATGTATTTTATTTTATTTTGTTTTGGTTTTGGTTGTTTTGTTGTACTCTGAATGTTTTTTTTTAATGTTCGAACTAAACTAAACTAAACTAGACTAGACTAGACTAGACTAAGCTAAGACTAGACACCCTGGACTGATCGCCAGTCAATCACAGGGCACATATAGACAAACAACCATTCACACTCACATTCATACCTATGGACAATTTGGAGTCGCTAATTAACCTAGCATGTTTTTGGAATGTGGGAGGAAACCGGAGTACCCGGAAAAAACCCACGCATGCACGGGGAGAACATGCAAACTCCACACAGAGATGGCCGAGAGTGGAATCGAACTCGGGTCACCTAGCTGTGTGGCCTGCAGGCTAACCATTCGACTACCGTGCAGCCTTGGCTAAATATATATGGCTAAATTTGTGTAATAGTGAAAGTTATGCTTGAAAAATATGTAATGTTTTTTTAGTCGGGAACTGATATTTACCTGAAACTTACCTACGTTCTACTGCTGATTACTAAAGAACTGAAAAAGGTTGCCATAAAATTATGTTATTTTATTTTTTATTCTGTAGTTTATAAATATGCTGTAAACAACACATATTTGTTCATTCCACTACAGGAGATATGTCATGTTACAGATACCGGTATCGGCTGATATCTGTATCGGAATTTAAGAGTTCGACAATATCGGCATATTGGTTTTTGCAAAATATCGTAGTGTCTTGTAACTTTAGCTTCCATTGCTTGACTTACTGTTTTTTCTGGAATGTACCATGTAACCGATTCTTTGTTGACTGGTGGTTTAGGTGAGAGATGATCTATGCCCATTTGTTTTCCGTCCCTTGGGGGAAATCCCATTTTACCTACGCTAGGATTTACCTTATTAGTGCTCCATGTTGGTTGTTTTTAAGCAAGTACATTTCATTTGCTCTGCATTATGAGTAATGGGACATAATAGTGAGCCAACATAAGTCTGCATGACTTGATACCGAAAAGGCTCCAAATTGCTTTTGACATAATTTAGTTGGAAAAGCTCAGCGGTAAAGTAAGTGAATGTGAAATGGAAGTTTAAAAGAGGAAATGTGAAGCACGCTCAAGGCGGTAAAGCAAGTGACATGGAGATCTAAAAAAGCTGGGGTAGCACAATCCCGGTTGTGGACGTAAAACATTCACACACACACACACACACACACATTAATCCAGCTGTGTGCTCAGTAATGCGAAGCAGTATGAGAGAGCAGAATAGAGAGAGATGAGTGGACGTTATGTGGGATAGCAATTAGAAGGACCACAGACTGAGATGTGGAGAGTGGTTGAAAACATACAGTAGAGAAAATACACTCTGTATGAAATCATATCAGTCGTGGTAATATAATTGGTGGTGACTTTCTAATGGTGCCATTCGTCAGCTGTTAAGAAATGTAACATTTTGAGCTTGTTTGGATATCGAGACGGAGGTAGAACTGGCAAAAATACAAGTCAAGTAAAACGCAAACGCTGAATAGCGTAGCTAGAAAAGAGACATAGCCAAAATTCGTAAGATTTTTGCCTCCATCTACAAAGTCTACATGGATGATCTATGCTATGATTGTGCTATGTGACACTTACATAGCACAATCAACACTTGAAAAAATAGATGAGTCAATGAAGCTGATTTTTTTTTGTCAGTTTTAGCGGTTAGCTTTGAAACCGTGCAAACTTTGTTGCATTAGTATTGTCTTTTACAAAATTATTCTTGATTTGGCTGCTCGACTTTTGCCTATTTATGTATTATATAGAAATAGGTGAAAAAGTTTATTCCGAGTCTACATTTTGGTTTTTGCAACTTTTTTTTTCTATTTTTTAAAAATTTTGTTTTTGTAATAAGACTTTACGCCCATGATATTATCTACATATATTTCTCAATTTTCACTGTTCTTTTCATATAAATACTTTCTTTAGCATTTTTTGGTAATTTGTTTGTAATATTATGACTTTATTATGATGATATTTTGACTTTATTCCCATAATATTATATTATTATAATTATAATTATTATTATTATTATTATTATTATTATTATTTAAAAAAGTGTACAAAAAAGTGAGTCTACATTTTGGTCTTTGCACCTTTTTATCTTTTTTGTTTTTTAGAAATTTTATTTTTGTAATACAACTTTACTCCCATGATATTATATACATATATTTCTCAATTTTTGCTGTTCTTTTAATATAAATACTTTCTTTAGCATTTTTTGGTATTTTTTTGTAATATTATGACTTTATTATTATGATATTTTGACTTTATTGCCATATATTCATATGATAATAATAATTATAAGTTTAATTATATGTTTCTCATAATGTTACGACTTTTAATAACCTATTTATGCGTTATTTCAACTGTAAGCTCCGAAAAATGATTTTTTTCTCACAATATTGTTGTCACAATACATTTTTTTTCCTTTTAATATTTTAACCTAATTTTAACCTCTTTTCCAAATATTTTAGATTTCTTTTTTTGTACATTTTTTTTCTTGCAATATTCCCACAATGTTTTGACTTTATATTCACAACATTAGAACTTTTCCCATAACCTAATTTATGCTTTTTTTAAATCAGGTTTTTTTTGTTATATTTTAACTTTACACTACTACATTTTTCCTTATGTTATAAGTTTTTCTTGTAAAATGTTGTGTTTTTTTCCCCTCTAACTATTTTGACTTTATTCTTGTACATTTACAGCGGATTTTTCATTTTTTGTGGTTTAACTTTTAGAATGTGCCGTGGGCAAATTAAAAACTACCACAGGCCGCAACGGGCTTCTGGGCCACACTTTGGACACCCCCTGATGTGTGTATTGTTGCATAGGAGTTACCATAGCAACACAAACACAAACATGCGGTGGTTTCTAGAGGTTAGTCAGAGTGAACGAGAGCGATCCGATGTACGTACGCTTGCGAAGGAAAGGTAATCCTGGATGAGAGGTGCAGTTTTGGCTGTGTGAGCCTAAAAAGGAGGCAGGCCGAGTGCTCCTTTTGTTAAGGGGGGGAGCAAGAGAGCTTTACCAGCAGAGAGAGACGGAGTCACACAGGGCGGGGGAGGGAGTGGGGGTAGGCGGGTGGAGGGGGGGGGGGGGTGTTAGCCGAGTAGAGAAATGTCTCAACAGCAGCAGTAGCAGTTAGTCTGAGCGTTCAGGCAGAGCGGCACAGCTGTGGATCTGATATGAGCTCGCTCCTCCGGCAGCCCCCGAGTAACGGACCCACAGACGGAGCGACAGGAGTCCACACTGAGAGCACCGGGAGAAGAAGGCTGAGGGACCAAAGACAGGCACCCAAAAGTCGGGGGCCCCATCACCGATCGAGCGGTCAAAGCAGGGGAAGTGGAGGAGCGCACCCAGGGGCCTCGGGGCCACGGTGACGGCGCTGACTGCAGTGCCACCTTTGCCCTTTCCACCTTCGGGAGAGAGTGGAGGGGGGAGGACGGCCGACGGAGTGGCAGGACGGGGAAGTGCCGATGGCGGGCGGGCTCGGGGGGGCAGCTGGGGAGGCATGGGGGAAGCCCGGCGGGACGTGTCCGTGCCCCTGGGCCGGGGGTCCTGGGCCGACCAAATGAGCGAGATGTCGCTGAGTGGGAGAGACAGCCTCCCCCAGGAGGGGGGCAGGAACGCCAGGGTCCGACGGGCTGTCCGAATCTCCTCCCTTGTGGCTCAGGAGGTGAGTGCGGGGGGTGAGTGGGGGGGGGGGTGTCTTCTCGTGTGTGCGTGAGTGCTGATTACACAATCGTGAAATCAAAGTGCGAGACAAGTGTGTGACAGGCTAAGCAATCAAGGAAATACATGCGCCGTGTATTAAAAATATGTGTGTGTACGTATGCATGTATGCCCATCAGTCACTGGTACATGTGACCTTTGACCTCATCACTGAAGGTTGCTTGTCTAGGAATGTCGGATAAGACCGTTCCGTTGTCCTAAATCCTGAAAGCTGTCCGTCTCACTGAATGTAGACAATATTTCATTTGAATATTTTACATCTAAAAAACACCATAAATGTTTATGATTGATTCGCAGCCTCAATTAGAATTAGTTTGCATTATATTATGTATGATGTTATTATATTATATTATATTACAGTATATATTATGTACTTTATGAAAATGTGTAGGTTTTGTATTTCTTTTTAAATAAAATATTTTTATTCATATATCATTTATATTTTTGATTTTTTTGTGTTGTTGTAAATTACAAAAATATATATTTTTATATTTATTAAATTTAAAAATAAATATAAAAACATTAAATATTTTTAAATTATTTTAATTTTTAAGTGATGTAAAAGGAAAACTTTGCATTGAAATATGAGAACCAGTGAGATTGTGCTCATTTCTAGCCAAATTATATATAAATATGTAATAATATCATTTAACATGATATTATTTTTAATCAATAAATTAAGAAAAAAATTCCAAACTCTTACTCACACTGAATATTTTTTAGAAATATAAAAAGGTCCAATATAATAAAAAAATATATATATATATTCAATTTTAAAATAAATATAAAAACATCAAATATTTTGAAATTATATTAATCTTTAAGAAATGTAAAAGGAACATTTTTATTGAAATATGAGAACCAGTGAGGTTGTGTTCATTTCTAGCCAAATTATATATAAATATGTAATAATATCATTTATAATGATATTATTTTTAATCAATAAATTAAGAAAAAAAATTCCAAACTCACACTGAATATTTTTTAGAAATATAAAAAGGTCCAATATAATAAAAATAGAAAAATATATAATATTATGATTATATTATGATTATATTTTATATTTTTTTATAATATAATAGTATTAATATATATATATATATTATTTTTTATAATATTCTTTTTTAAAATATAATATTATGATTATATTATGATTATATTATATATTTTTATAATATAATAGTATTAAAAAATATAAAAAATATTTTTATAATATTATTTTAAAAAATATAATATTATGGTTATATTTTTTTCTGCACTGTATTATACTAAGACCGGTTTCTAACACCTAAAATAGTAAAAATATGTTTCAATTCATAACCTCCAACCTCCAAACTAAAGAGTGAATTATTATCCTCCCAAAGTCTTTAATCCTCTTGTATTGTCTGCCGTTTGACATTGACCATAACAATGAAAACTAGAAATACTGTATTACATCAAAGCAGCCCATGATTGAATAATAAAGTCTAAAGCACTCCAAAGTCACACATTATCACCACTCACGCCTCCAAATGCAAATAGCTACCTGTATCATGGAACCTGCAAAGAACCGTTTCACACATTTTCACGCGTTCCCCTAACAATGAACAGGAAGATGATTCTTCATCGTGGTGGAAGGAGACGAGAGAAAGGAGAGGAACGCGACACCAGCAACCTGAAACGTAAACGAGTCACAAGTAGGCTCTCAGTTCAGTCAAGGAGAAGGAATAGTGTCAGTGCGTGGATTAATAGATCGATACGGTATTTAAAATATCATACAAATCAATATGGCTGAATGATGGCTATCTTGTTTATAGCACCAGCAGTCTGGGCGTAGTATAGGGGTGCTTTTATACCCTTTAGCATGATAAGAATGAATAAATAATGAATGACACATTTATTAAACCAAGGATGTAACTACAGGGAGTTACTCGATACAGTTGTCCCTCGCAATATCGCAAATAATGAATAAATGATAACTGGTTTGTGGTTGACTTAGCGTTATGGTCACCGGGCATCATTAATGAGACATGATGGCATGGAGACTGGCTACTGAGCTAGGACGTTGAGTGAAAAAAAAAAAAGGGTTCTCCTCTTATTCTGTGTGGAAGTGGTATATTTTTGGGTCCTTTTTCCCCATTCTGTTTGAAACACTTTTGTAGAAAATTAGAAGAGGCTAACTAGCTATGCTGGCAACGTAGTTTCTTATGTCCCTGCAGATATTCCGTAACCTGCGCAGTGTGATGTAAAGTGACTATAGGGGTGTTATTGTGTGTCTACAGGGCTCTAATAATATTATGATGTCAAAAGATTTTATATACGCTGATGTAATATGACAGACTTTTATCTTGTATTTTATATTGGTGTTTTTTATCTTCTGTACAGCGACCTTGGGTGTCCTGAAAGGCGCTTTTAAATAAAATGTATTATTATTATTATTATTATTATTAGACATTGTCACACCCGCAAACGTAATAACTGCCCAGAAACGTAATAAACCACAATCGTAATACAAATCTATAATAATCCTGCAAATGTAATAGTTATTACATTTGTTATATTATAATACAATAAATTATAATAGAATATAATATTATATAATAATATAATATGATACACACTAATATTATAAGTATATTATTGTATGTGTGATTTTGTGTGTATATGGGGAAGAAATAATCAAAAGAAATAATAAAATATAATAATAATAATAATAGTAATAATAATTTTATTAAAACAATTGCAATTATCACAATTATGTTATCTTTTTTAAATTTTAAATAAATTATAATTTAATAATTAAATATTCCTTTAATGTATTCAAATGATACTCTTTGAATAATATTTTTTCCACAAAAAAATTTAAAGAAATAATTATCTTGTTAAAATCCTCAAAATGACATCTACACTTTCTCCCTCATTAAAAGAAGAAATAAACAACCACAAAGATCATTATTTTGTCTCATATTACATTTGTGGGAAGTTATTACCTTTACAGATTTTTACTTTCCCACATATTTTTTGCAATTGTAATAGTTATTACATTTGCAGGAAATTCAGTATTACGTTTGCAGTAGGCAAATATTATTAAGTTTGTGGGAAATTTATTACATTTGCGGGATTATTACATTCAAAGCTGCAGATTTGTATTACGTTTGTGGTTTATTACGTTTGTGGGCAGTTATTACGTTTGCGGGTGTAACAGACATACTTATACATTTGTATATGTTTTTTGATTGAAACGGCCATTAGGTGGCAGAAGTAACCCTTCTTTGTGTTGTTTATATTGTAGTATCGTTGTTTAAATATTTTACATGTCACAAACATTTTGGTAGGTTCCATGTTTATTTCATCATCTGTCAAAATTGTCTAAAATGGCCAAAACTGAAGGGGCTATCTTTTGAAAAATGGCTGACTTAATATTGAATCCTACTTGGCGGATACTTCACTTCACTACTTCACTAACCGTGAAAGACGAGGGACGACAGTATACATGTTAATTTGTTACGTTTTACAACTACCAGTCATAATTTAATGTATTTATTAGAGGCTAATCACAATTTTGATGACTTTGGACTCGACTTGGAATACAATCAAAGACCTGCAGATGGACTTGAACTCGGACATTAGTGACTGGACTTGACTCAGACTTCAGTCTGATGACTGTTGGGTAAAATTCAAAGTAATCGTTGTAAAAGTGGTATTTTATTTGGGAGACACTACACAGTACTTATGACTTGTAAGGACTCAAAAAGTTCAAGACTAGGACTTTGGACTTGATTCTTGTTCGACTTGAGACTTGACTTAGACACTTGACTTGACTCAAGACTTGCGCCCACCCGGGTGCAATGATTGATTACATTTGAACAATTCATTAACCCTGGTAAGAGTCCAATGAATTGGCGAATGCCATTTTCAGAGACGAGACCTCCATGCTGCCAGAATTTGAACTTTTTTTTACTGAACTTTCAAGACCCACAAAATATTGACTTTTAGGACTACGTAAACATTGAATTTATGTAAAGAAACTTTAGACTCTCTTTTTTTGTTTGAAAAAAATAAATAGTTTATTTCTAGCTTTTTGGGGTCTTTATAAATCAAAACATCTGATTTTCACTCAAAAAATTATGAAAATTAGCTTTTTCTGCAAAACGATGACTGACGTCCATATTTTTTTTGTTTTAGCGACACCTCAAACAGTTGTTTGCTTCTATGAAAAAACAAAAACAACAGGAAAAAAATATTTTAATGACAAAATTACTCCATGTATTTACAAATTTAGAACATAACATAAAACATAACACAAAATAAACATTTGTTTACAGATGTTTATGGTTAGTGTTCCTGACCATATTTATTATTAAATATCAAAGAGATATTTATTTATATGTTAATATTGGGTGTACCCCACCTCTCGCCTGTAGACAGCTGGGATAGGCTCCAGCATACCTGTGACCCTTGTGAGGATAAGCAGTACAGGAAATGGATGGATGGTTGCCCAACTGACAAACATATTAAAAAACTATTTTGCAGTCAAAATTGAAGTACATTGTTTTTTTCTCACTAGCCACGTATACATGGACCCAAATATTCCAATTCCATTCAGGTTATTTGCTCAAACGGAAAGAATGTAACCTTTGTATACACTTAATTCCGAAAGAAAAATTTTGAAATTTAGTTTAAAAGAACTGAACGTTCGAGTTGCTGCGTTAAAAAAAGCATAGCAACTGTCCCAATAACCGTGGTAATCACACTCTTGTCCGCCATCTTTGATGAATCACGTGATGTTGTTTACGTTTTACTGTGCATGCCCCATTGACTATTCCGTTTGATTATAGCGGCGCATGTAGACAGGAGATTGGAATATTCCTTTCCATGTATACACTGTTTTTTTTCGGGGAAAGATTCCATTCGGAAAGAGCAAAATCTCGTCATGTAAACGTGGCTACTGTAATGTTGTGTGAGACACACAAGCACCAGACTTGATTGCCAGGTTCAGTATCGAATGATCTCACGACAGGCTAATAATCCACAACCACGGCAAGCTAAAACTCAACTCTGACGTCACTTCCTGTCCACCCCCCACTGTCTTAAATGGCTAAAAAATGCCTTTATTATGTGTACTATATTGGGTAATATGACTGTAGAGGTGCCTATAGGGGTGTTATTCCATGTCTACAGGTCTCTAATAATGTTAAAAATTGTATTTAGTAGGTCGTCAATAGGTTTTCTATGTTCGAACTACAAAAAAAATTTAATTTATAAATAAGGAATCCTACTTTGAGGAACTTTACTTATCACTTATCACATAGGGATGCCAGATATAGTTAGCAAAAGACAGAAATTTTGTATTTGTGTGTGTGTGTGTGTGTGTGTGCGTCAGACGGGTCCCTCGGCGATCCGTGTTTGTTTCTGTGCATCCCGATGTCGTTTATGTAGAGACAACACATCTGCACTGAGGCATCTGGGAACATTTGTCCTGAAAGTGCATTGAACCCAGTTCCTGTCCTCTCTACATGCCCCCCCCCCCCCTTTTCCCACTACCTAAAAACCACCATTTACGCAAAAATAATGTTTCCAAATAAAAATAATAATTCATTTTATGACATTGAAAATGTACAGGGAAATTTGTCTCTGCTTTGAAGTCATCATCTTAATAAGGATCCGGATCATAGGTCAGTGAGGTCAGGTCATAGGTCAGCTCCAAAAACAGAGATAAGTTCCTTTATGTATATGAATATTTCCCTTTTAGGTTGGCTATAATAAAACGCACACACAATCTTTTCATACAGACCCGCAAGGCTCGGTTTTGTTGTTCGATAAAAGACACGACCACACATCATTATTTCACGAGCCTCTCCTCCACATTCCATATTTATGTTCGTATTGACAGAAAATGTGCGTGCAGGAGCAGATTGAGCTCAGCGGGATTGGGCACGCTCAGTTTATCGATACGATCTTTGTGTTTACACAAGACTGAAATGGTTATTGCTTCTCTATACGCATTCAGTACACTACTATCTGTATCTGTTCATCCATTTAAATGATCTGTATCTGTATCAGTACTTGGGGTGGGCGGGGCATATACCGGAAGTGGGTGTGGTTTAACCAGAAATGTGGGGGGCTTTTATCTGTACATTATTTTAAGTCTGATATTGACATCCGAAATTGATCCGATGTACTGCAGCATATTAAGAGGGCAGAGTGCCACTGCGGAGGTGATATCCGGCAAAAATGCATATTTTGAGTAGTTACTGTGGAACTAACGAAGATCTAATAAGGAACTAATGACGACGGCACATACATTTAGAGTAGTTACTGACAAATTAATGACTATGACACATCACTTTAACATAGTTACTGAGGGACATGAGCACATACATTTTGAGTAGTTACTACAGAATTAATGACCATGGTACATAATTTTAGAGTGGTTACTGGGGAACACATGTACATGTATTTAGAGTGGTTACTAAGGAACTAATGACTAAGGCACATCATTTTAGAGTAGTTACTGGGGAACATAGGTACATACATTTAGAATAGTTAGTGACGAACTAATGACTAAGACACGTCACTTTGGCGTAGTTACTGAGGGACATGAGCACATATGTACATTTTGAGTAGTTACTAAGGAACTAATTACCAAGACACACAATTTTAGAATAGTTACTGAGGAACATAGGTACATACATTTAGAGTAGTTACTAACAAACTAATTACTAAGACACATCACTTTAGCATAGTTACTGAGTGATATGAGCACATACATTTTGAGTAGTTACTAAGGAACTAATGACCAAGGTACATAATTTGAAAGTAGTTACTGGGGAACATAGGCACATACATTTAGAGTAGTTACTAAGGAACTAATGACTAAGGGACATCATTTTAGAGTAGTTACTGAGGGACATGAGCACATACATTTTGAGTAGTTACTAAGGAACTAATGACCAAGGTACATAATTTGAAAGTAGTTACTGGGGAACATAGGCACATACATTTAGAGTAGTTACTAAGGAACTCATGACTAAGGGACATCATTTTAGAGTAGTTACTGAGGGACATGAGCACATACATTTAGAGTAGTTACTAAGGAACTAATGACCAAGGCACATCATTTTAGAGTAGTCACTGGGGAACATATGTACCTATGTTCCTCCATTTAGAATAGTTACTAGGGAAGTTATGCTCAAGGTACATACTTTTAGAGTAGTTACTGGGAAAACATGTGCATATATTTAGAGTGGTTACTAAGGAACTAATGACTTAGGCACATACTTTTAGAGAAGTTGCTGAGAAACATAGGTACATCCATTTAGACTAGTTACTAAGGAACTAATGACTAAGGCTCATAAATGTAGAGTAGTTACTGTTTGAATTTGAGGTGCCGTGCTGTAGTGGTTAGCGTTCTGGACTTTGGAGCAAAATGCCCCGAGTTCGATTCTCCACTAGTAAGCATCACTGGTATTCGTCAGGAAGGGCACCTGTGGCAACTCCATAATTAGAAAAAAGCCAAAAGTTATTATTTGAATTCATTTAAGTTAATAATGTTATTATTGTAAATCAATATAAATTATGTGTTGTTATGTTGTTATAATTGTTTCGATATTTGAGCTGTCACAAAAGCAAAAATATTTATGTCATAAAGTGAAAGTTATGCTTGAAATGTATCTTATATGTAACGCTGGCTTTCTCCCATTTCTAGTCGGGAACTGATATTTCCCTGAAACTTACCTATGTTCTACTGGTGATTACTAAAGAACGGAAAAAGGTAGAAACAAACTTTTTTTTAATGATAAAAGACGGGCGTGCATTTGTTTCTTTTGGTAGGTTCCATGTTTACGTAGCCCTAGAACACAATATTTTGTATGCCTTGGAAGATCAGTCATTATCGTCTAAAATGGCCGGGATTGAACAAGTTAAGGAATGGAGCTAAAAGAACCGTCTCGGTTAAAAGAGTAATTTTGGCGGTCTAGTGGTTAGCGCGCAGACCTCACAGCTAGGAGCCCAGGGTTCAATTCCACCCTCGGCCATCTCTGTGTGGAGTTTGCACGTTCTCCCCGTGCATGCGTGGGTTTTCTCCGGGTACTCCGGTTTCCTCCCACATTCCAAAAACATGCTAGGTTAATTGGCGACTCCAAATTGTCCATAGGTATGAATGTGAGTGTGAATGGTTGTTTGTCTATATGTGCCCTGTGATTGGCTGGCGACCAGTCCAGGGTGTACCCCACCTCTCGCCAAAAGACAGCTGGGATAGGCTCCATCACCCCCCGCGACCCTTGTGAGGAAAAAGCGGTAGAAAATGAATGAATGTAGTGATGTGTCTATGTATGTCTATGTATTCTTCCGCCACGTAATACTACTATAACTAGTTCTCTTTACATTTTTGTACCATACTGTACCACAACCACAGTTGAAAGCAAAGTGCTGTACATCAAAATAAGTCAAGTACAGGAACAAACTATAGATAAGGGGTTCCACATTGTAGAAGCAGTAGTCCCAAAACAAATTGGGGAACGCCAAACCATGGAAAGAAACTTTTCCTTTCCGGGTAATGCCCTGAATTTTCTGTTTCCACAACATCCAAAACGTTTTCTCATTCATCCCCTCCGAGGCAGCGCACACAAATTGACTCTTTTGTGGACGAAAGTAAGGCAAAATAAATCGGTAATCGCGTCCAAGACAAATTGCTTTTTTTATTGTCCAGTTCCCACCTTTTTTTTTTTTTTTTGCCTGTGGGAAAAGTTATGTTGGCAGACTGTCTGATCATGACGTGTGTGTGTGTGTGTGTGTGTGTGTGTGTATGCGAGAAAGAGAACCAAAAGTTGCAAACCATGGTTATCCATCACCGTTACCAGCAATACCCTTGAACGCAACAATCAGTAGCTCTGGACAAATAAATCAGGACTCCCTTTGCCTTCTCTCTTAAATTCTATTCTCTCACCACACACACACACACACACACACACACACACACTCCGCAAATCTACGGAAAGCTTGATGATGAAGTATTACTTCTGCTCATAAGCGAATCCTCTCTTCTATTTAATGTTCTGCTTGGGATACTGGCTACAACTGGATGTGTTTCTCCAAGGCAAAAGTCCGTTTTTTTATGTTCGTAATTGAAATATATCACTTCAAAAGAATATTCTTTCATTTCCTATGCTGCTTATCGCTTACAGGGTATGCTAACCCCGAGAGGCAGGGTACACACTGGACTGGTCGCCAGCCAGCCAATCACAGGGCACATATAGACAAACAACCATTCACACTCACATTCATACCTATGGACAATTTGGAGTCGCCAATTAACCTAGCATGTTTTTGGAATGTGGGAGGAAACCGGAGTACCTGGAGAAAACCCATGCATGCACAGGGATAACATGCAAACTCCACACAGAGATGGCCGAGGGTGGAATTGAACTCCAGCTGTGAGGTCTGCGTGCTAACCGCGCCGTGCAGCCCAACATATACATATATGAACATATATACCGTACTTATACTCCAGAGCAACTTATAAATTAAAAAAATTGTAAGTTAGGGGGTTAAGTGTGTGTGTGGGGGGGTATACATATATACGTATGTATATATATTTTGTTATATATATATTTATATATATATATTTTTTTTTTTAAACAAAAAACAACAAAATATACACACACACACACATATATATATATATATATATATATACACATATATATATATATATTTTTAAATATATATTTATATTTTTTTTCTTCCTTTGTTTGTTTTTTGTTTTTTTTTAATTTATGAAACTTTCTTTGCACCAATGTATACTCCAGAGCGACTTATAAATTAAAAAATTGTAAGTTAGGGGGTTAAGTGTGTGTGTCTGTGTGTGTGTGTGTGTGGGGGGGGGGTTATACATATACGTATACGTATACGTATACGTTTTGTTATATATATATTTTAATATTTATATATTTTAATATTTTTTACATATATTTTTTAACAAACACAACAAAATATATACACGTGTGTATATATATATATTTTTTTTCTTTTTTTAAATATATTTGTAATATATATTTTTGTATTTTTTTAAATATATATTTATATATATTTTTTTTTCTTTGTTTGTTTGTTTTTTTTTTTTAATTTATGAAACTTTTTTGCACCAATCCTAAACCAAAAACTACTAAATTATCAACATAAACCCCTCCACCCCCCTCCACACACACACACTTAACCCCCCACTAACTTAAAGGTACCAAATACCACCCAGATGTGCATCCAATTCTACATAAGTTCCTAAGCCTTACTTACTTAAGCGTTTAAAGCCAATATGAATGTTACACTACCAACAGCATTAACATTAGCAAGCTAATGCTAACACAGCCAACAGGAGATTGCCCATCCGCAGAAGTAAATAGCAACTAAATGCAGCTCAACAGAATAATCTCCCGCTCAAACTGCTTTGTTTACCTGTGAGATCTGCACGCTAACCACTCGACCACCGTGCAGCCCTAACAAAAAATATATATATCTGCAAATACAAACTCTCCTTGGTACCAGTTTTCAAAATAACGTCAAACTGAAATCAAACGTAGCACCACGAGTATCGGTTGCGATGTCGGTGTAACTTGTATTGAGCATTGAACTCACGGTGAACCTCACACGTCACTGTAAAGCACCGCATGACAATTGCCGTGGACAAAACCCTGCTGTGGAAGGATGTCACCAGCAGACAGGTGATGGAATTACACATTCAAATGATTTAATTATCTGTCAGGTGGCTCCTCAAATAGCGTGTGTGTGTGTGTGTGTGTGTGTGTGTGAGGATTATATATATGTGTGTGTGTGTGTGTGTGTGTGTGTGTGTGTGTGTGTGTGATCACCTGCTTTGGGTGAGACTCGGCAGGAGTGTGTGACGGCCACCACGCATGGGATGGAGAAGGTGATAATGGGAGCATCGAAAAGGTGTTAAACACGCTTTCCCCTAATGAACCCATGCTGCTACCGATGTTTGATTGCGTGAACTTACACATCACATCCGTGACAGCGATGACACACTCAGGCGTGTCTCCCACATCAACCCGAATCGTGACAACTTTTACTCGGCATCGCTCTTTTTCTCTCTCTTTCACACAGATGCCGTAATTGCTCCTACCTTGTCAAACATATCTTTGTGTGGATGGATGTGTCTATGAAGGGTGAATGGGAGCATGCGTTGTTTTATTAATGATTACACACCAGTCACGACTCCCCCCTCTGTCATTGGACGAGGAAAAAGAATGGCTCCTTTTTTTTTTCCGATTCTTTTCACGCCTCATTTCTCCTCCATTTATGTGCCTCACAAAGTATGCATTTAAAAGTGCTGTCTGGACAGCAAATAAGTTCTGAGAATGTACTAATGTGACTGGAGCTGCAACAATTGGAGATCGGGTTCGAGTCTGGTAATGGTAATGGTTTAATTTCATTTGAACATGCATCAGATTACAATTGAATGCATCACATAATCAGTTCACAGTTCCACATGTCCAAAAGGAGTAGGAAGAAGCAAAGCTTATTAAATCCTACCCCTCCATCTGGTACTTTTACAATCAGTAACTGTTACATTTGTTCACTTCCTGCTTTCCTAATATTATTTAAGTTATTTATTTATTTATTTTTAATTTTTTATTCATTTATGCTTTTAATTTTAATTTTAATTTTAATTTTAATTTTAATTTTAATTTTAATTTTAATTTTAATTTTAATTTTAATTTTAATTTTAATTTTAATTTTAATTTTAATTTTAATTTTACTCTTCATCCTTGTATTTACCTTGTATTTTCTATGGCTTATTTATTAATTTATTTTATTTTTTATTCATTTATGCTTTAAATTTTAATTTTAATTTTAATTTTAATTTTAATTTTAATTTTAATTTTAATTTTAATTTTAATTTTAATTTTAATTTTAATTTTAATTTTAATTTTAATTTTAATTTTAATTTTAATTTTACTCTTCATCCTTGTATTTACCTTGTATTTTCTATGGCTTATCCTCACAAGGGTTGCGGGGGTGCTGGAGCCTATCCCAGCTTTCTTCAGGCGACAGGCGGGGTACACCCTGGACTGGTGGCCAGCCAATCACAGGGCACATATAGACAAACAACCATTCACACTCACATTCATACCTATGGACAATTTGGAGTCGCCAATTAACCTAGCATGTTTTTGGAATGTGGGAGGAAACCGGAGTACCCGGAGAAAAGAAAATATTGCGCTATCATGCTTGCTGTTAGCATGCTAACTTTTGCATGTTAGCATTGCTGCCATGTTAATGCATAGTAGCATTTTTTGTTGACACATATATGCACTCATCATGCTATTGTATCATTGCTATCATGCTAATATTAGCATAGTACAATTTTAGCTGTTTTCATGGGTAGACACATCTATCATGCTCTATAGTAACATGTTAACATTAGCATAGTAGCATTTAAACCATTTTTGTAGGTAGACACGGAGTACCCGGAGAAAACCCATGCATGCACGGGGAGAACATGCAAACTCCACACAGAGAGGGGTGGAATCGAACTCAGGTCTCCCAGCTGTGTGGCCACCACTCTTCCACCGTGCAGCCTGTGTGACTTATTAATGAATATATTTTTGAGAAACCATGATACAGTGAAGACACAAAAGCTGAATTGAGGGGTTATTGTATTCCTCTTGTTTTCTATGAAAGTTTACTAGTTTTGAAAGTGGATATGTGGAATTTTGCAACAGTACTTTTGTGTGTGTGTGTGTTTAAGAGAGAGCAAAACTGAGGTTTTACTCTTGGACAAGCAGCCTTTCTGCACTCCCACTTTTATAGTCGCCTACTCAGACTCTGACATACACAAACATCGAAGCTTTCAGACTGAAACCCATTTTGTTTCCCCTCTAAATAGAATTTTTGCTTTACAGTCTTGTTTTGACGCATACATACCCGACTTTCCTAATGAGCTCTGCGTTTTTGACATCTGCAGTGTAGTTTCATAAACTTCTTCAACCGCCGCAGCTCGATCCCACGGGTAGCAACAGTGTGTGGTAAACGTGTGACGCACTGCGACTATACCGCTTTCACAATGCTAGCTTTTTGCATCTTAGTCATGTGTCAGTAATGTCTCATTTGCATCTTTTTAAAAAGGATTTATGAATATACTGATATTGTGTGGAAGCATAGTGAATACAGTGGTAATATAGAAACCTATATCCCAATATGGAAACCTATAAATGTTTGGGCGGTTTTAGTTTTTCATACCACTGTAAGTATTCAACTACTTCACTATTGGAAAGTTTGGTACGCCGTAATCACAGTTCAGTACGTACAGTACCTTAGTGTATTTGCTGTGTGTCCACGCGGCGCCCTCATGTCCGACCACACCACACTAACAGCCTCTGACAAAGTGTATCCGACAATGAGTGCTCCTTGTCAGGCAGGTGAGTACGACACGTCCGGCTTCTCCTGAGCTCCATCGCATCAGCATTGCTAATATTAGCATCAGCACGTTACCACTCTGGGTTCATACACGGTGGGTCAGGGGTCTCGAACCAGTAGCTCCTAAACACTTCAATTAGCTCTCCAAAGACTTTATTCATTTATTATCAACTCTTATACCCACTATATTAGAAAGTAGGGTTCGTTCGTAGGCGTGTGACCAATTACAGCGGAGTGGGCGTGCCCGGAGGTGCACAGACCTATTTAGCGAGAAGCACAAATCCAAGGATATTTCTTAATGTTGACATTAGCATATTAGCTTTTATGTAATTTATGAACTTATACGGACAGTGTTTTCATGTTTAGTGTTAGCAAACATGTCAGCATTACCAGCATGCTAAAACTAGCATACAATTGTTTTAGCATATATATTTTTGTTGCTATTTTTAATTTTATATTTATGTATTAATTATTAAATAATTATTATAATTGTAATTATTACATATATTAATTCTATTTTATTATTTTTAAGTATAAACTTATATACAGTGGTTTCATGTTAGGTGTTAGCATGCAAACAGTTTACATTATAAACATGTTCATGTTAGGTGTTAGCACCTAACATGAACATGCTGACATGTAAACTTTATATATTTAACATGCTAACATGTAAACTTTACATGTTAGCATTGTTAGTATATTAACATTAGTATATTAACATGTACTTGACATTGCTAGCAACAACATTACAGTATTTTGTCAGCTTGTCAAGACTAGGTGTTAGCATGCTAGCTACAGTAGTTCAGTTTGACATCAGCTGGTTTTGGGTATCGTCAGCAAATCATCGGCAAACCTCACCGCTTTTTAACAGTATTATCACAGCATTAACAGCATGCTAAAACTAGCATACTATTTTTTAGCATATGTATTTTTTGTTGCTATTTTTTATTATATATTTATGTATTAATTATATATTAATTATTATATATAATTATATTTTAATAATTATATTTAATTGAAATTAAATATATGTCATTTATATATATATATATATATATATAAATTAAATATTTAATTATATTTTCATTTAGGTGTTAGCATGCTAGCTACAGTAGTTCAATTTGACATCAGCTGGTTTTGGTTATCGTCAGCAAATCATCGGCAAATCTCGCCGCATTTTAACGGTATTATCACATATTTATTAATTCTTACAGACATGATAAATTAGACATTTTTACATATTTTTAACCATAAAATATACGAATGCGTGTACACGGTAACTACAGTTAATAATAAGACGGGAAATCAATTTTCCTTGTGAGTACGTCCTTTGAATCACTTTGAGAGATGTTTTTTTTTGTTAGCAATTTATTTTTAACCCACCCTGTCACTTCTCCCCAATCTGTCATCTGCTATGCACTGAACGTCTAATAATATCCTCACGCAGATTAAACCCAACATTATAGATGACTGAGGTCAAGTTGAGTTGCTGCATTACCAAAATACAAGGATATGAATTAAAACACAGGCAAGTCATAATTTTGGTGAGTTCAATATTACCCTCTAATTCAAAACCTTGAGGAGATGAGGCAATTTAACATGAAGTCATTAGTCGGGCATTTGCCCTTCACGTACGACCTTGATGGCTGGGAACATTCAGCTAATTTTTTTTTTTTTTTGCAACACTATGATGGACGACTCCATCTGGATGCAACCCAGTTCGTCCATCATCGTAATGTATCGTACTGACAGTGACATGCAGTCAAGTTCGGAGAAATTGGATTCCTATTTTTTTCATAGTTAGAACACGGAAAATTTATTACCTTTTAAATACAGTTTTTAACATTGTTAGAGCCCTCTGGACATGAAATAACACCCCTATAGTCACATAGTTAGAACACGGAAAATGTATTACCTTTTAAATACAGTTTTTTAACATTGTTAGAGCCCTCTGGACATGAAATAACACCCCTATAGTCACATAGTTAGAACACAGAAAATGTATTACCTTTTAAATACAGTTTTTAACATTGTTAGAGCCCTCTGGACATTAAATAACACCCCTATAGTCACATAGTTAGAACACGGAAAATGTATTACCTTTTAAATACAGTTTTTAACATTGTTAGAGCCCTCTGGACATGAAATAACACCCCTATAGTCACATAGTTAGAACACGGAAAATGTATTACCTTTTAAATACAGTTTTTTAACATTGTTAGAGCCCTCTGGACATGAAATAACACCCCTATAGTCACATAGTTAGAACACGGAAAATGTATTACCTTTTAAATACAGTTTTTTAACATTGTTAGAGCCCTCTGGACATGAAATAACACCCCTATAGTCACATAGTTAGAACACGGAAAATTCATTACCTTTTAAATACAATTTTTAACATTGTTAGAGCCCTCTGGACATGAAATAACACCCCTATAGTCACTTAGTTAGAATACGGAAAATTTATTACCTTTTAAATACAGTTTTTAACATTGTTAGAGCCCTCTGGACATGAAATAACACCCCTATAGTCACTTAGTTAGAATACGGAAAATTTATTACCTTTTAAATACAGTTTTTAACATTGTTAGAGCCCTCTGGACATGAAATAACACCCCTATAGTCACATAGTTAGAACATGGAAAATGTATTACCTTTTAAATACAGTTTTTAACATTGTTAGAGCCCCCTGGACATGAAATAACACCCCTATAGTCACATAGTTAGAACACAGAAAATGTATTACCTTTTAAATACAGTTTTTAACATTGTTAGAGCCCTCTGGACATGAAATAACACCCCTATAGTCACATAGTTAGAACACGGAACATTCATTACCTTTTAAATACAGTTTTTAACATTGTTAGAGCCCTCTGGACATGAAATAACACCCCTATAGTCACATAGTTAGAACACGGAAAATTTATTACCTTTTAAATACAGTTTTTAACATTGTTAGAGCCCTCTGGACATGAAATAACACCCCTATAGTCACATAGTTAGAACACGGAAAATTTATTACCTTTTAAATACAGTTTTTAACATTGTTAGAGCCCTCTGGACATGAAATAACACCCCTATAGTCACATAGTTAGAACACAGAAAATTTATTACCTTTTAAATACAATTTTTAACATTGTTAGAGCCCTCTGGACATGAAATAGCACCCCTATAGTCACATTTACACTCATATGAAATAACACCCCTATAGTCACATTTACACTCATATAACCTAATATACTTGACAGTTGTTATTATTACTAGTCCAGTCGACATCAAGGTAATAATAATTTCAATAATTTCATAAAACAAAACAATCATGCCATAAACACTACAAGCCTTACCCTTGAATATGCAATAATGTGAATAAGAATAAATAAGAGCGAAAAAGAGACACAAGTCATAATTCACAGTGTGATACAGCATCACGCTGTGCTGTGAGTTTATGGCCAGGGAGGGGAGCTGCTGACTCCCAGATAAAAAAAAGCCCCCCCCCCAGCCAAGTCTCTATGCAATATCATCACACAAAGATCCATTTGGAAACCACAGCCATTATCTAGGGCAACATTGATACTGTAATTTGTTCATTATTAATTAAGAGCACCTCTACAACAGTTGCTTCAAAAGAAGTAGATATGACTCCCGTACAGTATACAGGCACATACAGTATATTACACATTATTGCTAAAGTGTGAACAGCTAATTCGTAAAAAAATATTATTTAAAATATTAAAAATGAAAGTAATATTGAAAAAATATATAACATACCCACACATTTTTGCAAATATTTTATTATATCTTTTCATGCAACAACAAATTTACTGTCTCCTCAAAATAAATGACTGATATTCATTTTGGGTACAGTTATCAAAAGGAATGGAGAATATAAAATCTGTAGCATTCGTGTGGACAGCTAATTCTAAAAAAATATATAATTTAAAATATTAAAAATGAAAGTAATATTGAAAAGAAAATTATAACATAACCACACATTTTTGCAAATATTTTATTATATCTTTTCATGCGACAACAAATTTACTGTCTCCTCAAAATAAATGACTGATATTCATTTTGGGTACAGTTATCAAAAGGAATGGAGAATATAAAATCTGTAGCATTTGTGCGAACAACTAATTCTAAAAAAAATAAAAAAATTAAAATATTAAAAATAAAAGTAATATTGAAAAAAAAATAATAACATACCCACACATTTTTGCAAATATTTTATTATATCTTTTAATGCAACAACAAATGTACTGTCTCCTCAAAATAACTCAACACAACCAGGAATGTCTAAACCGCTGGCAATAAAAGTGAATACACCACTATGAAAATTCACCATTTTCCCTCCCTGAGTACATCTAAACCAGGGTTTAAAATATTCCGGCACAGTGCCGGATCTCCGGCGTTCCAATATGACCCAAAAAAAAAAAAAAAAAGAATCTGCCGGACACACACAAACTACAAACTACTACGATAGGGCTCTGAATGCAGCTACTGCCAAGCCCCTCGCCCCCAAACCGCTACTCTCCAATCCTACGATTATGCTGCGTTCAAGACAACTTCGGAAAAGATGTATGTTTTTGTGTGCTGTGCTCCAAGAAGCTAGTGTACATTATAGGGGTGGAGCCAAACCCGAATACGGTAATCCTCCCACATTCCAAAAACATGCTAGGTTAATTGGTGACTCCAAATTGTCCATAGGTATGAATGTGAGTGTGAATGGTTGTTTGTCTATATGTGCCCTGTGATTGGCTGGTGACCAGTCCAGGGTGTACCCCGCCTCTCGCCCGAAGACAGCTGGGATAGGCTCCAGCACCCGGCAGAAAATGTATGAATATGTATATGTTCATGGTATATATATATAATTTTTATTTTTATTTTTTTACTTTAGGCCTTGCTAAACTAAACATCCACTTCTTAACTTGATCTTATAGGACACCTGAGTGTAATATTTAGTATAAGATTACATCATTCAATACCAAAGATGTAGTAACATATCTTTATAAACCCCAATGCCTGATCCCAACACATATGTATGCATCTCTCCACTAATGCATTTCAGTTCAGAGCAATTTTAAGCCATAAAAGTAGCCACAAGGTGGCAGTAGTGCATAGTGTCTGCAGAAAAAACACATGACAGGAAGGAGGAAGTGAGAGAGAGAGTATGGAGGAGTGTAGCGTGCAAAAGGATGTGTGTTGTCTGGAAATTTTACCACAGGCAAACACACACACAGAGTTGTCTTGAAATGTATCTTTTTTTCATAAAATGATATTTTTTGTGCTGTTTTAGTCTGATAATTTTCCTGAAACTTAACTATGTTGGAGTGCTGATTACTAAAAAACAGAAACATCGAGAAAAACCTGATGGTTGATACTGAAGGGAAAAAAGGCCTGACTGAATGAGTTCATGACAAATACAAAACAATAATAAAAACAAGTTGGGGCCGCAGTTTGGACACCTCCATGTCTGCATGGTTGCACTCATTATAGGAAAGTCCAACCATGTAGACAAGTGCAATAACAACATTCATTCATTCATTCATTTTCTACCGCTTTTTCCTCACGAGGGTCGCGGGGGGTGCTGGAGCCTATCCCAGCTGTCTTTAGGCGAGAGGCGGGGTACACCCTGGACTGGTCGCCAGCCAATCACAGGGCACATATAGACAAACAACCATTCACACTCACATTCATACCTATGGACAATTTGGAGTTGCTAATTAACCTAGCTTGGTTTTGGAATGTGGGAGGAAACCGGAGTACCCGGAGAAAACCCACACATGCACGGGGAGAACATGCAAACTCCACACAGAGATGGCCGAGGGTGGAATTGAAACCTGGTCTCCTAGCTGTGAGATCTGCGCGCTAACCACTCGACCGCCGTGCAGACCGCAGTAACAACATAAAAGTGTTAATGGTGGTTATTTTTAGTCCATTAAAGTTCCTTATTGGCTGGAAAAAAAAGGATTTTTAGTCATTTTCCTCATCTACCAGTAAAGACGGCTTTCCGTGTTTGATGAGGAGCTTACCTTTAAGAGGTTTACTTCTCAGCCCTCAATCGTCCGTCTTTCTTTATTTTTTTCTTTGGTGCTAAGGCCAAGTTCCAACTTTGTATCTACTTCCTGTGTCGTGTTCATGTCCAACTCATGTCCATCATCACTCTTTCATTGTCCCTTTATTGCTGTCTCGCCAAGATCAGGTTTACGTTGGGATGGGAGTTTTGATCCTCCGTATCTTGGCAACCTGTGTTGCTTTCACACTCTATAACATGATGCTATGTTTCATCCAACGTATGGAATATCACAGCTTTTTGGATATACATTACCGCTCAAAAGTCTGGGATCACTTGGAATTTTTTTGGCCAGTCTGAGATATGGCTTTTTCTTGATAGTCCTGCCATGAAGTCCAGCATCCTGAAGTCGCCGCTTCACTGTTGATACTGACACTGGTGATTGACAGGTACTATTTACGACCTGTGAGGCGTCTTTGTCTTAAACTACACACTCATTTGTCTTCTTGCATCGTTTTTCTGTCCTTGTTAGACCCAGTTTGTGCTGTCCTCTGAAGGAAGTAGTTAACAGCATGGTAAGATATTTTAGTTTTAGTTTTGATTTTTAGTAGATGGCTTTTCTAATAATCTATTAGCCTTATAAAATGATGAACTTGGATTAGCAGCCATACCAGGAGATTGATGCAGAGGACTGACAGTTGTTGATAGTAGGCCTCTATGCAAAAATGTACATCCTTCTTTGAAAATCATCTGATTCATTTTAATTGTTTATGAAATGCATGAAAATTAGTTTTTCTTTGTAAAACAAAGAAATTTGCAAGTGATCCCAAACTTTTGAGTGGTACGTAGTGTATGTGTGTATAGTAGCGCACTTGTTCGTGGTATGTTGACAGGACATCATGGCCAGTTTAACCTAAGAGGCTTAGAAAGAAAAACGTCCAAAAAAATAAAAAATAACAAATAAAAAAAAAAAATAAAAAAAATAAAAATAAAAAATAAAAAATAAAAAATAAAAAATAAAAAATAAAAAATAAAAAATTAAATTTTAAATTTTAAATTTTAAATTTTAAATTTTAAATTTTAAATTTTAAATTTTAAATTTTAAATTTTAAATTTTAAACTAAAAAACCTAAAAAGAATTAAAATTTAAAAATTTAAAAATTTTAAAATTTAAAAATTTTTTTTTTAAAAATTAAAATAAAGAAAAATAAAAATAATGAAAAATAAAAATAATGAAAAATAAAATTGTACAATGAATAAAAAATAAATAAAAAACTTCAATTATATTAGGAAAGAAAGAAGTGAACAAATGCAACAGTTACTGATTGTAAAAGTACCAGATGGAGGGGTAGGATTTAATAAGCTTTGCTTCTTCCTACTCCTTTTGGACATGTGGAACTGTGAACTGATTATGTGATGCATTCAATTGTAATCTGATGCATGTTCAAATGAAATTAAACCATTACCATTACCATTTAAATGGGTGAACAGATACAGATACATATAAAGAGGGTGGTGTACTAGCTCATCCCTACTATACTAAGTCAATCGTGCTACTGTGTCCAAGGACTCAGAAGAGACTGAATAATATCACTCATGCTTGTATCAATGCTACCCTTGTATCGATAATGGTACATTCGGATCAATCCACCAACCTCTAGTGTGAACACCAGGGACAGCCTCCAGCTACCTCGTGGTGCTGAGAGTCCAGAATTAATGAATGAATTTGCCGTTATGATGACTCAGCCTATTCACCTCCCCTTCCGTTGTCGGGAACGAAGCAACTAATGAGCACAAGTAAGCAGTCAAGGACACTGTTCCTAAAAAGCCCAACAAAAACAAAACCTCCTCCTTAACCCTATCACTAATAAAAAAGTCTTTTCGCGTCGCAAGCATCGAGGCCACCGCAGACCCAATTAAATTCTTCAGTATGAATAGCCAAGATTATGTTATGTGATGTTAGGATTTGTTTACAGCCTGCGTCGAGTCTGCCTGGGTGGCACACCGTGGGGCAAAAGAAATTCTCCCGTTTGAGTCTATTTTTAGAATACGAGCGAACATAATGAGCCTACACTAGCCTGTAGACGCCTGCACCAAAGCAGCGGCTAACTGATCTGTGACCTTTACCATCAGAGTGTGTGTGTGTGTGTGTTGCCTTTCAACTGAAAAGCACAGTGCATACACCTTTACACTTAGCTACTACATCAGTAGATAGCGATAAAAATATACGTTATTTCATCGGGAACCACCATGCGGAACCCGGGGACTGGATCCGTGTCGTAGGCGTTATAGTGAAGCGTGCATGTGTGGATTTGAACCCAATACTTGACTCTGTGCTACTCCACACTTCTACATTAGCAGTGATTCTAGTAGATTATTCCGATCCTTCGTTGTATGTAGTGTCTGGTTTCCAAGGCGGAGTCACTGAGCTGGGTAATAATGTGTTAATACGTTCGGCATTTTCTGACCCAATAAACACTCCAGTCTGGCAGTTGGCAAGCCCTTTCTTCCCCATCCTAATATGCCAGTAACTGTCTGTATGCCCACAGCAGTGTAAAAGTCATATATTGGGGAGCCAATGTTGGTTTCCTGAAAGTATGAAGTAGTTTATGGCCATTTATACTACTCAAAAGTTTGGGATCACTTGCAAATTTCTTTGTTTTTCCAAAGAAAAACACATTTTCATGCATTTCACAAACAATTAAAATGAATCAGATAATTATATTATATGAAACTATATTAGGAAAGCAGGAAGTGAACAAATGTAACAGAGGAGAAATATGATCTCAGGGAAGAAGTACATTTGAAACACTTATATGCTAGGACTACGTTAAAAAGCCATAGCATTTCAGTATGTGGAATCAAACTATGGAATGGATTGAGTAAGGAACTCAAACAATGTCAACAACGATGAGCCAATCACTATATTGACAGTTACTATGGTACGCATTATGTCATTGTATGGTCATATCACCTCGTACTTTGGTACGTGACAAAAAATTAAAAAATTAAAAAAAAATTAAAAATTTAAAAATTAAAACATTTAAACATTTTAAAAATTAAAACATTTAAAAATTAAAAAAAATTAAAACATTTAAAAATTTAAAAAAAATTAAAACATTCAAACATTTAAAAAAATTAAAACATTAAAAAAATGTAAAAAACTTAAAACATTTAAAAATTTTAAAATAAATAAACAACTTAAACTATATTAGGAAAGCAGGAAGTGAACAAATGTAACAGTTACTGATTGTAAAAGTACCAGATGGAGGGGTAGGATTTAATAAGCTTTGCTTCTTCCTACTCCTTTTGGACATGTGGAACTGTGAACTGATTATGTGATGCATTCAATTGTAATCTGATGCATCTTCAAATGAAATTAAACCATTACCATTACCAAAGAAGGATGTACATTTTTGCATAGATGCCTACTATCAACAACTGTCAGTCATCTGCATCAATCTCCTGGTATGGCTGCTAATCCAAGTTCATCATTTTATAAGGCTAATAGATTATTAGAAAAGCCATCTAAAAAATCTAAACTAAAACTAAAATCTCTTACCATGCTGTTAACTACTCCCTTTAGAGAGCACCACAAACTGGGTCTAACAAGGACATAAAAATGATGCACAACTGTGCAAGAAGACAAACATCTGAGAGTGTGTAGTTTAAGTCAAAGACGCCTCACAGGTCGTAAATAGTACCTGTCAATCACCAGTGTCAGTATCAACAGTGAAGCGGCGACTTCAGGATGCTGGACTTCATGGCAGGACTGCCAAGAAAAAGCCACAAAAATTTCCAAGTGATCCCAAACGTTTGAGCGGTAATGTATGTGGTTTATGTCATCTGATCCTCAGTTTTCCGATCCAGTTTCATATTGTGTTTTGCTACAAATCCAATGAACCCAGAGCCACGTTGGTCGTGGGTCGTCCAGATCGGGGATGTTACACGTACTGGGATGTTAGCACTTTAAGCACCAAAGTCGCATAATTGCGACAGGCAACACCACTAAATTAACAACAAATATGATGCCTCATGTCGTTAATAGTTTACCCCAGGAGATGGTGGACATCTGTCACTTCAATCTGAGCGACATTTGTGGGCATTTCTTTGCCAAGTTTATAATTTTTTTTTAGACTTTGAAATCCACATGCAGTATACTTGGACCGATGCTTTGTTAAACCGTGTTCGGGATGGCAGAAGGAGACATAGTGGGCTGTCAGAACATCGCTAAGGTAGCCTAGTTGGGCTAAAATTCAAAGACCTACTAGATATACCGTACTTTATTATCTATCCATGTAATAATAGCAGAGTGGTGTTCAAGATCTCACTGTAAATGACAATGCTGATGGCTGGGTTTGTGCCATCAGGTAGATGAACCACACGATTGTTATGCAGGACACCGGGCCACAATAACAACAACCGTATTGTCACCAATCCCAAGGAACCATAGGAAAGTTTTTGCGAACTGAAAGTTCCTTAGTGAAATATTTTATTATGACAACATATAGTGTTTAACCCCAAGTTGATGGATGCATTCAGTGCAGGGGGCTAGTGGGTAAGACGTAGAGTGGGACTTGTGAACCACTACACTACCCGTTGGATATACTAGTGTTCCTCACGTTTTGCGGATTCGCAGTGCAATTTAGAATGTTTACATGTTATAAACATGCATTGTGTTCTGCATCCTTGTGGTGTAATAGACACGATCTATCTGTGCTCTGTTGTTGGATGCAAGTTCATGGATGCATGCAGTGCAGGGGGATAGTGGGTAAGACGTTGAGTGGGACTTGCGAACCACTACACTACCCTTTGGATATACTGTAGTGTTCCTCATGTTTTGTGGATTTGCAGTGCAATTTAGAATGTTTATATGTTATAAACATGCATTGTGTTCTGCATCCTTGTGGTGTATAGACACCAACAGACGCTATCTATCTGTGCTCTGTTGTATGTGTTATTATATCTACTACTGCTACCAGTAGAAGGTGTTGTATACTCACATTGAAGGCTGTGTGTAACATCTCATTTATGTGCCTGTACAAGCAATTAGGAACCCACAGCCAACCAAATATAGAACCACAACAGTCCCGAATAGCTAAGTTGAGATAAGTAAACAATACAATAAACAATAGAAGAAGAAGCTAAACAGACTACGTGAATGTTTGGTTCAAGGAGTAGGACGAGGAGGAGAAGGATGGCATGTGTGATGAAATGTGTTTTAACAATGATACAAAAACGCTACAGCTGCATCAGATCAGTGACTAGGTTGAGTTTATTAACTTATTGTGTCCATTCTAGTAGTTTAATCATTAAAATGCAAACAAAAATTGAACTTTGAGAGTGTTTTAAATGTGAAAAAATGATATTGCTAGGTTTTTAATCACCTTAAAACAGGGGTCTCAAACTCAATTTACCTGGGGGCCACTGGAGCTAGGGTTTGGGCAAGACTGGGCCGCATCAGGTTTTCCAAAAAAAAAAAAAAACGCATTTATTAAAAACAGAAAAATATACAAACTTTTTCAGTGCTTTGGTTCCGATTTTCTACAATAAAAGTCTGATAAAATATTCCACTGTTCTCAAATATCTTAATTTTTATTTTTCTGCACAAAATAAGATGAAAAATAAATAAACAAATAAAAAATAAAGAAAATCAATCAATCAGTAATAAATAAATATAATAATAATAATAATAAAACGGCAAATAATAAAAACTTAAGAAACCACATATAGTTGGTGGGTAGACAAATTATTTTTTTCAGATTAAAATGAACAAAGCATTATTAGAGCCCTGTAGACATGACAAAACACGACTATAGTCACATTTATACTCTTTTTATTTACAACATATTGCGCAACTGCAGGGTCTTGAGACACATGCTAACTCGCAAACTAGAGAGCTAGCGACCTAAACGGTAGCCTTCAAGTTATTTCCTTTAAACTTAAATAGCCAAAAACTTACCACTTCCACACGGATAGGGAGGATAACTATTAACAGTTATTTAACCTTTAACATGAACATTAATCAAACATAATATTTTTTTCTGGGTACATGATACCATACAGCATCCATATCAAACTTGAGCGGGCCACACTAACATTAAACTTTCATATCAAGGCAGGGGCCTCAAACTAGTGTCCTGCGGGCCACATTTGGCCCGCGGGCCGCGTGTTTGAGACCCCTGCCTTAAAGGGTCTTGAGACACATGCTAACTTGCAAACTAGAGAGCTAGCGACCTAAACGGTGGCCTTCAAGTTATTTCCTTTAAACTTAAATAGCCAAAAACTTACCACTTCCACACGGATAGGGAGGATAACTATTAACAGTTATTTAACCTTTAACATGAACATTAATCAAACGTAATATTTTTTTCTGGGTACTTGATACCATACAGCATCCATATCAAACTTGCACGGGCCGCACTAACATTAAACTTTCATATCAAGGCGGGGGCCTCAAACTAGTGTCCTGCAGGCCACATGCCGCGTGTTTGAGACCCCTGCCTTAAAACATATAGTGTATATGTGATAACGGTATACAAATAAAGTTGGCTACTGTGTGGATTTCACTTATTGCAGGCTATTTGGGGATTAATGAGGTAACACTGTAATGGTAAATAAATGATATTAATGAAAAAAAACTACTTTAAAACAATGTTTTTTGCATACCTGCTTAAGTACAGTATACTTGTATACAGTGTACTTGCCAGTACCAGCTTGCCCCATACACAGTTTCCTCTCTCACCGCCTCTCCATTTCTTATTATCTTCAAGACCGCACATGATCGCTATTTCTTCTCATGGCCAAACACTTGCCAACACATATTCCTTCCTCTTCCTCGCTCGCCCTCTGTGATGTGCCTGCTCCGCTACTCTCTCTCACCACAGCAGTAGTTTCGCGCTAATACCGGCAGCGGCTTAACAGCATCCCTGCTCCATCACCAACTAGACGGGAAGCGACTCTCCTGTTGCCGTGTTGCGTTTCTCTTTTTTTTTTGGTTTCTCGTCCTCTTCTATTGAGTTAAGCATTCAGCAGTCACGCTGTGGGTGGAAGAAAGTCATTGAGAGGTGGTATAAAAAGATGAAAAAATGATGCCAGCGGTGGTTTGATCAGGACTTGAGAACCAGCATCAGGATGGAAAGGGAAGCAGAACCGGGAGTATCTGCTACGATGTAATCTGCACTCTTTATTTGCGAGAGATCTTGGGAAGATGGGAAGATTCTCCAGGAAGCAGGATGGAGGCATCTAACCGTGCCTCCAGGCATGAGACTTCTTCCATGTCACGCTCCTCTTCCTTGGTTGCCACGGCACCGTGACCTCCTTGGTGTCGCAGCACCACTTAGTGAAGTCTTGGCGAGGGTCTGGACAGCCGGCGGTCACGGCTGCTTCGGGGGGGCCGCCCCGACCCTGACCCCGCCACCGGTGAGTTGCTGCTGAGGACCATGGTCCTACCATTGCTGCTCAAGCTTCTCAACGTCTTCCTGCGCCAGTCGACCTTCACGAAAGCAATCGCCGTAGATCAACGCAGCCGATCTTGCTGCCCGGCCGCTGTAATGGCGTGCCCGCCCGACCTGCCACTCTCTTGTCGCCGTGAGTGGGAGGTGAGAGAGCGCACGACGCGTCTGCCCGCCGAAGGGAAAGAGGTGAGACGGAAAGAGGAGATTCTAGTCTGTTGAATTGAACTTTGGATGGAGAGTGGAACGTTATCAACATTAACAATCTAAAAACAGCTAACAGCTAACAATCTAAAAATAAAAACGCAGTTAATTACTTCCATATCCGGACATACATTTCCGTAAAGTGGGATTCCGTATTTGTAAATAGAATATTTTCCTAATTATGGCATAGAAAACTTGTTTCGGACCTTCTAAATACCTTTTTTTTTTAACATTAGAGCCTTCTTGATGTGAACTAACACCCCTATAGTCACCTTTACACTCATATTACCCATTTTAGTAGACATAAAAAGACATAAATAAGCCTATATATAAGACTTATTGGCCAATATTTTGGCTGTTGTGAGTTCATTCAAACCTGCAATAAAAGCCTGTTGTTCTGGCTATCAAGTCAACATGACTTGAATACCTTATATTTGTATTTTAGATCATTGTAAATAGAATATTTCCATATTTAGGGCATAGAAAACTTGTTTTGGACCTTTTAAATACCTTTTTTTACATTAGAGCCCTCTTGATGTGAACTAGCACCCCTATAGTCACCTTTACACTCTTGTATTACCCATTATAGTAGACATAATAAGAGTAAATAAGTAATTTAAGACATAAATAAGATGTATACTCATGAGTGTCGCTATGAAGCTGAGTGGTGATCAGACAGGAAGTGAAGTCAGGGGTTCAGAGTGGAGTTTGAGCATGGCGTGGGTTACGGTCGCAACAGTAGTGTTTGTATTAGAATTTTTATTGGGCAATATTTTGGCTGTTGTGAGTTCATTCACACCTGCAATAAAAGCCTGTTGTTCTGGCTATCAAGTCAACATGACTTGATGGCTAGCGACCAGTCTTTTAGAGCCCTCTTGATGTGAACAACACCCCTATAGTCACCTTTGCACTCGTATTACCCATTATAGTAGACATAATAAGAATAAATAAGTAATTTAAGACATAAATAAGACTCATACTCATGAATGTTGCTATGAAGCTGAGTGGTGGTCAGACAGGAAGTGAAGTTCAGAGTGGAGTTTTACCATGGTGTGGGTTACGGTCACATGTCTTATTGGCCAATATTTTGGCTGTTGTGAGTTCGTTCAAACCTGCAATAAAAGCCTGTTGTTCTGGCCATCAAGTCAACATGACTTGATGGCTAGCGACCAGTCTAGAATACTACATACCATTCACAGCGTCTTTGAATGTGTCTTCTGAATACCTTATATTTGTATTTTAAATCATTGTAAATAGAATATTTTCATATTTACGGCATAGAAAACTTGTTTTGGACCTTTTAAATACCTTTTTTTTTAACATTAGAGCGTTCTTGATGTGAACTAACACCCCTATAGTCACTTTTGCACTCGTATTAACCATTATAGTAGACATAATAAGAGTAAATAAGTAATTTAAGACATAAATAAGACGTATACTCATGAGTGGTGGTCAGACAGGAAGTGAAGTCGGGGGTTCAGAGTAGAGTTTTAGCAAGTTTTTGGCTGTTGTGAATTAATTCAATCCTGCAATAAAAGCCTGTTGTTCTGGCCATCAAGTCAACATGACTGACAGACATCTAGCGACCAGTGTAGAATACTACATACTTTTTGTTTACTATTTTTATGCTTGAAAATGATTAATTTAAGCAAAAAATACATAAAATTTGCTTAAATATGCATTTTTTTACTAATAACTGGCTGTATTGAACCATGAAACAGTGTGATTTATTAATATATTCTGAAAAACCATAATAAAAGAAAAGTGACTATGCTATGATGGAATCCAGATTATTACTGTTTTTATTTTGAAACTTACTTTAAGCAACAGGAAGTCTCCGTGAGGATGCTTTAATGCAGTTTAACAAGAGTACTTATGTTGCTGTTGTCGTTTCACGCTGCTTAAGGATAACGATAATGACAACAAGTCAACATAAACTGCCCTATTTTGCATAGAAAACGACCCCCTTGGGTTATCGACCTATGCTACTTCAGCAGTTGTATTTGAAATCAGGTTCTTGTTTCTGTATCTTGTCCCTGACAAAATACTAAAATTGCGATCATTTTTTAAATTATGCATGTATGGTGTTAAGTACTAAAAGCGCAGGCATGAAGAGTGGAGGCAGCCCATCTGTCAGGTTTTGACTAAGTAGTACAAAAATACCCAAAACACATCTTGGCAGGTGTAAAAAATGTAAACCAGCGTCACTATTAGTGCTTTGCCGCTTGGAATATTGGAATATATTGGTGCTGGTTTTTATTGCTGCTGTTGGTTTGTTCCCTGTGGTTTCTCCAGGCCATATCGAGTCGCTTTCTATCACGTCATCTTAGCCAGCAGGACGTAGGGGCAATATATCAGAAGCTGCTGTTCTATATTTGGTGTTTCTATTAACACAAGAGTTGGGGGGCAGTGAGCTGATTTCATAGCAGTAAATAATTACTATGGAATTACGGTTGGTTAAAATCAGCAGTAAATAATAATAATAATCATTTATCACCATGATTCTGTTTTAATAAAGACATTTTATGGTTAAGGGTAATTACTAATGTTGTGTACTGAAGCCCTGTTTACACCAGGCAGTACAGTTTAGTTCATTTAAGTATGCAATAAAATTTTTTTATTGTGCATGTAACTGCTTGTTTGGGGATTATAGTCAAGATACAGTAGATTTTATTCATCACATCTCTTAGCTGCTCAAAGGTTTGATCACCATTACCTTAAAATTAGAGCCATAACTCATCCTCTGTTTGCTATAAAGCTGCATTCACACCTCCTCCGTTTCTGCACCCAAAATTTAAAAAAAACAACACTCAGCTGGCAACCACTTGCCTCTCACCCAAAGTCAGCTGGAATAGGCTCCAGCATACAATAGTGAGGATAAGCGGCATTGAAAATAGAAGGATTGATGGAAATATTCTACCGGTATTTATAATTCTACCGAATTTATTTACATTAGAGCCCTTTAGATATAAACTAACACCCCTATAGTTACCTTTATACTCGTAACACCCAATATCGTAGACATAATAAGTGAAAATAAGCATTTTAATCTTGTCACATCTCCTTAACTTAAAAACGGTGCCGTTCGGGAGTCAGTGAGGAAACCAGGATTCACAGCCAATCACAAGCTACCAGTGCACTCACGCCAAGCTTGTCAACCCATTAGAAATCAGTGTTCATTGTCCTGTATATAACAGTTTGACTGTTTAGCGTCATCACTAAACTCATCACACAGCAACTTAACACCCAAAATGTATACCTGAGAAATGTACAAACATGTAGCAATACATGTTTAACATTAAAAAAAGTCTCTCATAATGCATTGCATCTGAGCAACACATCATTGGTGCGCTGCAATGACTTCAGCCTCCATCTGAGTTCCTCTGACTCCGTCTGGTGGCCAGAGGCAGCATTGCAGCACCACCCATCCATTTCTATACTGCTTGTACTCCAATAAGATGATTTTCTGTTTACAATAGCTTTATTTTAAACCTGTATTGGTACATATTTGTATAGGTATTATACATTTTTGAGTGTTAATTCGCTGTGTGATGAGTTTAGTGTTCTTTGTGAGTCTGACTGTTATATTGAGTCATGACTTCCTGCAATTTCCAATGGTTTGACAAGCTTTTTCATCGCTCTCATAATGCATTGCATTTGAGCAACACATTATTGGTGCGCTGCAATGACTTCAGCCTCCCTCTGGGTTCCTCTGACTCCCTCTGGTGGACAGAGACAGCATTGCAGTATCACCCATCCATTTCTATACTGCTTGTCCTCCAATGAAATGATTTTCTGTTTACAATAGTTTCATTTTAAACCTGTATTGTTACATAATTTGTATATGCATTATACCTTTTTGAGTGTTAATTTGCTGTGTGATGAGTTTAGTGTTTTTTGTGAGTCTGACTGTTATATTGAGTCATGACCTCCTGCAATTTCCAATGGTTTGACAAGCTTTTTCATCGCTCTCATAATGCATTGCATTTGAGCAACACATTATTGGTGCGCTGCAATGACTTCAGCCTCCCTCTGGTGGACAGAGGCAGCATTGCAACACCACCCATCCATTTCTATACTGCTTGTCCTCCAATGAAATGATTTTCTGTTTACAATAGCTTCATTTTAAACCTGTATTGGTACATATTTGTATAGGCATTATACTTTTTTGAGTGTTAATTTGCAGTGTGATGAGTTTAGTGCTCTTTGTGAGTCTGACTGTTATATTGAGTCATGACCTCCTGCAATTTCCAATGGTTTGACAAGCTTTTTCTTCGCTCTCACAATGCATTGCATCTTAGCAACACATTATTGGTGCGCTGCAATGACTTCAGCCTCCCTCTGGTGGACAGAGGCAGCATTGCAACACCACCCATCCATTTCTATACTGCTTGTTCTCCAATGAAATGATTTTCTGTTTACAATAGTTTCATTTTAAACCTGTATTGGTACATATTTATATATGCATTATACCTTTTTGAGTGTTAATTTGCTGTGTGATGAGTTTACTGTTCTTTGTGAGTCTGACTGTTATATTGAGTCATGACTTCCTGCAATTTCCAATGGTTTGACAAGCTCGCTGTGAGTTTTTTCATTGTTATTGATTTGCTCCCATCAAGATGTGTACATGTGCGACTTATACACCTATATATATATATATATATATATATATATATATATATATATATATATATTAATATATAAATATATATATATATATAAATGTATATAAATGATGAATGAACATTTACGTTTACCTTCGTTGAACATATGACTGACAAAATGTGGCTGCAAGTTCAACACTATGGAACCCAGCAATGTATTAAGACAAGACACGCGACATATTGTATGCAAACCAAGGCATACATTTTGTATGTTAACCAAAAAACGAAAGTTGGCATCGATGTTGGGTTTCCACTGTATGCTGACTGCAGTCATTCTGTCAGATAAGAAAATGCTAAGGACACAAACAAGACAGTGAGGTAACAACTTCCTGTCTGCGCTCCAAGGAAAAAGTCAAGGATCAACATTATTCTTATTGTACACTGCATGGTTTGTAGTCGTGATGCAGACTAGCATCACATCCAGCTTTGGCTTAGCTTTTTGCTTCGTGTGGAGCCACTTTCTTCTTTTTATTCTCTCTTCCTCCCACACAGCTTTCAGGCAGGCCCTGTATGACACCTGAAAGCCCCCTCAGCTTTAAATGTACCTGCTTCCTAAGTTACGCAAGAGTTTGGCAAACCACGAAATAGGACATGAGATGTGTTCTCTTGCTCTTTTTTTTTTTTTTTTTCCAAGCAATTAAAAGCCACCCTCACAAATCTACAGTATCCCCTGACCAAATGAGTCATGTGCCAGCGCTTGTTAACGAGAAACAGTGTCCATATTATCGGTTTGTGTCCATGCCGTGTTGTTCATTAATGTCTGTTTCAGTGCATTGGCTAAGGGGGTCGCCTCAAGGCTTTTTGCTATTACTGGATAACATTAACTTAATGTCAATCTTAGAGTAGCATCCATTCATACAGTTTCTATACTGCTTATAGTATATAAAGGGGAGGATGGCAAGGTCTTATAATTGTGAAAATATTAAAAAAAAACAAAAAAGGGTGAAAATTTGCCAAAATATGCACTCCCACTTTGTTGCCTGTGCTATTATTTTTCCCGACAAACGCAACACATACTGGCACTGTTATTAAACATCAGAGTTTGACCCCATAAGTCATACTTGTCTCGACAAATCACTTTTGTTACACGCCTTAAAGGGGCTGCTACGCTGTAAAATTTGAGCAAAATTGGTTGAAAAACATGACGGCCATCCAAGGGCAAAGGCAACAAAGTGCCCACTGACCTTTGACATTTGTGGAGTCAAATGTCAAATTTCATGGTTTAATTTCATTTGAACATGCATCAGATTACAATTGAATGCATCACATAATCAGTTCACAGTTCCACATGTCCAAAAGGAGTAGGAAGAAGCAAAGCTTATTAAATCCTACCCCTCCATCTGGTACTTTTACAAACTGTAACTGTTACATTTGTTCACTTCCTGCTTTCCTAATATATATATATATATATTTTTTTTTTTAACTTAATTTTAATTTTAATTTTGGGCGGCACGACGGTCTAGTGGTTAGCACACAGACCTCACAGCTAGGAGACCAGGGTTCAATTCCACCCTCGGCCATCTCTGTGTGGAGTTTGCATGCATGGGTTTTCTCCGGGTACTCCGGTTTCCTCCCACATTCCAAAAACATGCTAGGTTAATTGGCGACTCCAAATTGTCCATAGGTATGAATGTGAGTGTGAATGGTTGTTTGTCTATATGTGCCCTGTGATTGGCTGGCCACCAGTCCAGGGTGTACCCCGCCTCTCGCCCCAAGATAGCTGGGATAGGCTCCAGCACCCCCTGAAACCCTTGTGAGGATAAGCAGTAGAAAATGAATGAATGAATGAATATGCTCAGGTTCACATGCTAGCAATGTTAACATGCTAGTTTTAGCATGTTAACACAGAGTACAGTACAGTTGTGTCTACCTACAAAAATGGCTTAAATGCTACTTTGCTACTATTTTTACCGTGATTAGAGCCCTATAGACATGAAATAACACCCCTATAGTCAACTGTACATTTGGATTATCCAATACAGTATTGTGGCTATCACAGATTTTCAAAATATATTAATAAATCAAACTGGTTTGTGGTTGAATATGGTCCATTATTAGTAAAACAATACAACAATACAGAAGCAATTTTTCCAACATTAAGCATTTGAGCATAAAAATGGCTAAATTGATATATAAGCCATTTCATAGATGCATTCAATGACACTGTGATATGTAGTATTCTACACCTAATATAATGTTCCACACTTGATTGCCTGAACAACTGGTTTTTATTGCAGGTTTGAGTTATCTCACAAGAGGCAAAATAATCCCTCATAAAAATCCCTAATAAAAATATTGGTCACTTTTACTGCGCTAACTCATTCCCCGACATCAGCTCCCCTGGGGAACACATTTATAGCGACACACACCAGCACAAATCTTATTTATATCTTAAAAGCCTTATTTGTTCTTATTATTTCAATTATATTGGGTAATACACATGAAAAGCTGACTATAGGGGTGTTATTTCATGTCAGAGTGCTCTAAAGATATTACCGTATTTAAAAAGTCAAACAGGTTTTTGATGCTCTAATTATGAAAATACTACATTTATAAATAAGGAATTCTACTTCTAAACTACAGGAACCATTTAACAGTGATAAATGAGGGATTACTGTATAGTGGACACTTGGTAGCCGCCTCGCCTCGCCTCCACCCACTAAGACAAATGCGACGGAGACAGATGCACAGAGTGAACCCTCGTGAGAGGGAAGCGGAAGACAAACACGCATGTCAATATATAGAGGCCGGCAAAATGCTTCAGTTTTTTATTTCATTGATTTATTTATTATTCTTACGGGCCTAGCTTTATTTGTGGTATATATATATATATATATATATATATATATATATATATATATATATATATATATATATATATATATATATATATATAATAAAAATAAATGAAAAATATAAAATAATAATAATAATATAAAAAAATAATTAACAAAAAAAACTATATTAGGAAAGCAGGAAGTGAACAAATGTAACAGTTACTGATTGTAAAAGTACCAGATGGAGGGGTAGGATTTAATAAGGTTTGCTTCTTCCTACTCCTTTTGGACATGTGGAACTGTGAACTGATTATGTGATGCATTCAATGACAAATTGACCTTTTGATCAATTGTCCAATTACTTTTGGTCCCTTTAAAAAGAGGGTTGCCAATGTTAAAGAGCTGAAACTCCTAAACCCTTCATGATAAACCTATAAATCTTTGGACTATGTTTCAGTAAAAGGGTAAAAAACCAAAACTTATATCAGTGTCCAAATATATATGGACCTAACTGTATATTATTGTGTATTCCGATACCCATATAGTCCATGTGATGCAGTTGTGTGCATTGTGTGAACATGCAAACCCAATAACAGACATGCTAACCACTATCCACCACGCTGTCTGTTTCTAAATATAAAAAAAATATATTGCCCCTGCAGTTTTTTTTTCCTGACTTGGATCAGCGTGATCGAGATTAAGAAATCCTCGGTGAAGACACGATGTGCAGCCTGTGTCGGTCACCCAACTGTGAGAGAGCTGTATTTTTCCACGAGGAGAGATAAGAGAAGGATTGGAAGGGGTATTGTGCGGAGGAGGGAGGCTAAACGCTACATTTCATTGTAGTGCTGAGATGATCAAATATAAGACTTTCCAACCTGGTATCAGGATTTGAATTCTTCAATTTGAAGTCTAAGGGTTTCTTATTCTTGCCGTGGGTGAGCAAGGCATTTATGGAAAAAGAACAGAACAACGTAAGGTTGCAATATTGCTCTGTATTATACTATAGTATACTCTATATATAAAATCATACTATTCTTGTATTTGTGAACACATACAGTACACATACTACTACCCAAAAAGAGAATAGTCAGCAACAGTATAGGTATGAGGAAAAACTCCCTTGGTTGTGTGCCACCACGAGGTGCTTGTGCATGGCATGTTTTGTACTCACCCGAACATGTTAGCAACATGGAATGGAGTGTTTATGTCAGAAATTTTGATGCAATCCAGTGCTGGTATCAGGACCATTATACTATATCAATATCAGGATACCCTAACAGTGGATCCCAATGGAACCTGGCATATTAGTGAGTCACTGATTTTTGCGAAATAAATTTTATATTTAGTATTTTCTGAAAATAGGCTAGCCAAAATAGCTATTTTTTTTCCCACAAAAAACTAATTGGTTATCATTTATAAATATATGATCAAATGTACAGCATACCTGTATGACTGTAAGAAGGCCCGCTATTTTTACATGTTTATGCTTCACTAAGATTTTGCATTTTTTTCCGTGGCCCTTGAATGCATTGGATTAGAGGTTACGCATTATAGCATTATATTACAATTTTAATGTAAGAGCGTGTTTACCCACATGGTTCAGTTCTACATGTGGATAGTGTAAATAGTCTGCAGTGTTATATGCATTCATTCATTCATTTTCTACCGACAGCCAATCACAGGGCACATATAGACAAACAACCATTCACACTCACATTCATACCTATGGACAATTTGGAGTCGCTAATTAACCTAGCATGTTTTTGGAATGTGGGAGGAAACCGGAGTACCCGGAGAAAAGAAAACATTGCATTATCATGCTAGGTGTTAGCATGCTAATGCATAGTAATGCATAGTAGCATTTTTTTGTTATTTTCATGGGTTGATACATATATACACTCATCATACTAATGTTATCATTGCTAGCATGCTAATATTAGCGTAGTACAATTTTAGCTGTTTTCATGGGTAGACACATCTATCATGCTCTATGGTAACATGTTAACATTAGCATAGTAGCATTTAAGCCATTTTTGTAGGTAGACACTACTGTACTGTACTCTGTTTTAACATGCTAAAACTAGCATGTTAACATTGCTAGCATGCTAACCTGAGCATACTGATTTGGAAAATCCACACATGCACAGGGAGAACATGCAAACTCCACACAGAGATGGCTGAGGGTGGAATTGAACTCGGGTCTCCTAACTGTGAGACTTGCTTGCTAACCACTGGACGGTGTTATATATGTAAATAAAATATTACTTTGATGTAAAACACACCTTTTTAGGGTTTTGGTCAGTATAGTTGTCACAAAGCAAAAAGTATTTGTGTCCAAGTGAAAATAGTTTTTCTCCCTTTTTTAGTCGGGAACTGATATTTTCCTGAAACTTACCTATGTTCTACTGCTGATTACTGAAGAACGTAAAAATGTGTCTTTTGGTAGGTTCCATGTTTATATAGCCATAAACCATAATATTCCCTATAAAGTATTGCAGTTAACGGCTGCACTGAAGTAAGCCTATGGAATATTCCATACTGTATTCTCTCACATGTGTACTGTACGTCTGGGCCGTATGTGGGTTCCACACAGCTGCCTCTTTGATTCAAGTGGCCTGATTCCATCGTTTGAATGTTAATGCATGATGGCATCTTCCTTTTAAAGCCCTGTGAACTGAAGCCATAACGCCGTGTCATCAAGTCTCATCAATATTGCACCAAGTGTACACTGCAAATGGCGCAGGATGCTTGCCAACGCAAATCGCATGTGTCCAGTTTATGTTGGCAAAAAACTCAATCCACCATATAACAAGTTGAGGGGAGGGGTTAGCCTCGTTTGATGTTTGCGCTAGTCGACACATATTTAATCCCTCGCATAGGTTCTTGTTGAACTGCATTTTGAGTCTTGAGATGCCCTTTCACTCGGTTCAATGCTACATTATTACAGTTTCTCGGTACGGGAGAGGGAAGAGATTAAAAAAGTTAAGAATGTGGGTCGACTCAGAAGTCTCTACATGCTGTAGATTAACATTTCAATGCACGTGCGAGTGTGCGTCAGCAGGATACACATAATGTCACTTGAGTTATTAGTCTTTCACTGCTGCTTTAATATTTCAAGCCTGACTATGGCGGCCTCTCATTGGAATAAACGTCCATACACTTCACAAGGTACTATACTGTTATCCTGTCTACTTATGGTATGGTTATGGATATTTTTGGGTTAAAAGACATCCAGGGTCAGGCTATATTTACGTGGCTTGGTTGTCACGGTTACATTATTAACTGTAAAAGTGGTTCATAAGAAGGTTCATTTGTATCTTGACTTGTGATGCAATATAATACTTGTAGTTACTATCATAGAAGTAGTCAATAACAAAGGCTGGACTCTAAAATGAACCGAAGGCTATGTTGATAATGCGTATGCTCGCCACTGATTTCATTTTCCCATCTGACACTGGGTAAATTACAGGCAATTTCAGTATTGGCAATACTGATCGTGCAAATACACCTAAAGTGTAGTACTGCACAGTATTTTGATTGTAGCATAAAGAATCTAGTAGATATCATAGTCATTTATTGGTTTATTTTAAACCCGAGTTGCACGGTGGTCGAGTGGTTAGCGCACAGACCTCACAGCTAGGAAACCTCAGTTCAATCCCACCTTCGGCCATCTCTGTGTGGAGTTTGCAGGTTTTCTCTGGCTTCCTCCCACATTCCAAAAACATGCTAGGTTAATTGGCGACTCCAAATTGTCCATTTCAGTGCATTAGTTAACTGCAATACTTTATAAAGAATATTGTGGTTTATGGTTATATAAACATGGAATCTACCAAAAGACACATTTTTCCGTTCTTTAGTAATCAGCAGTAGAACATAGGTAAGTTTCAGGAAAATATCAGTTCCCGACTAAAAAAGGAGAAACACAATTTTCACTTTGACTTTGACTGGAATTGAACTCGGGTCTCCTATCTGTGAGGCTGGCGTGCTAACCATCCATCCATCCATTCTCTACCACTTATCCTCACAAGGGTCGCAGGGGTGCTGGAGCCTATCCCAGCTGTCTTGGGGCTAGAGGCGGGGTACACCCTGGACCGGTCGCCAGCCAATCACAGGGCACATATAGACAAACAACCATTCACACTCACATTCATACCTATGGACAATTTGGAGTCGCTAATTAACCTAGCATGTTTTTGGAATGTGGGAGGAAACCGGAGTACCCGGAGAAAACCCACGCATGCACGGGGAGAACATGCAAACTCCACACAGAGATAGCTGAGGGTGGAATTGAACCCTGGTCTCCTAGCAGTGAGGTCTGCGCGCTAACCACTCGTACACCGTGCAGCCCTGTAACTGATCAACACAACACAATGATTTTATTAAAACAGGTCAACCAAGGTGGAGGTCTGCGCCCTGACATTTGAGTAAAACATGATTGCTAGAACATTAAATCTAATACCTTTGCAGGGTAACCTAAATGAGTACACACATTTACATTACATGGACTCACAAGATGTGAGTTTTATTGACTTTGGAGATTACAGTAAGGTCACGGCCTGTAAATGAGGCAGGGAAAGAAATGGTGGTTTTAATTAAGGTAATGGATTTTCACGAGGCAGTTGAGTGAGTGATGAAGATTAGCATTCAAGTCATTTTCCAGGACAGGATTGGACCTTGGGTGTGTATAGAACCATGGTACTAAGCCATGGGTACTAAGGGTGTGGAAAATATCTAAAACATCGATGCACATGCGTGTATCGGTTCATTCACTGGGTATGGATAAAATTGACGTTGAAATCTAGATTAATTGTGATGGGTTTGTGGGTATCGGTAAAATCCGATGCAAGCGCCGTTTTATTAATGTTCAACTTCCCCATATGTTGTTCCCCAGGTGCAATGAATGCACCATCATTATTTCGCCTTTTGTATTGAATACGGACGGAATCCGTGAGGCACATACAATTAACTAGTAAGTAGTTGTATGTTCCTAGGAAGTTTCTATATTTAACCCCCCTCCGCAACGTTTAAATCAGGGGTCTCAAACTCAATTTACCTGGGGGCCACTGGAGCTAGGGTCTGGGCAAGGCTGGGCCGCATCAAGTTTCCCCCCCCCTCAGAAAAAACACATTTATTAAAAACAGAAAAATATACAAACTTTTTCAGTGCTTTGGTTCCGATTTTCTACAATAAAAGCTCTGATAAAACATTCCACTGTTCTCAAATATCTTATTTTTTTATTTTTCTGCACAAAATAAGATGAAAAATAAATAAACAAATCAAGAATAAAGAAAATCAATCAGTAAAAAATAAATATAATAATAATAATAAAAGGGCAAATAATAAAAACTTAAGAAACCACATATAGTTGGTGGGTAGACAAATTATTTTTTCAGATTAAAATGAACAAAGCATTATTAGAGCCCTGTAGACATGACAAAACACGACTATAGTCACATTTATACTTTTTTTATTTACAACATATTGCGCAACTGCAGGGTCTTGAGACACATGCTAACTCGCAAACTAGAGAGCTAGCGACCTAAACGGTAGCCTTCAAGTTATTTCCTTTAAACTTAAATAGCCAAAAACTTACCACTTCCACACGGATAGGGAGGATAACTATTAACAGTTATTTAACCTTTAACATGAACATTAATCAAACGTAATAATTTTTTCTGGGTACATGATACCATACAGCATCCATATCAAACTTGCGCGGGCCGCACTAACATTAAACTTTCATATCAAGGCGGGGGCCTCAAACTAGTCTCCTGCGGGCCACATTTGGCCCGCGGGCCGCATGTTTGAGACCCCTGGTTTAAATGGTATGTTTGGAAACACTATTTATATTTTGAAATATTTAGCATTAGAGCACTCTGGACATCAAATAACAACCCTATAGTCCCCTTTACATTCTTATTACCCAATACAGTACATATGTACATAATAATAACAGGAAATAACACACATTAGACATACATAAGCATAACAGACTCACATGTTAGCATTGTGTGTTATCTGTTTGAATGAGTTTTCTCAATGACATATTTTTGAAAATTAATAATAGCCATAATTTATAAGTCTATAAAAAAAACGTAAGAGTAAAGCAGCGAAATGGCGAGGTATAACTGTGTGTTGTAACCACGACACAAAACGAAGTGTATAGGTGAGTGCGTACGACATTTTAATATATTGACATATACAGTCAACTTTAGCGTCTTATGTTCGTGGCGTCGGTCTGCGTATTGGCTCAATTCCCCAACGAGGCCAACATAGAGACCTTACCTCAACACACATGATTTCATTTTGCATTATTAAACGGTTATCAAACAGATGAGCTGAATTGCTTACCAAAGTAAGCATCACAGGCTGGTATGTTTACAGTAGAAATTAAATTGGAAGGCTTCTAAAAAATGTATGTTCCTCTTGCTGGAATGAGATTTTTCTAATAGCGAGTCCAGGCCTGAATGAGCACTGGTGTTTGACTGTGTATAAATTATTGACCAGTTGCTATTTCTGAAATATTGACCATGTTTGCAGAGGCTTTCCAGGCGAAAAAAGGCGTATTGGGTGTTTTAGAGAAAATATCATTAAATAATGAATAGGCAGTGTGAGCAGACACAAAGTAAGATTGACAGCTGCTGCGCCCCCTTTAGCACTTTAAGGTACATACATTGGTACTGGTTTTGTTTTATTTCAGTCTCTTACGCCAGCTCATATATTACTGAAATCCTTTGTTTCACTTTCTCAATCAAAAGTCGAGATGTCGTCGTAATAGTGGTCCATATTTTTAACAAACATTCTTATTCTTGCAAATGCTTAACCGAGTTTTACTTTGTCTGCGGACACAAAAAAAAAATACAAAAAACTAAAAAAAATTCTGGACTATAAGTCACTCCATAGTGTAAGCCACACAAAGCCAAAAATGCATAATTCGGTAGAAAAAAACATACATAAGTCGTACTGCAGTATAAGTCGAATTTTTGCGGGTAATTTATTTTTCAAACTACTTAACCAAAACAGACATTACGTCATCTTGGAAGGCAAGTTCTAACATTAATAAAAGAATAGAGAACAGGCTGAATAGGTGCAAGATATGTTAACACAATGCTTATTCAGATACACAAAAAATAAACATGAACAGAAAAGGTGTGCAGTGTTTTTGTAACATAAACACTTTTTTCATTTATAAGTCGCTCTGGAGTATAACTGTGACGTATAGTACGGAAAATACGGTATTTAATATTATATTATTATATTATATTTTATTTAATAATAAAATAATAAAATAATAAAATAATAAAATAATAATAATAATAATAATAATAATAATAATAATAATAATAAAATAATAATAATAATAATAATAATAATATTGTTATAATAATAATATTGTTATAATAATATTATTATAACTAATATTACTATTATTATTATTAGTATTGTTATAATAATAATATTATAACTAATATTACTATTATTATTATTAGTATTATTATATTAAATAAAATATAATATAATATAATAATATAAATACCGTATTTTATTATTATTATTATTATTAGTAGTAGTAGTAGTATTATTAGTATTATTATTAACTATTAATTATTGTGGTTTATTATATTTTATTTAATATAATAATAATAATTATTATTATTATTATTATTATTATTATTATTAACTATATGTGGTTTCTTAAGTTTTTTTATTTGCTGTTTTATTATTTTCTGTTTTTTATTATTTTTATTTTTTATTACTGATTCATTCTATTTATTTATTTAATTTATTTTTCCATCTTATTTTGTGTCTTAAGTTTTTTTATTTGCTGTTTTATTATTTTATTGCATTTTTTAATTATTTTAATTTTTTTGCTGATGTATTTTATTAATTTATTTAATTTATTTTTTTCCATCTTATTTTGTGTATAAAAATACAAAATTAATATATTTATAAGAGTGGTATGTTTTTTCAGAGCTTTTCTTGTGGAAAACCGGAACCAAAACACTAAAAAGTGTCGAGCATAGCAGAAGCAAAAGCTTTAAAGACAGTTTTTTTATTTTATTTTTATGTTTTTTTTTTTTTTATAAATGCGTTTTTTTGTTGTTGTTTTTTAAACCTGATGCGGCCCAGCCTCACTCAGACCCTAGCTCCAGTGGCCCCCAGGTAAATTGAGTTTGAGACCCCTGCTTTACATCAATGGAAGTGGAAGAATGTCAGCTAAAATCTCAACCAAACCATTTTTGAAAAAATTGAACAGAATTCAAATACAGTGAACAATGAAAACAAGCAAGCACTAATGTGAACCTTAGCATCGTTTTAAAGCTAAAACTTAGTAAGTATCATCCCTCTATTTGTAAAAGACGCTTCAATTACTCCTAAACTAATTACTGTCTGACAAAAAACATCAATGAATGTTTTGGTGTTTTTTTTCCTTGCATGAGTAACTTCTATTTTTGGAGTTCACACCAAGCTTTTCAAAGTGCAACATCAGCAGTTAGATGGAAGCATGCTGTCTCAGTGCCTTCAGCTGCCGTTATCCTCACCCCCCACCTAACCCCCCCCCCCCTTCCTTCTGCTCCCCTCTGAGAGCCGCTCACACTTTTTGAGCAGACTCAGTGTCATGTTGAATAAAAGCCCCCATGTGACGACAAATAGCTGAACCCAAAGGTGATGTAGGGTCATTCTATTCCACGTCTTTCTACTTTTTTTATTTTAAGACATCAAATAAAAGCTGTCTGTGCTTATGTAGTTGATGTGAAAGTCTGCAAAATAATTTTAGTTCAGTCATGTCCACATTTGAAGTTATTTTGTACAAGAACACATGCTGTCTTTTTTTGCAGTCGGTTCGCTGGAAGTTGGGTTTTTGGTCTGTGTGGTTATACATCGATAGAAAATGTGCAGAATAAATCCAATATCAAATTTACATTGGTGAAAAGTGCCCCCCCCCCCCATTTTCTACCACTTATCCTCACAAGGGTCACTGGGGTGCTGGAGCCTTCAGGCAAGAGGCGGGGTACACCCTGGACTGGTGGCCAGCCAATCACAGGGCACATATAGACAAACAACCATTCACACTCACATTCATACCTATGGACAATTTGGAGTCGCCATAAAATGATGTTATTTTATTTTTTATTCTTCAGTTTATTCCTGTAAAATTACAACTTTTTTTGTTAGAATGTGACCTTTTCCTCATAATATTTTGACTTTATTCTCATAAAAGTAGATTTGTTTTATAATTGTCATTTATAATTTATTCCCATAATATATATTATACATTTTTCTGCACCCAATTTTCCAAAAATGACAACTTTAATTGTTATTTTGTTTGTTTCTCATAATATTACAACTAATATAATAATATTACAAAAAAAATATATAGACAAACAACCATTCACACTCACATTCATACCTATGGACAATTTGGAGTCGCCATAAAATGATGGTTTTTTTTTTTTTTAGTTTATTCCTGTAAAATTACAACTTTTTTTGTTAGAATGTGACCTTTTCCTCATAATATTTTGACTTTATTCTCATAAAAGTACAGCTGTTTTATAATTGTCATTTATAATTTATTCCCGTAATATATATTATACATTTTTTTGCACCCAATTTTCCAAAAATTACAACTTTAATTGTTATTTTGTTTGTTTCTCATAATATTACAACTTTAAAAAATATAGACAAACAACCATTCACACTCGCATTCATACCTATGGACAATTTGGAGTCACCAATTAACCTAGCATGTTTTTGGGAGCATGCAAACTCCACACAGAGATGGCCAAGGGTGGAATTCAACCCAGGTCTCCTAGCTCTGAGACCTGCGCTCTAACCACTCGTCCGCCATGCAGCCCAAAACAAAACCAAATAAGTGAAAAAGTGCTAACATAAATCATAATCATGGCTTAAGGCTAGAAAGGAAACTTAACCTGGGCTCACATTGAATCCGTCGCTGGCTCTCAGGAAGTATTCCGCAAGAATGAAATCCCTGTTGTAGGCTCACATTAGCTCTGTGCGGTGCCTTTTGACGTCATACAATGAGTTAGTACAAAACCATATATTTTTTCATATTTATTATTATTAAATAGTGTTGAATTACTTCATATCGTTGTGAGCCAAATCACCAACAAGCGGAACTTCACCGAAACTGAGGTGGAATTCTTAGTTGTAAAAAAAAAAGCTACAAATATTTGTGCCAAAGTGAAAGTTTTTCACAAAAAGCTGATTTTGTCCTTTTTTAGTTGGGAACTGATATTTTCCTGAAACTTACCTATGCTCTACTGCTGATTACTAAAGAATCTTTTGGTAGGCCCCATGTTTATATAGCCATAGAACACAATATGGGCTGCACGGTGATCGAGTGGTTAGCGTAGCTAAGAGACCCGAGTTCAATCCCACCCTCGGCCATCTCTGTGTGGAGTTTGCATGTTCTCCCCGTGCATGCGTGGGTTTTCTCCGGGTACTCTGGTTTCCTCCCACATTCCAAAAAAATATATATGTTCAGGTTAGCATGCTAGCAATGTTAACATGCTAGTTTTAGCATGTTAAAACAGAGTACAGTACAGTAGTGTCTACCTACAAAAATGGCTTAAATCCTACTATGCTAATGTTAACATGTTACCATAGAGCATTATAGATGTGTCTGCCCATGAAAACATCTAAAATTGTACTATGCTAATATTAGCATGCTAGCAATGATAACATTAGCATGATGAGTGCATATATGTGTCAACCCATAAAAATAACAAAAAATGCTACTATGCATTAACATGGTAGCAATGCTAACATCAAAATGTTAGCATGCTAACACCTAGCATGATAATGCAATGTTTTCTTTTCTCCGGGTACTCCGGTTTCCTCCCACATTCCAAAAACATGCTAGGTTAATTGGCGACTCCAAATTGTCCATAGGTATGAATGTGAGTGTGAATGGTTGTTTGTCTATATGTGCCCTGTGATTGGCTGGCCACCAGTCCAGGGTGTACCCTACGTCTTGCCTGAAGACAGCTGGGATAGGCTCCAGCACCCTCTGCAACCCTCGTGAGGATAAGCGGTAGAAAATGAATGAATGGTCTGGAATGGCCAAAAAAATGTGTTTAATAGTTTTTATTTTTATAAAATAGCAATGTTTGTTCGTACATTGCTTAATGAAAAAGGTCATATCAGTAAAATGTCTGTTTAAACTTCTGCCATCCACCATCACAGTTTACTTTTTTTATGTACTACATACACAGTCATCTCTGGAAGCCTTTTAATTGTAATTAAGCGTCTGACATATCTGATTTAAATATGATTTATGTGTTGCCATTGTTAATTTCCCCTCCGTCCTTTCCAACCACATAAATCCAGCAGCACCATAAAATAGAGCCGACAGTTTGAGCCCAGGTCCTTATTTAATGTTGAAATGATTAAAAAGCAATTATATCGTCATGTAGCTTTCCACCGGTATCGACAGCGTAACATGACAAACGAGACTTGAGTAATGGTTGCGTGTCGAGTTTAATCAATGTTTAATTGCCTGCTAAGCAGTGCAATTTCAGACAATAGTGACGTGGGCTCGTTAAATGCAGACGGAATACATCACATCATCTTCAGGGTTCAATGCCAGAGTGGGGATTCAATTCGGTAGACTGCCAACTCCATGATATGGGAAGGGAGATGTTGGAAAATATTATTGTATTGATAAGACAGCCGTAATCAAGCATATATCTTAGAGGGGTTATTATTATTAATTGTGATGCATCGGATGGATGGATAGATTGAAAGCGTAAAAAGTCAAATATACCTTTTAGCTCATGAGAGAAGAGAAAGGGTAGTAAAAAGAAGTGCAGAATGTTTTTTATTTTTTTGGGAGGGGGACATTCTAAAAAAAATTGCCTGCATTAATCCTTGAGGCCTCCTAGAGGTCTAAAATGCTCCCAAAGGAAGGTCAACTAAATTTCACTCTAAACCACTCTAAATGTTCACTCAAAATTTAGAGTGGTTCATATGCGGTATGTTCACTCAAAATTTAGAGTGGTTCATTCCCGGTATGTTCACTAAAATTTCGGGTGGTTCATATGCGGTATGTTCACACAAAATTTAGAGTGGTTCATTCTCGGTATGTTCACTCAAAATTTAGAGTGGTTCATATGCGGTATTCATTCATTCATTCATTTTCTACCGCTTTTCCTCACGAGGGTCGCGGGGGTGCTGGAGCCTATCCCAGCTGTCTTCGGGCGAGAGGCGGTGTACACCCTGAACTGGTCGCCAGCCAATCACAGGGCACATATAGACAAACAACCATTCACACTCACATTCATACCTATGGACAATTTGGAGTCGCCAATTAACCTAGCATGTTTTTGGAATGTGGGAGGAAACCGGAGTACCCGGAGAAAACCCACGCATGCACGGGGAGAACATGCAAACTCCACACAGAGATGCCAGAGGGTGGAATTCAACCCTGGTTTCCTAGCTGTGAGGTCTGCGCGCTAACCACTAGACCGCTGTGCTGCCCCCATATGCGGTATGTTCACTCAAAATTTAGAGTGGTTCATTCCTGGGTTGTCACTCAAAATTTAGAGTGGTTCATTCCAGGTGTGTTCACTCAAAATTCAGAGTGGTTCCTTCTCGATATGTTCACTCAGAATTTCGAGTGTTTCATACCCGGTATGTTCACTCAAAATTTAGAGGGGTTATTCCAGGTATGTTCACTCAAAATTTAGAGTGGGTCATTCCTGGGTTGTTCACTCAAAATTTAGAGTGGTTCACCTTCCTTTGGGTGCATTTTAGACCTGTAGGAGGCCTCAGGGAAGACCCTAGACATGTAGACATGAGACTATATCTCTCAGCTGGCCTGGCCTGGCGTGGGCGATTGTGTCTGCAGAATGACACACTACACTCAAGGGCAAACCGAGTGGTTGGGGTATGCACAAGAGTATGTTGAAAAACTGAAGTAAACTTTTAGAAAATGCTTTCTTTTGAATGAGCTCCGAAATTGTACACAATGAAGACGTGTTGTGAGGGACTTAAGGTCGCATTTCAGTTGCATTGCAATATTTTTATGCGTGATGTTCATTTTGAAACACGGGCAGCAGTGGAATTTGCATAACACTATCGCGCTACAATAAAAAATGTACCCTTGTGAACATTACATTGTGAAAAATCCAGCAGGATTTGGCTGACTGTGTGTGTGTGTGTGTGTGTGTGTGTTGTGTCAAAAATGCATTCTGATGCTCGGTATTCTTCCGGCCTTAGCCAAGCTTCTGGGGTTCATTGTTTGATTCTATTAGGCAGCGAGACACAAGCTCCCCTCATGCCTGTCACGGATTCATTCCTGCAAGTGCAGATGCTTGAATATATTAGTGGCCATAAAGCAATTGTGCACCATAATAATGAAATTGTATTCCCTGCGTGAGTTTTAATATGGAACTTTTCTTTTGTATGCACATTACCACCAATCAATATGTGTGTGTGTGTGTGTAAGGGATTGTTCATGTTGGTTCTCATGCCTCAATGTGTTTTTCAGTGCTGCCTACTTTTGATTGTTTGTGATGATTTTCTTGGTCTACCTTTCTGTCCAGGTTCTGTCTCTGGGCGCCGATGTGTTGCCGGAATACAAGCTTCAAGCTCCTCGCATCCACAGTTGGACAGTATTGCACTATAGCCCCTTCAAGGCCGTCTGGGATTGGCTTATCCTGCTGCTGGTCATCTACACCGCCATTCTGACACCTTACTCGGCCGCTTTCCTCCTAAATGACATGGTAGGTGTGGGTCATGCTCGGGATGTGGGATTCTGGATTTAGCACAGAATTGTGATCTACACCCTTGTTGTTTGTTTTAACAGATGCATTCAATGAGGTTGTTCTGTGGGAAAATATGTTATCTTGCTGGAAATTCATAATAACAATGACATTAGCCGAATACTTTGACTGGGGATACATTTTACTAGCAATGTTCGGTTACATAACCATAGTACCATGGCTTCTCCGAAATAGACCTCATTTAATTTTGGATCAGCTAGCTAGCTAGCTTGGTGATATTTCATATCGACACCACAAAGCTTGCAAACCACCATACTGCTGTACAAGTTATCACCCCCATTTCGAAAGCCGAAGCACTCCCACATATCCGATTTTAAGCACAGAGGTTCTGAATTATCGTCTACTGCCATCTTTCTTGCATGACTGTTTGAACCCAAAGAGGAAGACCTCAGCGGTAACGTGCTTATGCTAGCAATAACGACAGTAGTGGCTGTAAGAACGATATACTAAATATAGATTTAAGTCGAGTTGCAAGTTTGACGAGTCCAAAGTCACCTCTGCCTGCTCAAAACAGGCTCAAAACAAACATTACAGAAACTGAATGGTTGGGTATGATTATGACCCAAAACACCACAACATCATCTCGGGTCTGGAGGGAGCATTGCTGGAAGAATATAATCAGATTTTTTATTACACCAGAAATGAAAGTTACCCAGCCATGCTAGCGTCAGTGTGGTACAGTTAATGTTAACCATTCATGTGTTTTGGTTCTGCCCAAATATCACCAATTTTTGGAAGAGGGCATGTAAAACTATAGAGAGGATTTTGGGTTACAATGTGACTTTTTCATGTGACATTGTATCTGGGCCACCTTGTGTTAAGGAAAGATAGGTATTTATATCAAATCACGTTGGGAGCATTGGCGGTTGAGTGGTTAGCACGCAGTACTCACAGCTAGGATTATAGGGTTCAATTCCACACTCGGCCATCTTTGTGTGGAGTTTGCATATTCTCTCTGTTTTTTGAGTGAACATACTGGGTATGAACCACTCTAAATTTGGAGTGACCATACCGGGAATGAACCACTCTAAATTTTGAGTGAACATACCAGGTATGAACCACTCAAAATTTTGAGTGACCATACCGGGAATGAACCACTCTAAATTTTGAGTGAACATACCGGGAATGAACCACTCTAAATTTTGAGTGAACATACCGGGAATGAACCACTCTAAATTTTGAGTGAACATACGGGAATGAGCCACTCTAAATTTTGAGTGAACATGCCGGGTATGAACCGCTCTAAATTTGGAGTGAACATACCGGGTATGGACCACTCTAAATTTTGAGTGAACATACCGGGAATGAACCACTCTAAATTTTGAGTGAACATACCGGGTATGAACCACTCAAAATTTTGAGTGAACATACCGGGAATGAACCACTCAAAATTTTGAGTGAACATATCAGGTATGAACCACTCTAAATTTTGAGTGACCATACCGGGTATGAACCACTCTAAATTTGTGGACACGGTTCACGGACAGAAACCAAGGAAATGAGTCAAATTGCACCATGACAAGAAATGTGAAATAACTAACTTGTAAACTGTTTTTTTGTTTTGAGTTTGTTTGTATTGATGTTGACGTTTTGTTTAAAAAAATTGAAAAAATAAAGTAACAAAAAAAAAATCCACAGATAATTGCATCTCAACTGTATATAGAGTATAAATTATTTTGGATATGGCACCTTTTGTCATAATGTATTTGGTGACCCATTATTGTTGTCCAGATCGTGTATGTTCACCTACCTGCAGGCGGTAGACTCTTGAGATCTGTCCTCTAATTTTAGCAGCCTGATAATGATCTTCTCGTCTTTTTCTATCATCCTTTCATCTCAGGAAGAAGCAGCCATGCAGCGATGTGGTTATTCGTGTTCTCCTCTCAATGTGGTGGACCTCATAGTGGACATTATGTTCATTATCGACATCCTCATCAACTTCAGGTCTAAATGATATCTGACCAGCAGTTACAGTCGTGCAACCTGTGTCGTTTTGGTTGTGACCGATTTCTTCTTCACAGGACCACGTATGTCAACTCCAACGATGAGGTGGTGAGCCACCCGGTTCGTATCGCCGTGCACTACTTTAAAGGCTGGTTCCTCATTGACATGGTGGCCGCCATTCCCTTTGATCTTCTCATTTATCGCAGTGGAGAGGAGGTACGCCACACTGGAGAGAGGGGGGAAGGAAGGAGAGATGTTGAGATGTTAAATTATTTTTATTGTAAAATATTTATTGCATGATTAAAAAAAATACTTATAGGCCTAATTAATAACCTTTTGAGTGTTATTGACCTGTCACAATATTTTAGGAACCTTATACAGTTTATGATTGGAACGTAGCTTTTCAGTCTTGAATGCAATTATAAAAAGTATGAGAATTAATTACATTAAAAGTTTGGGCTTCCTTTATCTTCCTGCTTTCATTTCAATCCTGAATCTTTATAATAATAACAATAAAAATAATAAAAATAATACAAATAATACAAATAATACAAATAATACAAATAATAACAATAAATAAAAAAGTAAAAATATAATAAAATAATAAAAATAATGAAAAAATAAGTAAAAAAATAATAATAATAAAATAAAAAAAATAAAAAAAGAAATGCAACATTTAGTTTATGTACCGTTTATTTTTTAGATTTTCAAGTGGGCCCTGAGTCAGTAAAGTTTGGGAACCCCTGTTGCTTATATGCTAGGACTACGTTAAAAAGCCATAGCATTTCAGTATGTGGAATCAAACTACGGAATGGATTGAGTAAGGAACTCAAACAATGCACAATGATGAGACAATTCAAGAAACAATACAAGCAGTTGATGTTTGCTAAATACAAGGATGAAGAGTCTTCAACCAGTCATGATGTGCTATATATATATATATATATATATATATATATATATATATATATATATATATATATATATATATATATATATGTATATGTATATATATATACGTATATTGACAGTTACTATGCTACCTATTATGTCATTGTATGGTCACATTACCTCGTACTTCGATACGCGACAAAAATTTAAAAATTTAAAAATTTAAAAATTTAAAAATTTAAAAATTTAAAAATTTAAAAATTTAAAAATTTAAAAATTTAAAAATTTAAAAATTTAAAAATTTAAAAATTTAAAAATTTAAAAATTGTACAGGACAAAAAAATAAAAAATTTAAAAAATGTAAAAATTTAAATTTTTCTAAACATTTTTAAAAATAGATAATTAAATAATTAAAAATAAATTAATTAATAACTTTAACTATATTAGGAAAGCAGGAAGTGAACAAATGTAACAGTTACTGATTGTAAAAGTACCAGATGGAGGGGTAGGATTTAATAAGCTTTGCTTCTTCCTACTCCTTTTGGACATGTGGAACTGTGAACTGATTATGTGATGCATTCAATTGTAATCTGATGCATGTTCAAATGAAATTAAACCATTACCATAAGTCTCTTTGGAGTATAAGTCGCAGGAACAGCCAAACTATGAAAAAAGTGCGACTAAAATATGCTAGGAATGGCTAGTTTCCGTTTCAGTTTTATGCCAAACCCCATAAATAGTTTGCAGTGTACTTTACTGGCAGAGTACTTCTGTGTGTGTGACTAGAAACGTGTTTGTCCTCACGGTAAATAACAAAATAACTGTATGCTGAGGATAATCTGCAATTTCTCGGCTCAGTGGCTGTTTCTGGACAGCATGACAGAAATGAGTTTACCCAAGCACTATTAAAATGTTGGGGAGCATCACCCTTTTCCGTGAAAATGCAATAAATAACATATGCTGATATTCAAACTTATATAAATGCCATTAAGCGGAGATTAAGTACCACTTAGATTTACCGTGGGCAGAGCTGCTGTGCGGAGTGACTCAATCATCCTCGGCATCGGTGCTTTTCCTTCTCATTAGGACGCATCCTCAGAGGGTCCCTTGCTTACTGACTCCACGTGAACCCGTTCCTCCTCGCCTCTTTCACACACACCCCCGTCATTAATTATCACCCTTGTCGTTTCACTTACACTTTCAGTTACTGCAATGGATCTAGCCTTAATGTTAGTTACTGCAAATGTAAACGTGTATCCATGCATATGCAGTGTGTTTCCGAAAAATGTCCTAAATTGAAAACATGTTGACAGCCTTCTACAATACATTTTTTCCTGTAGCGCTTTTCATAGCATTTCAACAATAAAGTGAACCCATCATTCCTTCACTACTCAGTCACACACTGGTGGTGGTAAACTATATCTGTAGTCACAGGTGCCTTGGGTAGTCTGACGCAAAATTGGTTAGACGACCTGCACATATAGTCACCTTTACGCTCTTATTACCCAGTAGAAATAGAAGAAAATAAGACATAAATAAGACAAGTGCGCATGTGTGTTGCTGTAAATGTGTTCCCCTTCAAGGGGAGTTAAATGGGAGGCAGACAGGAAGTGACGTCAGGAGTTCTGAGTTGACTTTTAGTATGCCATTGTTTAGTAGGGGTGGATATCGGTACCGACCAAATGAAAAGATACCATGTTTTGCTTCCTCGATGCTTGAGTATCACAGAAATAAGTTGTATTTCAAAAGTATATGTACACACTAAAACCTACCTGTTGAATATCACAATGTTCTCAAAGAAGACTTACATGTACCACATGTCCAAAAGGAGTAGGAAGAAGCAAAGCTTATTAAATCCTACAGTAACTGTTACATTTGTTCACTTCCTGCTTTCCTAATATAATTTAAGTTTTATTTTTTGTTTTATTATTTATTATTTTTTATTATTTTAGTTTTATTTTACTTTATTTTATTAATTATTTTAATGTATTTTATTTAATTATTTTTTTGTCACATACCGAAGTTTATAGTTTATATATATAGTATATATAGTAGAATATAGTTTGATTCCACATACTGAAATGCTATGGCTTTTTAACGTAGTCCTAGCATATAAGTGTTTCAAATGTACTTCTTCCCTGAGATCATATTTCTCCTCTCTTGTAGAGAAGTATTGGATGACATTTTTAGCTAATTGGTTATTTTTAGCCTTACGCATTATTTTAGCTGTTTGAAGATGAACTATATCAGCAAGTTGAAGTATTAGTGATTTTAGAAATAAGGAGTTAGTATGTTCTCTGCAGGCGGCATTATGAATTATCCTTACTGACCTTTTTTGCAGTACATTTAGCAAGTGAAGATTGATTTTATAGTTATTAGCCCATATTTCCACACAATAAGTAAGATATGGTAGAACCAGAGAGCAATAAAGAGTGTGGAGTGATTTCTGATTGACAACTAATTTTGCTTTGTTCAATATTAAAATATTTTTGCTCATAAATTAAAAAAAGCTGTTTATGTTACATAAACACTGGACACATATTCTGTTCATGTTTATTTTTTGTGTATCTGAATAAGCATTGTGTTAGCATATCTTACACCTATTCAGCTTGTTCTCTATTCTTTTATTATTGTTAGAACTTGCCTTCCAAGATGACATAATGTCTGTTTTGGGCAAGTAGTTTGTAAAATAAATTACCCGCAGAAAAATGTGACTTATACTCCAGTACGACTTATGTATGTTTTTTTTTCTAACTAATTATGCATTTTTGCATTGTGTGACTTATAGTTGAGAAAATACGGTATTTTTCTTCTATTTATGCATGTTTTTATTTACTTTTATTTACTTTCATAGTAATTACTCCCTATAAGTCTCATATTTGGTTGACCATTCGACCATAATCATCGGTTAGATGCCAGATTAGGTCCATCATCTAATCTTTCTTCTGACCTCGTCTCTTTTCCTCCTTCCAGACCACCACTCTGATCGGCCTGCTGAAAACGGCTCGTCTACTACGACTGGTCCGCGTAGCCCGAAAATTGGACCGCTATTCAGAATACGGCGCAGCCGTGCTCTTCCTCCTCATGTGCACCTTTGCCCTCATCGCTCACTGGCTGGCCTGCATCTGGTAAAATACAAAACACAACCACCCCATGCACCATCACATGCAATGAGCGTGCACACGTCAGCAATACTTCCTAGTGAACCTGCACATTATGGTGGTAATCTACAAAAGTGGATCAACTAAACCAGGCAACTGAATACAAAATTCAATCATTCATTCATTTTCTACCGCTTCTCCTCACGAGGGTCACAGGGGGTGCAGCCTATCCCAGCTGTCTTCGGGCAAGAGGCGGGGTACACCCTGGACTGGTCGCCAGCCAATCACAGGGCACATATAGACAAACAACCATTCACACTCACATTCATACCTATGGACAATTTGGAGTCGCTAATTAACCTAGCATATTTTTGGAATGTGGGAGGACACAAGGGGAGAACAGTGTTACCATTAATAATCTTTGTAGATTTTCTTTTTGTAAAATAGCACTTTATTCCTATGATATTTTGACTTTTTCCCAAATCTAATTTTCCAGAAATTACAACTTTATTTTGTTTTGTTTCTCATTATATTACAAACATAACACTTTTTTATTGAATCTAAGCTATTGAAATGACCTGCTATAATGATTTTGTAGCCCTAAAATTGTTTCATGTAATATTTTGACTTTATTATACCTGACTGCTGTGCCCCGCCCCGCACACAAGGGTGTGATTTAAAGTCCGTAAAATACGGTATATTTGATAATAATTGAAACATTTATCGAGCATCTTACTAGCATTTTTGCGATTATGACAAATACATCACATCAGGCCATCCAAAGCAATTTAAAGGCTCAAAGCAATATTTTCCTAGCTTGTTTGATATGAACTCTTCCAATAAGTATAATATGACATCCTATTAAATCATGGGTGTCCAAACTTTTATTGAGGGCCATATACTGAAAAATGAAAGGGCCAATTTGATATATATTTACACCAACACATGTATATATGCAAATAAGTTATATATATTAAAAAAAACTGCATTGCAGCTTTGTGCTATAAGTGAAAAAGCATATTAGTATGAACTTCAGTTTTTGCTATTTCCCTATTTTTCCCCAATTGATAATCTTTGTCGATTTTCTTTTCATAAAACATCACTTCATTCCTATGATATTTTGACTTTATATTATACCTTTTTGTCAAACCTAATGACAACTTTATTTTGTTTTGTTTCTCATTAAATTACAACTTTTAAAACATATTATTAAATCTAAGATATTGAAATGACCTGGCATTATGATTTTGTAGTCATAAACTTGTTTTATGTAATATTTTGACTTTATTCTCGTAAAAAAGCAGTTTTTACTGTTTTGGAGTCGCCAATTAACCTAGCATGTTTTTGGAATGTGGGAGGAAACCGGAGTACCCGGAGAAAACCCACGCATGCACGGGGAGAACATGCAAACTCCACACAGAGATGGATGATAGTGGAATTGAACCCAGGTCTCCTAGCTGTGAGGTCTGCGCGCTAACCACTCGACCGCAGTGCAGCCTGACCACAAAATGTAGTTTTTAAGTAAAACGTATGCAAATCTACATAAAAAAGTGACTGCCTCACCTGTTAAATCATAACTTTACTGATATTGAGAACCGTCAGTGTGGAAAATGTTCTCATTTCCAAACGTTGGTTAAGGTCAGTGTCCGTGATTCAACCATTAAATCGACCTGGAACCGACAAAAAACAATGCTGAACAAAAAGAACGTTAAGGCTCGTCTCAATTTTGCCAGAAAACATCTTGATGATCCCTAAGGGAAAATATGGTGGTGGTAGTGTAATGGTCTTGGGCTGTTTTGCTGCTTCAGGACCTGGAAGACTTGCTGTGATAAATGGAACCATTTTGCTGTCTGCCAAAAAATTGTTGGTGACCTCAAGCTGAAACCAACTTGGGTTCTGCAGCAGGACAATGATCCAAAACACACCAGCAAGTCCATCTTGTGAGACGTGTTGTACGGCATTTTTTGGTAATAGGTTCGCATTATGCATTTTTTAATACATTATGGATTATGGATTAATACTTTTTCGTAGCATACACTGTATTTCTGAAAACATATAACACAATATAGGCAAGCCTATACAAATCCTTCTTCTTTAGTGTATTCAAACTATGGTCATGTATGGTCATATCACCTCGTACTTCGGTACGGGACAACAAAATAAAAAAAAACTGTATTATGGAAAGCAGGAAGTGATCAAATGTAACAGTTACTGATTGTAAAAGTACCAGATGGAGGGGTAGGATTTAATAAGCTTTGCTTCTTCCTACTCCTTTTGGACATGTGGAACTGTGAACTGATTATGTGATGCATTCAATTGTAATCTGATGCATGTTCAAATGAAATTAAACCATTACCATTACCATAAGTCTCTTTGGAGTATAAGTCGCAGGAACAGCCAACCTATGAAAACATGTGCGACTTATAGTCCGTAAAATCCGATATGCTAAAATGTGCAAGGAATGGCTAGTTTTGGTTTCAGTTTTGTGGCAAACCACATATATTCAAACTCCTATTTGTCAGCGTCACTAAGACTCTTAAGGAGTCAGCTTTCGAAAGATGGTTCAAGAAGAGCTTTACATTAACTTTGACAGGAACTTTTTTAGGCATTTGAGCCAAATAAAATCCTAAAAGTAGAAGGGGTGAAGTCCCCTTTCACAAGTGCTATGACTGAGTGGCAGATGGTATAATCCGTCAGCTGGGATAGGCTCCAGGTCCTGAACAAGATGAAGCGTATATCAAATTGATCATTGGATGGATGAACTGCAGTGGAATAAGAACATAGAGAAGGATGGATGGATTTATAGCCGTGAAAAATTGAAGAGTGGCTATTTGGTGCATATCTCCGTGTTAAGGTCACGATTCGGTTCATTTGGAGCTAACAAGCAATACATAAAACTGCTTAGCTTTTGTGAAAACATCATTACTGAGTTTTAAAAACAAACAGGTAACTACTGTGACTGATAATTCTCCAAATTTTTCCATCAAAAAATCTGATTACAAACCCCAAAACAGTAACTAGATGAGTTTATTAAGCAGTTGCTCCAGCTATGTCATCACATGACTAGTATAGGACACGTGCTTTCAATTTGATGTGCACTCAAAATCATAAAAAAAACATGTAGAAAGATAATTGTACAATGTAAGGTTCATGAAAACCTGATAACAGTTGTGATGAAAGGACACCATGTGATTTTTACCATGTTAATTTAACTTAATGCTTAATTCATGTGGCATGATTTGGCCCCATAATGTAGCCTAGCTTCTTGTTTTGCAACAGAAAGCACTAATTAACGCGTGTGATGGCAAAGGACACGAAATTAATTGTTTTTTATGGGTTTCGAAAATTTCTGGATTTTGCTGATATTGTCTGTGTAGTAATAAAAAAACATGTAAAAAGATAACTGTACAATGTTAGGTTCATGAAAACCTGATAACAGTTGTGATGAAAGGACACCATGTGATTTTTACCATGCTAATTTAACTTTATGGGTTTTTTTATGGGTTTCGAAAATTTCTGGATTTTGCTGTGTAGCATAAATTGCGTACGTATTTTGGAAACGCCACATCAATGATGTCCATCTCAGAGACATTCAATAAAACCAAACTATTCCAGTTTTTTGTGTCCCATTTTCCCACAATATCCAGGATTACCAGGATTGATTACCAGGTTTTTTGTACTGTCATCATTCAAGATCTGTAACCTTGATTATTCCCAGGTATGCCATTGGGAACGTAGAGAGGAACGGCTCTATTGGGTGGCTCCACACGCTCGGGGACCAACTGGGTAAACACTTCAATGATTCCATTCCAGGTACTTATTTCTGTTAGCCTTGGCGGGTGAAGTTTGAAGTACTGTATGGTTACCTTAATAAAACTTCTCTGGTACTCCAGGTTCGGGACCTTCCATCAAGGACAAGTATGTTACAGCTCTGTACTTCACCTTCAGCAGTCTGACCAGTGTGGGTTTTGGAAACGTCTCCCCCAACACCAACTCGGAGAAGATCTTCTCCATTTGTGTCATGCTCATAGGATGTAAGTATCTTGGATGTAGGATGTAAGTATCTTGGATGTAGGATGTAAGTATCTTGGATGTAGGATGTAAGTATCTTATCTGTACTCCATGCAATGCCTGTTGGCTAATACAGAAGGAAAAATAATACAAATAAGTACTCTGATATCATTCAGTATATTAGGAATGTGCAAATAAAGCACAAATATGTCATGTCCTGCCTTGGGCTAGTTGCTACTGGACTACCCAGCATGCCTTGCGGGCATTTTGTAAATAACAGTTAAAGTTACTTTGTATCAACGCTAACTTCCTATTTCCTCCAAAAAGCGCTAATGTACGCCAGCATCTTTGGGAACGTCTCAGCCATCATCCAGCGTTTGTACTCCGGCACGGCCCGCTACCACACCCAGATGCTTCGAGTTCGAGAATTCATCCGCTTCCACCAGATTCCCAACCCTCTCAGACAGAGGCTGGAGGAGTATTTCCAACACGCTTGGTCCTACACCAACGGCATCGACATGAACGCTGTGAGTATTTCGGTGATCCACATGTCTTAACCGTGTGTACACCAAGTCTCTGCATCAAATTGAGTGAGTGTTCCGCATGAATACGCACGCAAAAAGGCGAGAGGAGTATTTTGAGCCTGCGTTGTACATTAATAGGATGATTGGAAGACTTTGTCTCAGCATGCATGGTCCGACAACATCAGAGAAAATAGGAATGATGTGAGTATTATAAATAGCACACACACACTCCCATCTCATGCAAACAAAGATTGGCAGGAGGGGCGGGCGATATTGGAAATTCTGGTATTGATCCGATACCGAGTAAACACTGTGCAGGGGCGATAACGTCGATATCATTTGACTTGACATTTTCGCTCTGCAAACTAGGGGTGATGGGCGATACTACAAATGTAAGAGAGTAAAATACAGGGTGATTTATGATTTGAATATGATTAGAATCAGAAGAACACACAAACAATGACGGTAGTCATACAAATGTTAGCAATAAACTAGCAATAGCAATAAACAACAACTAGCAAAAACAATACAGTCGATCCCCACATATTTGTGATTTAACATTTGCGACCAATAAAAATATTGTCCAATAATTAGTCCATACGCGGCACGGCGGTCAAGTGGTTAGCGCGCAGACCTCACAGCTAGGAGGACCAGGGTTCGATTCCACCCTCGGCCATCTCTGTGTGGAGTTTGCATTTTCTCCCCGTGCATGCGTGGGTTTTCTCCGGGTACTCCGGTTTCCTCCCACATTCCAAAAACATGCTAGGTTAATTGGCCACTCCAAATTGTCCATAGGTATGAATGTGAGTGTGAATGGTTGTTTGTCTATATGTGCCCTGTGATTGGCTGGCGACCAGTCCAGGGTGTACCCCGCCTCTCGCCCGAAGGCAGCTGGGATAGGCTCCAGCACCCCCGCGACCCTCGTGAGGAAAAAGCGGCAGAAAATGACTGAATGAATGAATGAATTAGTCCATTGGGAGTGACCAGGATGGATAGGATCAGGAACAAGTACTTCAGAGGGACATTACATGTTAGAGGCCTTGGAGATAAAGTCAGAGAGGCCAGACTGAGATGGTTTGGAGGCAAGATAGTGAATATATTGGTAGAAGGATGCTGCGTTTAGATCTTCCAGATAGGAGGTGTAGAGGAAGACCAAAGAGGAGGTTTATGGATGTAGTGAAGGAGGACATGAGGGTAGTTGTTGTGAGAGACACAGATGCAGAAGACAGGGTTGGATGCCGAAAGAGAAAGAAGAAGAAGTCCATTCATTGGAGGACCTGAGTTCGATTCCCCCCTCGGGCATCTCTGTGTGGAGTTTGCATGTTCTCCCTGTGAAACCGGTACTCCGGTTTCCTCCCACATTCCAAAAACATGCTAGGTTAATTGGCGACTCCAAATTGTCCATAGGTATGAATGTGACTGTGAATGGTTGTTTGTCTATATGTGTCCTGTGATTGGCTGGCGGCCAGTCCAGGGTGTTCCCAGTTGGGGTAGGCTCCTTTATTCTCATAATATTTTGACTTCATCGTAATATTATAACTTTTTACCTATAGTTTCTCTCTTTATTTCATTATTACTGTTTTTTTTAGTTTTCGTGTTAAATTATATTTTCAATTATATTTCATATGCACTAAGGGGTAATAAGAAATGGCCTACAGGTAAAAAAATACTGGTCTGAGAATGCAAATAACAACCAGTGGGGATATACTGTATATTAAAAATATATCCCAATGTAACAATATCCACCCCCCCATGACTCCCTTTTATTACATGTTTTTTTTAATAAAGCCAATTCTGCAGAATAACTAAACAAAAACAATACCAAATAATAATAGCAATAATGATCCAATTCTGATACTACTCTTGGTGTCAATATTATGGACATTTGGATCGATCCGCCCACCCCCAGTTGGCAATACTTACACATGGAAATGAAACATGATCGAATAATTCTGTGGAGTTGAACACGTAAGCACACCTGTCAATGCACACAACGAAATGCTGGTACACTCACTCATAAACGGGCGAACTCTGTCTGAACTCTGTTTGGTCCATGTCCTCCGCTCGCGACCACTGGCAAGATTGCTTTGACGTGGCTGTGACACTGGACACACACACACACACACATGACGCATATACGCACACACACATGACGCATATACGCACACACACATGACGCATATACGCACACAACTCCAATCATAAACATGTCACCTCGCTCGGTTCTGCTGACATGAGTGTGCTCCAGTCGATGGTGTTTTTCCAAGGCATGTCTTCATAATCCAACCGCTTGCCTGTTGTCATTCCAGGAATGAATTTACTGGTGCTCAGCTACAAGCTTTCAGACCAGTTATAGTGAAGGAGATGTGGTCATTGTCTGTAAACAATAATATAATTTCACAAGAAAAACATTTTTAAAAATGGGAAAATCAGCAGTAATTTTACAAGCATAAAGTCAAAATATTAAGAGAAAAAAGTTGGAATCTAGCAAGAAAATGTCGTAATTTTACAAATGTTATTTTAGTAGCATAAAGTTGGAATATTAGAGAAAAAAGTCAGAATATTATGAGCAAACAAAACAACGAATACTGTCATTTTTGGAAAATTGAGTTGCGTAAAAGGTTCTGAAAATGAAGTCAACCTATTATGGAAATAAAGAAGATAATTATGAGAAGTAAATAGTCAGAAATAAAAAAAATAAATAGTAAAAATTGCTTTCATTTTACAAGAATAAAGTCAAAATATTAAGAGAAAAAAGTTGGAATCTAGCAAGAAAATGTCGTAATTTTACATAAATAAAGTTGTAATATAGTGAGGAAAAACAATTATTATTTTTATTAGAGAAAAAAATCGGAATATTATGAGCAAACAAAACAACAAATACTGTCATTGTTAGAAAATTTTGTTGCGTAAAAAGTTCTGAAAATGAAGTCAAACTACTATGGGAATAAAGAAGATAATTATGAGAAGTAAATAGTCGGAAATAAAAAAAAATGGTAAAAATTGCTTTCATTTTACAAGAATGAAGTCAAAATATTAAGAGAAAAAAGTTGGAATCTAACAAGAAAATGTCATAATTTTACATGAATAAAGTTGTAATATCATGAGGAAAAACAATGTTATTTTAGTAGCATAAAGTTGGAATATTAGAGAAAAAAGTCTGAATATTATGAGCAAACAAAACAATGAATACTGTCATTTTTGGAAAATTGAGTTGCGTAAAAAGTTCTGAAAATGAAGTCAAACTACTATGGAAATAAAGAAGATAATTATGAGAAGTAAATAGTCGGAAATAAAAAAAAATAGTAAAAATTGCTTTCATTTTACAAGCATAAAGTCAAAATATTAAGAGAAAAAAGTTGGAATCAGACAAGAAAATGTCGTAATTTTACATAAATAAAGTTGTAATATCGTGAGGACAAACAACGTTATTTTAGTAGCATAAAGTTAGAATATTAGAGAAAAAAGTCGGAATATTACTATGAGCAAACAAAACAATGAATACTGTCATTTTTGGAAAATGTTGTTGGGTAAAAAGTTCTGAAAATGAAGTCAAACTATTATGGGAATAAAGAAGATAATTATGAGAAGTAAATAGTCGGAAATAAAAAAAATAAATAGTAAAAATTGCTTTCATTTTACAAGAATGAAGTCAAAATATTAAGAGAAAAAAGTTAGAATCTAACAAGAAAATGTCGTAATTTTACATAAATAAAGTTGTAATGTAGTGAGGACAAACAATGTTATTTTAGTAGTATAAAGTTGGAATTTTAGAGAAAAAAGTCGGAATATTATAAACAAACAAAACAACAAATACTGTTATTTTTGGAACATTGAGTTGCTTAAAAAGTTCTGAAAATGAAGTCAAACTATTATGGAAATAAAGAAGATAATTATGAGAAGTAAATAGTCGGAAATAAAAAAATAGTAAAAATTGCTTTCATTTTACAAGCATAAAGTCAAAATATTAAGACAAAAAAGTTGGAATCTAACAAGAAAATGTCGTAATTTTACATAAATAAAGTTGTAATATCGTGAGGACAAACAATGTTATTTTAGTAGTATAAAGTTGGAATTTTAGGGAAAAAAGTCTGAATATTATGAGCAAACAAAACAACAAATACTGTCATTTTTGGAAAATTGAGTTGCGTAAAAAGTTCTGAAAATGAACTCAAACTATTATGGGAATAAAGAAGATAATTATGAGAAGTAAATAGTCGGAAATAAAAAAATAAATAGTAAAAATTGCTTTCATTTTACAAGCACAAAGTCAAAATATTAAGAGAAAAAAAATTGGAATTTAGCAAGAAAATGTCGTAATTTTACATAAATAAAGTTGTAATACCGTGAGGACAAACAATGTTATTTTAGTAGCATAAAGTTGGAATATTAGAGGAAAAAGTCTGAATATTATGAGCAAACAAAACAACGAATACTGTCATTTTGGAAAATTGAGTTGCGTAAAAAGTTCTGAAAATGAAGTCAAACTATTATGGGAATAAAGAAGATAATTATGAGAAGTAAATAGTCAGAAATAAAAAAAATAAATAGTAAAAATTGCTTTCATTTTACAAGCATAAAGTCAAAATATTAAGAGAAAAAAGTTGGAATCTAACAAGAAAATGTCGTAATTTTACATGAATAAAGCTGTAATATCGTGAGGACAAACAATGTTATTTTAGTAGCATAAAGTTGGAATATTGAGAAAAAAGTCTGAATATTATGAGCAAACAAAACAATGAATACTGTCATTTTTGGAAAATTGAGTTGCGTAAAAAGTTCTGACAATGAAGTTAAAGTATTATGGAAATAAAGAAGATAATTATGAGAAGTAAATAGTCGGAAATAAAAAAAATAAATAGTAAAAATTGCTTTCATTTTACAAGAATAAAGTCTAAATATTCAGAGAAAAAAGTTGGAATCTACCAAGAAAATGTCGTAATTTTACATAAATAAAGTTGTAATATAGTGAGGAAAAACAATTATTATTTTAGTATCATAAAGTTGGAATATTAGAGAAAAAAGTCGGAATATTATGAGCAAACAAAACAACAAATACTGTCATTTTTAGAAAATTTTGTTGCGTAAAAAGTTCTGAAAATGAAGTCAAACTATTATGGAAATAAAGAAGATAATTATGAGAAGTAAATAGTCAAAAATAAAAAAAATAATAGTAAAAATCGCTTTCATTTTGCAAGAATAACGTCAAAATATTAAGAGAAAAACATTTTGAATTTAGCAAGAAAATGTCATAATTTTACATGAATAAAGTTGTAATATCGTGAGGACAAACAATGTTATTTTAGTAGCATAAAGTTGGAATATTAGAGAAAAAAGTCGGAATATTACAGCCCTAATGAGAATAAGTGCCATAGAAATGCTTATTTTTATGGGTTTTTTTTTTCATTTGGCTGGTGAATTAATCACAAAAGTGTTAATTTATTTTCAAATAAGGATGCCTCATGTAACATACATGTAGCATCACATATCTTTGACATTAATTAGTAGTACTTTAAGAAAAATACTGTGATAAAGTACATCCATATTCCTTGAAGCACAAATACACATATGCCCTAACAATATGCACTTAGTCACATAAAAACATCACTCAAGTGTCTAATTTAGCCCTCATAGGACACAATATTTCATTATTGATATTTAATTTCATTTTGGTATCATAAGTGATGAGGCTGAATGGGATCCTTATTGAGTTCTATATGGGTTCAGTTCATCATAGCATGTCAAGCAGGTGAATTAGGGAATGTTTACTGTAATGGTTTTTATTATGATGAGGAATGTGGGGAGGGGGAGGGGTGCAATCAGAGTGGATATTAGCGCATTCACGATTCAGCAATCGTGGCCCCGCAAATTAGCTGATTTTTTGTAGAAAACACATCTCATTCACTACGGGTCAGTGGGCGTCTGATAATGATCGGAACGGGTGGGACGCATGAAGAGGGAATGATTACGATGACTACACTACTGGTGTCAGAAAATGTCCAAACATCGAAACACAGCGACCCGACTAACTGTGATATAAAGTAAGTCTATTGGGGATCACAATAGATGAAAATTGAGTTGCGTAAAAAGTTCTGAAAATGAAGTCAAACTATTATGGGAATAAAGAAGATAATTATGAGAAGTAAATAGTCAAAAATAAAAAAAGAATAGCAGTAAAAATTGCTTTCAATTTACAAGCATAAAGTCAAAATATTAACAGAAAAAAGTTGGAATCTAGCAAGAAAATGTCATAATTTTACATAAATAAAGTTGTAATATCGTGAGGAAAACAATGTTATATTCATTGCATAAAGTTAGAATATTAGAGAAAAAAGTCTGAATATTATGAGCAAACAAAACAACAAATACTGTAATTTTTGGAAAAATTAGTTGCGTAAAAAGTTGAGAATGAAGTCATTATTATTATTACTATTATGGAAATAAAGTCCTAATTATGAGAAGTAAATAGTCGGAAATGTAAAAAAATAAATAAAAAAAAAACAGCCGTAAAAACGCTTTCATTTTACGAGAATAATATCACCTCGTACTTCGGTACGTGACAAAAAGATTAATTAAAAAACAAAAAAATATATACAAAATAAAAAAAAATAAAATTAAAATAATAAAGTAAAATATAATAAAACTAAAATAATAAAAAATAAAAAATAATAAAAAAATAAAATTATATTAGGAAAGCAGGAAGTGAACAAATGTAACAGTTACTGATTGTAAAAGTACCAGATGGAGGGGTAGGATTTAATAAGCTTTGCTTCTTCCTACTCCTTTTGGACATGTGGAACTGTGAACTGATTATGTGATGCATTCAATTGTAATCTGATGCATGTTCAAATGAAATTAAACCATTATCATTACCAAGTATAAATCACATCCGTAGACCTACGACGAGAGAGAAACATGGTTATATGACAAGGCCGGCCAATGAAGGTTGAAATGAATAAAGCATCTTGAGAGAGATGAAAGTGAGAATAACGGCGAAGGAGGGATGTAAGGTGGGTGTTGGATGTACTCTTGTGTTCTGTTCAGTCAGTCACATCGTTATGAGAGGTCCATTGTTGTCGCCTAAAAGGGTCGCTGCTTCCTCTGCTTGTAGCAAACTCATTAAAATTGCACCTATTTTTCACATTAATAACACTCTACGGACCTGCACGGTTTCCTCCCGCCTCGTTTTTAAGTGAACCTCAAGAAATAAACACACATGCATTGTTTAAAGGCTCCCAAACTGCTGATGCATGTCCTTGGAGTGGAACATTGAATAACTTTAACGACACACACAAACCCCCCATGGTAGGACATAACACATGAAACAATGGTGTAACACTGGCTTTGTTTTTCCAACTTGGTGGATATCATCAATTTCTGCAGTCATCGGAGTCTACTCGCTCCGACAGGAGTTAGGTCAGGATGTAAAAGACGGGAATCTCTGGCTGCTTCATCCGCATGAACCTAGAACCATTTGCGTTCCAAGGAAAATGATAGTGGTGATACGATACGACACACCGAGTGGAACAAGTACAAGTATACAATCATGTCAATCAAGTCGCCCATCGCTAATTTGAATGTTGTGGTTTTCCTTGAATATCAGTCAAAAGTTCAGTGTGACACACAAGCACCAGACTTAATTGTCGGAAAACAACAGACATTTATTGCAGGTTTGAATTATCTCACTACAGGCACAAGCTAATAAAAATGTCGGCTACTTTTGCAGGACCTAAAACTCAACTCTGAAACTAAATAGTTTTATATACAGTATAAACTAGAGCATGAGTCTTATTTATGTCTTCAATGGCTTATTTACTCTTTTGTCTACTGTATAAGGTATTATAAGGTGACTATAGGGGTGTTATTTCATGTCTAGAAGGCTCTAATAATGTTAAAAACCCTAACTTAGACGGTTGAAAATAGGTTTTCAATGCTCAATTTTCTACCGCTTTTCCTCACAATGGTCGCGGGAAGTGCTGGAGCCTATCCCAGCTGTCTTCGGGAGAGAGGCGGGGTACACCCTAGACTGGTCGCCAGCCAATCACAGGGCACATATAGACAAACAACCATTCACACTCACATTCATACCTATGGACAATTTGGAGTCGCTAATTAACCTAGCATGTTTTTGGAATGTGGGAGGAAACCGGAGTACTCGGAGAAAACCCACATGCAAACTCCACACAGAGATGGCCAAGGGTGGAATCGAACTAGGGTCGCCTAGCTGTGTGGCCAACACATTAACAACTTGCATACCGTGCAGCCTTGGCTAAATATAGTATATGGCTAAATTTGTGTCAAAGTGAAAGTTATGCTTGAAAAATATGTAATGTTTTTTTAGTCGGGAACTGATATTTACCTGAAACTTACCTATGTTCTACTGCTGATTACCAGACTTCCCTCTCTCCGGCCACTCCGTCCAGCTCCTCCCAGCTGATCCTGAGGCGTTCCCAGGCCAGTTGGGAGACAGAGGCTGTGTTCGAAACCGCATACTAACTACTACATACTTCCATGCCCATACTATCCACACTACATACTGCATACCCAGTCCATCAGACAGTATGCAAAGCGTTTACACTACAGAGTACTACACGATAACCCACAATGCATTGCGTTCCTACACGAGCCGAAATCAACAAGCTGAAGCTGATTTCACTTTAGCTCTAAACTCTTTAAATACATCACTTTATTGAGAATTTTTTTTTTTAATAAGGCGAGAAAGTGGTCGTTTGATCCTGAGTGTGCCATTTATTTGTCCAAATACCAACTGTTTACAATTTTGTTCGGACGAATTCAGCAAAATTTAAGCTATTTCCGGTTATTTTCACAAAATAAAACACCCCCTTACATTTCTCATACAAAAAAACCATAGTGATGAATCACTGATTTTACTTTGAAAACAAGAAGCGAACCAACTCTCAATATATCCTGCTTGACACCGCCATTTGGTCCATCCTGCTGCTCAGTGTTCAGCCAACATTTTTTTTCGCGGTGACATCACGTCGCATTGCATCCTGGGTAGTAATTTAAGTGTGAGTAAGTAAGCTGATGATACATACTCAACATTTCTGGCGAATGCAGTATGCATCCGGGAATTTCTTGCATATTCAAAAATCGTATACTGCAAGTATAGATACAATGCATACTCAAAAATCTAGTATGAGTAGCCGTGTTGGGCACGTTACTTTAAAAAAGCAATTAGTTATAGTTACTTCTCAAAAACTTGTACCGATTATGCCATTGTATGGTCATATCACCTCGTACTTCGGTACGAGGTGCATTATTTAAAAAAAAAAACAAAAAAAAAAACCTTAAACTGTATTATGGAAAGCAGGAAGTGAACAAATGTAACAGTTACTGATTGTAAAAGTACCAGATGGAGGGGTAGGATTTAATAAGCTTTGCTTCTTCCTACTCCTTTTGGACATGTGGAACTGTGAACTGATTATGTGATGCATTCAATTGTAATCTGATGCATGTTCAAATGAAATTCAACCATTACCATTACCAAAAATGTAACTGAGTTACTGAGTTACTCCACTACAAAAGTAACTAGTTACCAGTAAAAGTAACTATTGCCCCCCCAACAGCAAAGAGGGGTACCATTACAGAGGTGTTTCTGTAGGTTTGAGTTGCTCACACAAAACCTGGACAAAGTTTTTTTTCGGGGACATAATGAACATTTGACCTTTGACATCAACGAGGTCAAAATAGTGTCTGTACTTCCATTTGGCAAACGCTGTTTGGACGTGCTCTAAACACCCGCCCACCCAAGCTCTCTGATTGGCTGAAGACGCAATTTTACTAAACCTTAGCCAATCATCGTTGCTTCAGTAACGTGCAGTAACATGGTGTCGAAAATGGTAACAACGTTATGCTGACAGTAAAAGTAATTAGTTAGATTACCCGTTACTGAAAAAAGTAACTGCGCTATTATGAGTAGTAGGTAAGTATGTGGTTTCGAACACAACAATAGTCTCTCCAACGTGTCCTGGATCTTCCCTGAGGTCTGCTAACGGTTGGACGCCCCTGAACACCTCCTCTGGGAGACGTCCTAACTCCGAAAATATTTATTCATAAATTTATTTAGAAATGAGCAATTCGACTCTGCAGAAATTCACTGATTATAGTTGGTTGTGGAACCAAATAACCAGGATAAATGAGGGTTTACTGTATAATGACATTACTGGACTGTAAGTCGCATCAGTCATTAAAATGTATAAAGGTATCTCTAAGCTAGACATAATTAAACAACAAAGTCCACATTTGTTAATCCACAAAAATAACATAAGTATAGTTGCACATTACTTACAGACATAGTCTCCAACAATAACAATAACAAAAATCGTCCGGCATGTGTGCTGAACTGTGTCACTAGCTCAACTCGGGTAATCCACTAGTCACATGACAACCACTCCAAAGTGTTTCCTCATCACTTGGAGTCAAAACATAGGACGCTACATAGGATGCATTTGAGGACATTTTGTAGGAGAGTGAGTGTTTACTATTGACATGTACTGTCAGCTTTACTGATACTGCTAATAGCATGTATCCATACTGATGTAACCTTCCTCTATCGATTCAACTACTGTATTTCTAACACCTCTTAACCTTCCTTCCTTCCTTCCCTTTGTCGCTTCCTTCTTTCCTTCCTTCCTTCCTTCCTTCCTTCCCTTTGTTGCTTCCTTCCTTCCCTTTGTCGCTTCCTTCCTTTGTCCCTTCCTTCCTTCCTTCCTTCCTTCCTTCTTTCCTTCCTTCCCTTTGTCGCTTCCTTCCTTCCTTCCCTTTGTCGCTTCCTTCCTTCCCTTTATCGCTTCCTTCTTTCCTTCCTTCCTTCCTTCCTTCCTTCCTTCCTTCCCTTTGTCGCTTCCTTCCTTCCTTCCCTTTGTCACTTCCTTCCTTCCCTTTGTCGCTTCCTTCCTTCCCTTTGTCGCTTCCTTCCTTCCTTCCCTTTGTCGCTTCCTTCCTTCCTTTTGTCCCTTCCTTCCTTCCTTTTGTCCCTTCCTTCCTTCCCTTTGTCGCTTCCTTCCTTCCTTCCTTCCCTTTGTCGCTTCCTTCCTTCCTTCCTTCCCTTTGTCCCTTCCTTCCTTCCTCCCTCCCTCCCTTCCTTCCTTCCCTCCCATTGTCGCTTCCTCCTTACACCCCTCCCTTTCATGGAAATCATCTCATCCCTCGCTTACCTGAATCTGTCCTCCTCCCGTCATCTCTCTTTGCTGCATCTTGTCCTATTTTGCCATCCCCTCCACCCCCCCGATCTATCCCCAGGTGTTAAAAGGTTTTCCAGAGTGTCTCCAGGCGGACATCTGTCTCCATCTGAACCGGACTTTGCTTCAGAACTGTAAGGCTTTTAAAGGCTCCACCAAGGGCTGCCTCAGGGCGTTGGCCATGAAGTTCAAGACCACCCACGCACCTCCGGGCGACACGCTAGTCCACGCCGGGGACGTCCTCACCGCACTCTACTTCATATCCAGAGGATCCATCGAGATACTGAGAGGAGATGTTGTGGTTGCCATATTAGGTAAATCTTCTTAAAAATCTTTCAACCCCCACTAAAAGGTACAGTAGATCCTTGCTATTTGAAGCTGTTACACTCTGAATAATTGAGACGCATCTCGTACCGCTATGTAAAACTTTCAAGCGAAGTAGTTTATTTATTCTAAACTTGTTACAAACGGAGTGGGGAAGAAGGACAAAGTAAGACGCCAAAAATGTACCACTTCCACACAGAATGGGAGAACATGCCATGGCTAACTCCAATCTAAACTAATTTCTCATTAGCCACGTATACATGGACCCAAATATTCCAATTCCATTCGGGTTATTTGCTCAAACGGAAAGAATGTAACCTTTGTATACACCTCATTCCGAAAGAAAAGTGCCAATCCGAATGAATATATAATCGGATTCACAGGGGTGGAATATTCCTTTCCCCAATCCGATTGAGGTATCTTGTACCCGCTCAATCGGAAAGTTGTCAGACTGCGTTCTTCTTCGCGGTGTTTTTCTTCTTCTGTTGTTTATTGGCGGTTGGCAAGCAGCTTTCGTGTGCATTAGCGCCATCTGTGGAACAGAATCTAAACCCTTCTATACGCCATTCACAAGTCCACTTTTATTAAAAAAGAAAATACATATCTATATAAAACAGGGGTCTCAAACTCAATTTACTTGGGGGCCACTGGAGCTCGGGTCTGGGTGAGACTGGGCCACATCAAAAAACCCCCAAAAAACGCATTCATTAAAAACAAAAAAAAATATTATTATTATAGACAAATTATTTTTTTCAGATTAAAATGAACAAATCATTATTAGAGCCCTGTAGACATGACAAAACACGACTATAGTCACATTTATACTCTTTTTATTTACAACATATTGCGCAACTGCAGGGTCTTGAGACACATGCTAACTCGCAAGCTAGAGAGCTAGCGACCTAAACGGTAGCCTTCAAGTTATTTCCTTTAAACTTAAATAGCCAAAAACTTACCACTTCCACACGGATAGGGAGGATAACTATTAACAGTTATTTAACCTTTAACATGAACATTAATCAAACGTAATAATTTTTTCTGGGTACATGATACCATACAGCATCCATATCAAACTTGCACGGGCCGCACTAACATTAAACTTTCATATCAAGGCGGGGGCCTCAAACTAGTGTCTTGCGGGCCACATTTGGCCTGCGGGCTGCGTGTTTGAGACCCCTGATATAAAACATGTGCCGAGATTAAAACGTGAATGAGTGATGGACCGAGGGACAACTGTATCTGTAAATGTTTTCTGCTTACCATTACCAGGAAAGAACGACATCTTTGGCGAGCCAATCAACTTGTATGCTCGACCGGGTAAATCCAATGCGGACGTGAGGGCTCTAACCTACTGCGACCTGCACAAGATATTTCGGGAAGACGTTCTGGAGGTGTTGGATATGTATCCTGAATTTGCAGACCACTTCTGGAACAACCTGGAAATTACCTTCAATCTCCGTGATGTGAGTTTTGTTAGCTAAACAGGAAAATAAACATCAGAGGTTAAAGAGTTGAATTTAACTCTGAATGTTCTTATTTTCCGATAATCGGAATATTTAACAAATGTTGACTACCCCGTTTCAGACCAACATGATCCCAGGCTCTCCCAGCAGTGATGAGTCCAAATGTGGGGGCTTCAACAAATTACGCAGACGCAAATTATCATTCCGGCGACGCACAGAGAAGGGTACTTCAGTATTTGTTGTAGCCAACAACATATTTTTCATAGTATCAGTCCTTTATCTGAATGTGTGGTTCCCTGAGCAGATGATGCAGATGCTGGTGAAATCAAAAAGACCCACAAGTCTGTAAATAGAAGAAGAGAGAGGGAAGCAATCCACAACCAAAAACGTCAGGAGGCACCTAAGAGACAGTATCGGAGTTCAGTGTCTTCGCACTCCAGTGGGGATGAGGTACGTATCGCAACGTCGACTTAGCGTAATAATAACAGCACAGTGGACTACGACTTGGTGGTCAAAGATGGGTTCCGCTAGTGGTGGGCAAAACTGTTCATTTCAGTGAACCGGTTCATTCTGTAAAAAGATCCGTTCATTTCAGTCAATTGGTCGTTAGCCTGTGATCTCCCTGTGCATAAACCTGGTCAGCCATGTCGAGTCAGTCCGTTCACTCATGTTCATGTTTGTTCCGACTCAACAACGCAACAACACGTGATAACGTACCTTGAAATCTGAAGTATTATGACAGCCCTCCGGATCCGAGCGTCTCAGCTCCCTGGTCCGGCGTTACGACCCCCCCACACTCAGTCCGACGCTGAGATTGTGCTGCACCCTCGTCCAACGCTGATACGATCGCGCTGCACTCCTTGTAATATAAAATTATAGTAGGAATAACAAAAAATATGAAGTTTTTAATTGTTATTACTATCTTGAGGTGCATTAAAAACAATAATAAAAAGTACAAAATGTCAGACAGTGCAAACACATATTAATCATACAAGAAATATTCAAATATTCAAAACAATATAAATGTAAAAAGCCCAAACCATATAGCTCCAAATATCAAGTATAGATATTATATTTTATTATATTTAATTTTAAATGTTTAATATTAAATAAATAATAAATACATTTTATATTCAATGTTAAATGCAATTAAATGCTTGTGCAATAGAAAAAGAAAATACTCAACTTCAGTGCAAACAAATTAAAATATAAAGAAAATAACAATAATAAAAAGTACAAAATGTCAGACAGTGCAAATGCGTATTGAACATACAAAAAATATTGAAATAAACAATATAAATGTAAAAAGCCCAAACCATATAGCCCTAAATATCAAGTATAGATATTATATTAAATTTTTAATGTTTTATATTAAATAAATAATAAATACATTTTATATTAAACATTAAATGTGCTTTGTGCATTAGAAAAAGAAAATAACTTCAGTGCTAACAAATATTTAAAATATTAAAAAAATATTTAGATAAATGTGCATTGAAAAACAATGAAAAACAAATATGAGATATAATTAGTCCCGTCCTGCAAAAGGAACGGTGAACTGACTCTCCGTCAGTTTGCAACGGACTGAACAGGTATTTTAGGGTTGGTGACCTCGTTCATTCCGTTCACAAAAAAGAACTAGTTCTTTTGATCGGGTTCGTTCATGACCGACACACCACTGGGTTCCACTGCATAATATAAACACTCATTGCATTTATCTGCTCTCGTAGGGAGAGGAATCCATAGTAACTGGCCTTACTCCTTCATCTGCAATGTTGGGGAACCCTCATGGGCAAGGAACACCCAAAACCTTATCTGAGACCACGGACGTGGATGGAGAACACAAGACCGGCAACACCTGCAATGCATTGTCAGGTAACACTTTTTGGAAAACATTTTTTATAACGCCCATTCCACTGATCCTTGATTACTAAAATGGCTTTCTCGAGGTCACTGGTCTGCCACTTGCTAATTCCTGCAAATAATTCAAAATTCCTCTATTTTTATGTCCTACTTGTCCAGGTGCACTCTCAGGTGTGTCCAATATCTTCAGTTTCTGGGGGGAGAGTCGAGGGGGCGGTCAGTACCAGGAGGTTCCCAGCTGCAGCCTAGCCTCTCCTCCACCCCTCAGCACACCTTTGCATAGCTTGAGCCGCCAGCAACGCAACCAGCTGGACACACGCCTGGACCTGTTGCAGAAACAACTCAATAGGTATACACAGCTGTGGATGTGTTACTTCAGTTTGGGGATTTGTGGGACGGTTTGGGTCGGACCCCGGATGCAGTGATAGGGGCACGGGTCTTTTAATAAAAACCCATAAAAGACAAAGAATAGATAATAATGGAAAAGCGCAAAGCACGGTATGTAAAACTAAGTACAATGAACAACTCAGTCGACCAACCTATCAAGTCTTGGTCCATCATGATTTTATTGATGGTCAACCGCATTGGTCGACGTAGAATTTGAGATCCATAGACAGCATTTCTATGAAAAATTGGTGTGTTTAGTAATATTTTGTATTGTTAAACATCATCCATGCAAGAAAGAAAAGAACTGCCACTTACCTCCAAACCTTTGGCATAAGACCAAAGGTCCTTCCTAGGTAGACTTTCAACCTCTTTTGGTCAACTTGGCAAAATTTTGCAAAAATCGGGAAAAATTTAACAAACTACCATAAAAAAATCCTTTAATCGTCCGTTCTCCTTATGTCACAATGCAAGCAATGCCTGATTTCGGTTAAGTCAAAAAGGCTTATGTCAACATGAGTCAGCCAAACTAGGGATCGACCGATATGGATTTTTTCGGGCCGATACCGATTTTTTTTCCCACCACCCTTAGCCGATGGCCGATTTTGCTTGGACTGATATTGCTTTTGCTCCCTCAGTTTACATGAAAAAAATACGATAAGATAAGCCTTTATTTGCCCCTCAGTGGCGAAATTTGCATTGCACAGCAGCAAGAGTACAGAATCAGTTAAGCAGTACAAAATACACAATATAAACAACCCAAGTATTAACAAATCAACAATTTTACCCAGTGTTATATACAAATACAGTTTGTAGATAATATGAAATATGAGATGAAATATATGACCATTCTATACACTATGAGATCTTGCTAGTGAATTAATATGAGGCATTGTAGAAATACTTCACTTACGTATAGAAGGGTTTAGATTCTGTTCCACAGATGGCGCTAATGCACACGAAAGCTGCTTGCCAACCGCCAATAAACAACAGAAGAAGAAACATTTTCCGATTGAGCGGATACAAGATACCTCAATCGGATTGGGGAAAGGAATATTCCACCCCGTGAATTCGATTATATATTCATTCGGATTGGCACTTTTCTTTCGGAATGAGGTGTATACAAAGGTTACATTCTTTCCGTTTGAGCAAATAACCCGAATGGAATTGGAATATTTGGGTCCATGTATACGTGGCTATTGTTGTTGTTATGGGAATTGTTGTCGCTGCTGTTTTTGTCTCTCTCTTTCTACTGTTCTCAACAATACCTAATACTGAGCATCCCATCTATGCAGATTGGAGAGTCGCATGTCAGCAGATATTGGAACGATCATGCAGCTGCTGCAAAGACAGATGGCCCTGGTCCCACCTGCCTATAGTGCTGTATCATCACCACCTCAGGTAGAAACACACACGTACACGTGATGCACAAGTATCATGGGCCCAAGTCTGGAAGAAGTAATTGGCTCATTGGCTCAAGACATGCCCAAGCGAGTCACACTCTCCGTTTAAATGTTGTCAAATAATAGGTTGTCCCCTTTACAGGCCTCCCCGTCCACTGGTCCAGATCCTGGAGAGAAACTAGTTCCGCTGGAGACAAACACCCTGGCCTCCCTATCACAGGTAAAACACACATTCTACATGTTTGCTGCTATTGACTGTTTAATTTGGTGTTGGTGTATTAGGTAATATAGTAATGCAGGCAATTACCCTGCAGTTGACTGGTCACCAGTCCAGCGTGAAGCCTGCATTTCGACCTAAATCTGTGGAAATATGGGCTAATAACTATAAAAGCAATCTTCACTCGCTAAATGTACTGCAAAAAAGGTCAGTAAGGATAATTCATAATGCCGCCTACAGAGAACATACTAACTCCTTATTTCTAAAATCACAAATATTTCAACTTGCTGATATAGTTCATCTTCAAACAACTAAAATAATGCATTAAAAAATAAAATAAAATAAAATAAAATAAAATAAAATAAAATAAAATAAAATAAAATAAAATAAAATAAAATAAAATAAAATAAAATAAAATAAAATAAAATAAAATAAAATAAAATAAAATAAAAATAATGCATAAGGCTAAAAATAACCAATTAGCTAAAAATGTCATCCAATACTTCTCTACAAGAGAGGAGAAATATGATCTCAGGGAAGAAGTACATTTGAAACACTTTGTATCACTATATTGACAGTTACTATGGTACCCATTATGTCATTGTATGGTCATATCACCACGTACTTCGGTACGTGACAAAAATAATAATAAGTAAATACAAATATTTAAAAATATAAAACAATAAAAATAATGACAATTTATAAAGTAAAGTAAAAAAAAAACTATTAAAAAGTAATTATATTAGGAAAGCAGGAAGTGAACAAATTTAAATTTTTAAATATTAAATAAATAAATAAATAAATAAATAAATACAAATAACTCAAATTATATTAGGAAAGCAGGAAGTGAACAAATGTAACAGTTACTGATTGTAAAAGTACCAGATGGAGGGGTAGGATTTAATAAGCTTTGCTTCTTCCTACTCCTTTTGGACATGTGGAACTGTGAACTGATTATGTGATGCATTCAATTGTAATCTGATGCATGTTCAAATGAAATAAAACCATTACCATTACCATAAATCAGTCCATGACCCAAACATGAGAAGTGGTAGAATATGAATGAGTGAACAAATGCATCCATTCGGTCTTACTGACGTTTTGCTCTCTTTACCCGCAGATCTTGGATTCTCAGGATTTTGAAGAATTTCCAGCCAAGTCACTTGAATCTCTAGAGCCACAGGACTCACCTTTGATAAACACCAACCAGAACCAGATCTCTTCATCTGGACTGGACAGTTTAGGACAACATTTGGAGCTTGACCTTGGACTAGGAACTGGGGGTTCCGCCTTTTCAGGACCAGCAGTAGGTTTAGATTTAGATAATAGTCTAGGATTGGGTTCACATTCTGGAACGGGCCCGAGCTTTACAACAGGGTTGGGATTCAGTTCAAGGTTGTGTACCGGGACTATGGTTGAGCAAACAGATGGAGCAAGGCTATCTTCCCAGGAGTCTGCGACCCAAAGGAGGCTGTCTCTTCAGGAGTCACAAACACCTCTGGACTCACGGACACCACAGAGACACAGCTCTGACCCAGGAGGGAGCTAAGAAAGCAGTGATGAACAGAAAACGGGAAGGATCTATGGCCGGAGGGAATGAAGGAGATGTTGTATCCTACTGGAGCCTCTATCACCAACGACTTTCACTCCATCCTTGTACCCTTAATCGCAAGGATCGATCTGTAAACCTTTGGGTAAAGTAGGTTTTCATGCCTGTCATTTTCCCCTTTTCCGTGATTCTTCCCTTTTTTTAGAGCTTTCAGAACTCTCCAACAGTAAAACCTTTAATCAACAACCCAAACGGAGCAAAGAGGAGCTCGGACACTCAACTCAAACGGAGCTTGAGGGTGACATCATTACACTCTCAAATGACTGCAATCCTATCGGAGTATCTCTACCTTAGGAGTATCCCTTTACTGCTGAATCCAGTCTTGGATGACTTATTGACGACAGGCAAAGAAAGACAAAAAGCAGCAGACAGAATACTAATGAAATGAAACAAGTAGCCATCATGTCTTGCACTGAAAACAATTATTCTACTTTGTGTCAGTGGCGCTTCCGAAAACTCACTAAACGGTTGGTAAAAATGTAGTGTTAGCTGGCCTAACAGGAAACCCGCTGTCCCTTTTCTGTCATCGGTTCCTAGCCCCTTGATGTCCCCCGCGCCAAGAGGTGGAGATGATGCCCCGAAACCCCTGCGCTTCCCCGAGAGCACACTTGGTGTGCACTTCAGGGGCGGGAACTGGAGGGTTAAAAAAAAGCCATGCATTTTCTTGACGAACATATCAGCTGCCCTACCAGAACAATTGTGGACACCGACACACAAGCCTAGGCGGCGTCACAGGACACCTGGCGAAACAAAAATATGTAAACAAACATGGGATCCCAGTTTTTTTTTAACTCGGTAGGCTTTGAGTTTGTTGAGTTCATTGTCGAATTTGCTACCTCAGATTTCACTGGTCCATTGTTTTTGTTTTTCACCTTAGCACCCAGAATGCTTTATCTTGTACATAGCAGTCATCATATACGTAAATATACACGTTTACGACAAGAAGAATGCGCCATTAATCTATATACAGTACTTATATGCACTGGCAAGAAGACGTGAGTGAGTGCGCTTTAATTTGATTAACATTATGTTATTTTATGTGTGTGTTTGTATTCTCGTTGTTGGTTTTTAGTTTGCAGAGCATGGCTCGGTACGTCTGCTTTGCCGCCTGTGGTCACTGGACAAATACGTTTTCTGGTTTTAGAGGCAGTTTTTGTGTGTGTGTGTGTGTAGATCAAGACAGCACATGTAAAATCCCTTTAACGGGAAGTTCCAATTTGAGGCTACCCAAGACTTTTCACTACAACTCTATAATGTCCCAGAATTAGCAGTTTTACCACACATGCATGGTTTTGTTGCCTTAAAAATGCTAACATATGCTGGTAGGCCGATGCTTTGATACACAGGGTGAACACAAAGCCGCTAATGTGGAATGCAAATGTGGAAGTTTAAATTAGCTTAAATTCAGCACTGACTATGAGTGTAATGGTACACCAAGATCAGTTCAGTTGAGTACTTACATTGGTTTAAAAGTCAAGGTTCAGTTTAATTCAGTACCTTCGGGGGAACAAAACCGCAGCTTTGTTGACACAAAAATCGAAAAAAATAAATACTGCTACAAGTACAGTATTTAAAAATTCAGTGTCAGTGCTGCCGTCATAAAAACATACCAAAATACATTAAATTAAATTTTAATTTTTTTTTTACAGTATTCAAAAAGTGGTATAGTACATTAGTGATTAATCGGCAATATAACTAAATAATTATTTTTTTCATCCACACCCTTCCACAATTTTCCTCCAATGGTTTGTCTTCCCAAAATGTTGTGCATGAAGTAATGAGCCTCGAGTGCAATAGTCCTTTAAAGTAATTTGTAGCAGCCCAAACACTTCCTTCCATTCGCGTTTTAGCACTTTATATTTTAATCAGTGCAAATGTTTTTTAAAGACTCAGGAATGTGTCCTTTGGTTCATTTTTCTTTGTCTTACCAACTCAACCGATTCATGAAAATAAGAGTCAACAAACTGGTGTAATTCCCCTTTAATTTGCTACTTGCTGGTCGAAGCTGTTATTTATTGATTTGGTTGTTTTATTGTTGTTTCTCAATGGATTATTGAATTGCTTTTGTTTTCAATGTGTAATCCCGTTTCTGTTTTTATGTTTGTATGATTCATCAAGCTCAGGGGTGTCCAAATTACAGCCTGAAAATATATTTTTTAATGAGCCCACTGTATAAAAAAGCCCTCAGAGTGCAGACATCCGCCAAGCACCATAGTCCCCTCCCCCCATATTGAGATTTACACCATAAATATTAGTCCTGCATTTATTGATATTACTTGACCATGAAAATATACCATGGAGGGTCTTAAATGGCTTAGAAAATGCTAGCATGCTAACATCTAGCATGATAGTGGCAAGTGTTTGTATAAGTGCCTACCTACGAAAATGCTAAAAAAGTTAGTATAATTATGTTAGCATGCTAACATTACTATGCTAACACCTAGCATGACAGTGGTAAGTGTCTGCTCAAGTTTATAGTTATGTAAATCACAAAAAAATGCTAGTATGCTCATGTTAGCATGGTGTCTACCTGTGGAAATTGCTAAACAGGCTACTATGCTAATGCCAGCTTATTAACAATGTTAACATGTTAATGTTACAATGTTATAAGTGTCTACTCATAAAAATGTCAAAAAATGCTACTATGCTAATTTTAACATGCTAACACCTAGCATGGTAGTGGTAAGTGTTTATACATGTGTCTATTCATGAAAATAGCAAAAAAATGCAAGCACACTAGAGATGCTAACATTAGCATGCTAACATCTACCATAATAGCGCAATGTATCGTGAAGGCTAAATGTCCCGAACAAGTGCTCCGACCAGTACCAGGTTTTTTTTTTGTTTTGGTTTTTTTGTGGAGTTATATGTACAAATAAAAAATTTAGCAATTTTAAAGAATCCTTTAAAAAAATATTCCTGGATCCCGACGGTGATCTGGATCGCTTCCAATATTTAATCAGTTCTTCCATATCCCAATTCTGAAAATTCCTGAAAACGTAATCCAAATACATTGAAATATTTGGACACCCCTGACGTAGCTGATGCTCATGCAACACTCTCAAAGTCAATATTTATAGATTATGTTTTTGATGAGAAGCATTATTAATGTGGAGATCAACTTGAACTGCTGAAAATGATACTTTATTCTAATCACGTCTTCATTCGTGTCAGTTCAAGTCTTGCTTTCTACAAATGCACTTTAGTAGAGAACCAAAGCGCTGAAACTCAACTACTTGTATATTTTCATCTCATGTGTAATTCAAAACTTCGGAAGAAATTAGAAATTCAAGTCTTGACCAGTGGCGTAGTTTGGGTTGCTAATCTGACATTAAAATTTTAAGGTTTTAGCCCAATAGCAATGTTTTCCTAGCTTTTTTATATTCACTCGTGTAAGAAGTATTGTACAAACCGTGAAATTGTAATATTATAATTTATGATTGTTAAACGGATTTAAAATGGGCATTAATATGGAAAAATAAGCTTTTGGAAATAAGCTAGCTTACCCGATACACAGCCATTTTGGAGAAGCCATTTACTGAGATTAATGTCACATTTCAACCACAAAACTGGTTTGGAGCTTGTTTTAGATTAATTAATTAAAGAAACAAGTGTAACATTTGTCAGCCTATAAAAGCATTAGAATTGTTAACTGGCTTATGGCAAAACTACACTTTAGGGCATTAGCTAGCTTACCTGGCACACGGCTATTTTAGGGAAGTCATTTCCAGTGACAATAATGACAACCCTTAAAACTGGTTTGTAGTTTGTTTAAGATTAATTTATTGAAGAATTGTAGTAATACAAATGTAATAAAAACATTTGTCAACCTACAAGAGTATTAGAATGATTAAATTACTTAAAAATGAACTTTAATGGCACAAAATGAGCTTTTGGAAATTAGCTAGCTGACCCGACATGCGGCCATTTTGGGGAAGTCATTTCCAGTGACAACATGACAACCCCTAAAACTGGTTTGTAGTTTGTTTTAGATGAATTTATTGAATAATTCTAGTAATACAAATTTAATTAAAACATTTGTCAACCTATAAGAGTATTAGAATGATTCAATTACTTAAAAATGAACTTTAATGGCACAAAATTTGCTTTTAAAAATTAGCTAGCTTACCCGACATGCAGCCATTTTGGGTAAGTCATTTCCAGTGACAACATGACAACCCCTTAAACTGGTTTGTAGTTTGTTTTAGATGAATTTATTGAAGAATTGTAGTAATACAAATATTATTGAAACATTTGTCGACCCAAAAAAGCATTAGAATGATTCAGTTACTTTAAAATGAACTTTAAAAGCGAAAATGAACTTTTGGAAATTAGCTAGGTTAACTGACATGGGGCTATTTTGGGGAGGTCATTTCCAGTGACAACATGACGACCCCTAAAACTGGTTTACAGTTTGTTTTAGATTAATTTATTGAAGAATTCTAGCAATACAAATTTAATTAAAACATGTGTCAACCTATAAGAGCATTAGAATGATTCAATTACTTTAAAATGAACTTTAAAAGCGAAAATAAGCTTTTGGAAATTCGCTAGCTTACCTGACACACGGCCATTTTGGGGAAGTCATTTCCTGGAATAATTACATAACTGTCACAGGACAACTGCTAACAATGTATTTTGTTTTATATGAATTAATTCAATAAATGTAGTACTGTAATACAAATTCAATTGTAAAAGTTGTACTTAAATTGCTGTAAAATGACCTTCCATGGCAAAAAATAAGCTTTTAGAAGTGAGCTAGCTTACCTTACACGGCCATTTTGGGGAAAGCATAGCCTGGATGGTCACATGACATCCACTCCAAAATGTCTCCAAGACATCACTTCGGGTTTTAATGAGATTAAGTTAAACCCCAAGCTGTATAGAACATATTTTAGCACATTTAAAAGTGTTTTTTGAGTTAAATGTGTGCCTTAATTCATGTCAACTACAGACTACGCCATCGGTCTTGATGATTTTTACATCGAGGTGAAAATATATTTAATCAGTACGTCTGTAAAATGATTACAAAGATCAAATCGGTTCTAGGAAGAAGTGCTTGTTGCGTTTGATTCATTTTCTCATCAGCTTGTGTGGAAAAGTGAACATTCTAATAAGACAACGCGACACTAACCAAAAGTAGTTCCTCTTATTTATGTATATGATGCCTTCCCCACATAAAATACTGAGAATCATTTATTTATAAGTATGTGTTGTGTGTCTGACAGGTCCCAACATTAAACAGCCAGTACAGCTAATGTTTTTATTTTTATTTTTTTACAAGTTAGTGCGGGTGTTCTTCAACGTTGGGCTCTCCTTGCCATGTCATGTACTGTAGCGAGTGTTTATTTGTGTACAACACGTCACCTAGTGGCCTGAACTGTAAACTTCACATTCAGAACTATGACCTCAAATCTAGAATGTGGTTGTTCTCTTCTTCTATAAGACCTTGTATGTGTAGGTAGACCTCCTTTGTGTACAAGTCAATGCTAGAGAATTCAGTTATGTAATGCATACTGCATACTATACCACTAGAGGGCGCCCTAATTGGGAACGGGGACTATAATTAAGCCTGGATTATGTTTCTGTACTCAGTACTAGGACTGGGCAATACTGCGAATTTGGCTTTTAATCCAATCCAAAGTAAGTGCAGCACTAGTATCACTGATATCAATACTGATACCAATTACATTTAAAAAATAACAATAATAGAATTAGTAGCCATTTTTCTACTGCTAGCAATTTAAGACAATTTTGAAGGCACACAAAATATTGTGTTCTATGGCTACATAAACATGGAACCTACCAAAAGAAAGATTATATTCCCGTCTTTTATCAGAAAAGTAATTTAGTTTCTACCCTTTTCCGTTCTTTAGTAATCAGCAGTAGAACACAGGTAAGTTTCAGGAAAATATGAGTTCCCGACTAAAAAAGGAATGACACATTTTGGGGGGATTTTGTGACAGCTCAAATATCTAAACATAAACAACAAATGGTTGTATTTGGGGATGTCTGATAATTATCGGTACCGATACTTATCGGTATCGGCATAAAATGCAATATTTCCGATATTGGTATCCAAATTTTTCCCGATTATGATAGCCCATATTTAAAAAAAAATGCTGTATACAACACATATATGTTCATTCCACTACAGGAGATATGTAATGTTACAGATATCGGTATCGGCCGATAGATAGTGGAAATTGAGAGTTGGATAATATCAGCATATGTTTTTTTTGGCAAAAAAAAAAAAACAATATCGGACATCCCTAGTTGGATTATATGAAAAAAATCTATGCGTTTTAGGGATGTCTGATAATTATCGGTACCGATACTTATCCGTATCGGCATAAAATGCAATATTGGTTGATATTGGTATCGGACTTTTTCCCCAATTATGAAAACAGATATTAAAAAATGCTGTATACAACACATATATGTTCATTCCACTACAGGAAATATGTCATGTTACACATATCGGTATCGGCTGATATCGGTATCCGAAATTGAAAGTTGGATAATATTGGCATATTGTTTTTTTTGGCAAAAAAATACAATATCGGACATCCCTAGTTGGATTATATGAAAAAATATATACATGTTTTTAACACTCTAAAAAAACAAACCAACACTATGGCATCACTCACTCACGGTGCAACCAACAATAAACAGGCAACTTTGTAAGACATGAAACACAAAATGTTTATGTACTCGGGTATGGAATACACATGACAATACATGCAAAAAACACTACTATTTTATTGAAATGTATAACCCGCAAGGCATGCTTGGTAACTTCCCGTTGGGTGAGTGTGTAGGGGGGTTTCCAGCATGTCATGCGGGTTATAAATTAGGATCAAATGGTATTATTTTGCATGTATATCAGTGTGTAAACGTCAATACCCATATAATCTGTGTGGTAGCGTTAGCTAGTACCGATCCGATACTGATACTACCCTCGATACTATCAATATTTGGATCAATCCACCCACAGCTAGCATAAACCAGGCTTAATTATTGCAGGATTTGAGGAGATTTATACAGACAAACACAAAGGATACAAATACACACGCTTTAAACGCTCGCACTCTTCCAGACACTCCCTTGCTAGTTCTTCCATACTTTTTTTCAGCTTTCTATAGGAGTTCCAAGTATTTGTAGATATTTTAAGCACTTGGGGTTTACACAATACTGGCTCTACTCCATCACTGTTTTGTGTGTACATACCAACTTGTACTACTTGTAAAGGTATCGAACTTTGGCACTCGTATAGCCAGCACTATGCAGAAACTGAAACATTTCTTTGGCATGCTTTGAAATGCAGAATACTATAGAGGAAAAATATACTACGTGAATTAAAGTTTGCCCTTCATTTCTTATGAGAAAAGTTGCCCTATTGAGGAAAATAAAATGGCGGACGAGGACGTGAGGGATGACGAAGCTAGACTTTTAATATTGTGCACATTTTTACTTGCATGCTGCACTGAAAATCCTGCAGAAGTGAAACGACTTGATGTGCAAAACAGCCGACTTTTGCTGTATGCTTGCAAACTGTGTGTAGAGTGGAATATGGAAATCTTCCCACTTATGGGGGGAGTCATATTTATATATACATATTTACATCACACCTCCGGAGCATGGAAGAAAGGGGATACGGACTAGCTGCAAATATAGTGATATTAGATGAGACGATGTTATTGTTTATTTGGATGCAAAGCACCGTAATGCACTCATGTTCAACTCTACCCCGAATACTGTATTTTGGCAGCCATTTTAGCTATTACAAAACAAGGGGATGTGTCTCAAATGGTCAGTATATAACAACAATGTGTACTTACAGTAGTTCCTGGGTGTCCAAAAGCTTCTTTTTCTTCTGTTTATTATTTTTCAACCACTATTTTTCAAATTACGGCATTATTGTGTCCCAGTAATCGATTTATTTACAATTCCAAATATTTAAACGCTTGTCCACAACAGGTGTGGTTGTTCACGCTCAGGAAAAACACTGCCCCCTAGCATCTTGGTGGAGAATTGCAAGTCACGTGCTTTCTATTAGTACCTGATTACATGCAGTGATTTTCACAGTACTTAAAACACTTACATTAGTGTAAGTGCGGAAGTGCACCAGTTGAGACACAGCCCTGCTTTTTACACACAGCTGAGGGATTCAAACCTTAAAAATGTGATTTGTGTATTCCCGTGCATTTGCAGTATAATATTTCAATTAAAAACAAAAAAAAAAAACACGTTTGGAAAATGTATACTAATGTATATTTAATAGTAGTCCCTAGAATACAGAAGCAATTCTAATGAAGAACTCCCTAATGGGGAAATGCAAAGATCATTATTCTTAATTCATATCATATTTTTTTGAAAGACTTGTGCGGGTGGGGGTGGGGGGGGGGGGGTGATGGTGCAGCTCCAGGTTCTGATTGTGTGATAGCATTATCAATGGTTGAACTTTATACAATTTCAGAAAAATATTTATTTCAATAAACATCTTTGAAAACAAAGGCTGGTATGATCCTTGATAATTTATCATGTTACTAATATATATTCATATATGTGTATGTATATATGAAAAATCGACAAAAGTAATATAAGCGCAACATCCGGGCACTGACAGGCAGTGCATGATGCTGTACTTCTAAGTGTGAACGCACTTATGCACTCGAAAGATAAGTGCGGAAGTGCGCTAGGTTAGATATGCAGTAGTTACTGTCCTTATTGGCCTCTACTGAGCCTTTCCATTTTTGCCACAAGGTGTCGCTATAATTCTACATGTCATATGAGACGTGGACGAAAGCTTCATTTTTTTCTCCCCTCGCCTTCTTTAGTTTAAGCTTCTTAGAGGAAATCGTGTGAAAAGAAAACAACAGATTAAACGTTAGAGGAGATGGTTAAACATATTCTTATTTTTCACCACGATGACATTTCCCTGAGCCAAGCGGGCGTCTAAGGGCGTCTTCCAGAGCTTTAACCGGATCCTAACCTTCCTCCCTGCGGCGATTGGTCCGGCCCTGCGTACCGTACAAGGAGTCAAACTTTCCCATTGAAAGCACCATGTGTCTGTCAAAAGTCAAATCGTAGACGACAACGCGTCTGCACAACTTTTGGGGGCTGTGATTCGCCAAAAGCTATGTCAGTCATAGTAAAGGCTTAATCCGATTGGATAAGTTAAACGTCAGTCAGAAATGAAGCCTGTGATTGGCTGTAACTCTCCGCAAGGGGGCGCAGGTTCTTACGCCGCCAGGGTAGTGCTTCTCGAGTGGGCGGACCATAGCGGTGACAGCGACGCTCGGAGTCTCCCGACAAACTGTCAAAAAGCAGACAACAAAAGGTGAGTTGAGGAGAAATATGAGTGTTATGTTGTGTGTGCGTTACGTAGAGACGAGCATAGTTCTTAGTACGTGTAAAGTTTGTCGGTTCATAGCTTGGAGTCAACGTTGCAGTGGAAGGACGGTGATTTTGGATGAGTGATCTCAGCACGCATCATACACGGTGTGCTGGAGGTTAATGGTGCCTTCAGGTGCTCCTCGGAAACTCGTAGTTTCTGTATGCGCAGTTGGAATGTCCGCGCCCTTGCTGTGAATGAGTAGCCGCACACTGTAGTGTTTTCGTCTGCCCGCACGGTATGTCGACGCAAAGTCAACACTTTACATGCGTTACATAGTTGGCGTGTTCACTCAGCAGTGAATCGAGTAAATCCGAGGTTGAGGATCTCGTGTGTCAGCGACACTGCAAAGCAAGTTACGCAAGCAAGCTTGCTAGTGTCACTCTGCGGCCAGTGGATCATTCATTTGCACTGCGGGGAGTTTATAGGTGCACACTGCTTTTTAGCCATCACATGGCTACATGCTGGGTTTGCTAAAGCAAGTCTGAAGTGGTTATACATGCGTCCTGCAAAAATACCCAATGCCATGTGAAAGAGCCTCTCAATGACGGCCGCTGTCTGCTATTTATAAAGACAAACTACAAAAATATAAGTCAGGAAGCCTCTGTAGAACAGGACTTCTATGATTTTGGGCCAGCTGTAAACACACTATTTGGCAAGAGCTCTGCTGCTATTTTTTTCCAAAAACACCCGTCAAAGATCCTCTATCTGACAGGAGTACTAACTGTTAGACTGATCCACACTAAATAAACACAGATAAAAATGCACTGAAGACACAAGTCAAAGATCCTCTATTTGGCATGAGCTCTGCTGCTATTTTTTTCCAAAAACACCCGTCAAAGATCCTCTATCTGACAGGAGTACTAACTGTTAGACTGATCCACACTAAATAAACACAGATAAAAATGCACTGAAGACACAAGTCAAAGATCCTCTATTTGGCATGAGCTCTGCTGCTATTTTTTTCCAAAAACACCGGTCAAAGATCCCCTATCTGACAGGGGCACTTACTGTTAGACTGATCCACACTAAATAAACACAGATAAAAATGCACTGCAGACACAAGTCAAAGATCCTCTATTTGGCATGAGCTCTGCTGCTATTTTTTTCCAAAAACACCCGTCAAAGATCCTCTATCTGAAAGGGGCACTTAGTGATCCACACTAAATAAACACAGATAAAAATGCACTGCAAAGACACAAGTCAAAGATCCTCTATATGACAGGAGTTCTCTGCTGTTTTGGGGGACGTACTGCAAAAACTCAAGTCTTAGATCCTCTATTTGAAAGGGTTATTTCCTGTTTTTAACACCCTAGTGCAAAAAAACACAAGTCAAAGATCCTCTATTTGTCAGCATCACATTTTTAAGGACCTATTTCAAAACAAAAATGTCAAAGATTCTCTATTTGAAAAAAAATGAGCTCAGTGTTGTTTTTAAAAACACACTGCAAAAAAACAAGTCAGAGATCGTTAATGTGACAGAAGCGCTTTGCTGTTTTTAAGGACGTTTACAAAACAATAGTCAAAGATCCTCTATATGACGGGCTCGTTTTGAAAAACTTTTTTGCGAGTCAAAGATCCTCTATATGAGATATGGACCCTCTGCTGTTTTAATGACCTAAGACAAAAAAAATGAGGAGGTAATTTCAAAGATTCTCTATATGACAGAAGCTTGTTATTAAGGACTTGTTGCAAAACAATAGTCAAAAATCCTCCAAATGGATGGCGCATCCTGCTGCTTTTTTTTTTTTTGACCACAAAAAACGGGGCTGCACGGTGATCTAGTGGTTAGCGCGCAGACCTCACAGCGAGGAGACCCGAGTTCAATTCCACCCTTGGCCATCTCTGTGTGGAGTTTGCATGTTCTCCCCGTGCATGCGTGGGTTTTCTCCGGGTACTCCGGTTTCCTCACACATTCCAAAAACGTGCTAGGTTAATTAGCGACTCCAAATTGTCCATAGGTATGAATGTGAGTGTGAATGGTTGTTTGTCTATATGTGCCCTGTGATTGGCTGGCGACCAGTCCAGTGTGCACCCCGCTTCTCGCCAGAAGACAGCTGGGATAGGCTCCAGCACCCCGCGACCCTCGTGAGGATAAGCGGTAGAAAATGAATGAATGAATGAACCACAAAAACGTGACTCAAAGATCCTCTATTAGACAGAGGCTACAAAAAAAATTTTAGGTCATTTTTAAGGACCTTTTGCAAAAAACACAAGTCAAAGATTCTCTATACAGGGTTCACCAACCCATCGATCGCATGCCACTATTTAATCTTTGGGACTTTGCCAGTCGATCACAAGAATATTTGAAAAAAAAAGTATTGGCACGCTGCAATTTGACCACGCCTCTCCTGCAAGCTCCACCCAGGAGCTAAGTTCCCAAAACCCCACAAACACAAAGAAGGCTGTAGATCTTGTGCAGGTCCACGACCAAGACCGAAGATCTTTGGCTCAAACCGGTTTGAGGAGGAGCTTGTTTTAATGTCCTATTGTAAAAATACTATTTCAAAGATATTCACTATGATATCTCATATTCAGCTTTTTGAAGAACCCAGTGAAACACACTATCACTTCCTTATTGCTGAATTTTCCAGTTGAGATTACATGATTGATTTCATCTCAGAAGAAATTTGAGAGGATTTTCACACCCTCTTTTCCTTTCGAGATTATTCTCCAATCCTCCACTGTCAGATTACTGAGTGGGAAATCAGAAGTCACATGGAGACTTCATTGTGGACCTGATCCAATCACCATAACCTGGTGTTCTCATACGCCCCAAAATAACAGTTCAGGTCATACTAGGGATGGGTGATTGAGAAAGATTATTTCTTACCAGTTGGATTCATATATCATTAAAAAAATAACCATAACAAATAACCATAACACCGACAAGTCACACATGACAGGAAGGAGGAAGTGGAGGAGTGTAGCATGCAGGTGGGTATGCATTGCAATTTTAACGCATGCATACACTCGTGTGCACACACATACATTTCAGTTCCAAATGTAAAAATTTAATATTTGTAAACAAATTGCCATTTTGACATGAAACAATCCCTTTTTTGTTGTTTATATGGTATAGTTGTTTAGATATTTCAGCTATCACAAAAGCAAAAAACATATATATGTGTCAAAGTGAAGTTATGCATAAAAAGTATCTTTTTACAAATAGCTTATTTTCTCCCTTTTTTTAGTTGGGAACATATATTTCCCTGAAACTTACCTATGTTCTAAAGCTGATTACTAAAAAATGGAAAAATCTAATCTTTCTTTTCCATGGTTCCATAGGTTCCATGTTTTTGTAGCCATAGAACATATTATTTTGTGTGCCTTGAAAATCCATTCAAAATTGTCTTAAATTGCTAACAGTAGAAAAATGGCTACTAATTCTATTATTGTGATTTTTTTAGCCTATCCCAGCTGTCTTCAGACGAGAGGCGGGGTACACCCTGGACTGGTGGCCAGCCAATCACAGGTCACATATAGACAAACAACCATTCACACTCACATTCATACCTATGGACAATTTGGAGTCGCTAATTAACCTAGCATGTTTTTGGAATGTGGGAGGAAACCGGAGTACCCGGAGAAAACCCACGGGGAGAACATGCAAACTCCACACAGAGATGGCCGAGGGTGGAATTGAACCCTGTTCTCCTAGCTGTGAGGTCTGCACGCTAACCACTAGATCACCGTGCAGCCAGGATTGAACGTGTTAAAGATGGTGGTGTTGGTGCTGTTATTAGTTATTCTTATTATCTGGCAGACAAGGTGCATACGAGTTATATTAAGAAGCATCGTTACGTGTTTATGAGAGGGCGAACAGGTAGCCCCAAATGTATTCTATGATGGCATAAATTTAATTGTGGTGGTATGGGAAACACTTGTAATTTGAAACTTATTGACTTAGTATTTCCAGTCAGTGTATTGATTTTTAGATTGGATTACTGATGGGAGTATACTGGTTTTACATTAATTATTTATTCAAATAATAAAGTACTACAGGATTTATGATCTAAAGTCGTCAATACATGGCAGAGGTAATTTGTTTTTTTATGCAGGTTTTATAAATATGGTAGCGGGTGTCACTTGTTCTTGTGATCATCCAATCGGAACTGAGTTGTTGATATAGTTTCTGTGTGTGTAGTGCCATAAAACTATGCCCCGTTTACTATTTACGGATGGAATGAAAAATTCCCATTGATATTTTGAGTATTCTTGATGTTACTAACTTATAACCTGGGTTTAACGTGAATAGGATGCCAACAATATTGTTATGTAAAGCATCAAAAGTTCAAAAATTACTTCAATAAATAAAAACCCATGAGCGACAGTATCAATTCCCCACTACTGTCCCAGTAAAATACACGGCTTTTGGGTTTTACGGAGCTTTATCTAAAAAGCAGTCTGAATCGCAGATATATCTGTGTATGTTGCGTTTTTGTGACCACTCCAGTGTGTGTGTGTGTGTTGTGGCTCGATGTTTGAACTCTGAGATTGCGTGACAAGCTCGGATTGAATGAATGAAATGATGGAGGGATAGATGGTGCAGAGGGGTGGGACGGCGCAGGGTGAACCGCTCGCTCCCTGTAATCCCCCCGCTCACAACAGCAGCAGCTGGAACACAGTGTCAGCAACCAGGCTTTGCTGGGAATTACAGATGGATGAGGGGTCACTTGGCACTCAGGTGCACCGAGAGGTTGATGGAGGGACACTTTTAGACGGGAAAGACCCATCCAGTATGTTTAACAGAGATAGCAAGTGAGCTCAGCAACATTGTACAGGATTTTCCCAATATAGTCATTTAGTTGTGGGGGCCCGCCACGATTAATTTTGGACTGCCACAGAAAAATGTAATTTTTTTTTTTTTTTTTTTTTTTTTTTAGATTTGCTCACCCTCACATCTGAATGGCTTGATGTTACAACTCCATCCATTCAGAAGCACGTCATCTTGCTGGTCACTATGTGTGCGTTTTGTATAGCTTATAGCTTATTCAATAAATAAACGGCACTGAATGTCTACGCTCGGTTTCTGATTGGCTCAGACAGTATTTAGAGGTGAAAACCAGAGAGCTGTGTGTGGATTAAATCCTGTCTCTGACCACCAGAGGAGAGCCGGAGAAGCCCGGAGCCCAGAGGGAGGCTGATGTCATTGCAGCACCCCAATGAATGTGTTGCTTAAACACGATACATTATGCGAAAACTTTGATGTTATACTTGTATTGGTACGTTTATGTATTCCTCAAGTATACAGTACATTTTGAGTGTTAAGTTGCTGTATGATGATTTTAGTGGCATTTGTAAGATGACACAGTGCTACCCTGAACGAGCGGTACAGCGCTAGCAGTTCTGAAGTAAACAGCTCCGGGATATTTAACTAGCTCTGCATGTGATTACTACCGGTTTGTTTTGGAGTGAATGTGACCTCTGTGGGTTTGTGCTGCGATGCATTCCACCGCGATGTGTAAAGCCTGGCTCTGCAACAATAGGACATAGTTCCCAAAGAGATACTGTGTGTAAATTTGTGTATGTGTGTCGGAGTGCGCGTTGAGCTAAAACCATTGTAGGGCATACAGAGAATTCATTCATTACTCTGTCCCCTTTTTTTTTTTAAATGGGGAGGGAGGAGATAATCAGGGGGATGCGGAGGGGAACGGCATGGTGGCGGGAGTTGACAACTCAAGCTGTCAGTGTGGGCTCGCACGTGGACTCTCATGGAATAGAATGTGTCAAGTTAGAGTGATATAAATTGGTCTTGGAATTTGGGGAATTCTCACATGAAGCAATTTGCATCCATCCCACGTGGAACATTAATAAGCCAATTTAGGGCTGCACACATGCAAAAGTGTAATTTTGATTACACTCATATGCAATCCCATTTCTAAATGGTGCAGTCCTATTGGCAGATCCCGACTTGTTTAATGTCGCACTAGATGGGTGGACAGTCCTTCCAGAAACCCAATTATTCATGTATAAGCAATTCAAAAGTCACTTTTATAATATGAGATTTAAGTTTGTGTGTTTATGTATTTTTAACACATTTTTTTTATTGATTTTTTTGCATGTTTTATAGGAAACCTCTCAAAGATAGATGGACTTTGCATTATTCAAATGCATATGGCACACAATTCATTATGGATGTCTACTATATAGTACACATAATGCTGAAGAGCCATGTTGTTGAATTATGTATATTCCGCTTGGCACATAGTTTTTATGTTATATTTTAATGATAAAACTCAATGCAGGAAAAGTAGAGAATATGGGGGGGGGGGGGGGGGGGGACTGGACACTGAACATTAAGCTCCACTATTTATTCTTACTGAGCTTTAAAATGGATATTTTTTTTTTGATATATATTACTGTCCTGAGTGCGGCACAGTTGCCATTTACGACCTGATATGTTTTATTTTTGGGGGGTTTTCGGCACATTTGATAAATATAATTTAACAAGAAAACTAAAAAAAAAGAGTTTAAAGAGGAAAATGTTGTAATTTTAAATAAATAATAGTAGTAAAAATGAAATACAATTTTAACAGTATAAAGTTGAAATAGTAAATAAAACAAATACACTATTTTATAAAAAAACTAACAAAATAAAGTCAATTTTTTCGGGCAATTAGGTTGTGAAAAAATTTATAATAATATGGGAATAAATTTAAAATATTACTAGAAGAGAATTTACGACAAGAAAATTTTAATATTTTGGGAATTTTATTTTGTGTTTGAATAAAGTTAAAATAATAAGGCTTGTTTCGAAGCCTGTTTCAGTAGCATACAGTTGAAGCATTAAAGAATAAATATGTAACTTTTTCAAGCTGTGATATTATGAGACACAAACTAAACTAAATAAAAGAAAATGTTTCTATTTTATGGGAATAATATATAAAATATTATGAAAATTAAGTCAAAATATTATGAGAATAAAATCGTATTCTAATGAGGAAAAAAGTCAAAATTTCAGGTGAATGAACTTGTAATATTACGAGGGAAAAGTGTTTAAAAAATGCTGGATTTTATGAGAATAACCTTAAAATATTAAGATGAAAAACTGTATTCCAACTAGAAAAAAGGCCACAATTTTATACGTTTGTGGGGAAGTAGTAATATATGGGAATAAAGTCAAAATATTATGGGATTAAGTCGAGAAGAAAGAAAATACGAGAAGAAAATTAACAAGAAGAAAGTTTAAATATGTGGAAAATGTAAACAGCAAAAACCCAAGTATATGTACTACTCTTAATTCCTGTTATACTTATTACAGGATGCATGTTGCATAAATATGACATCTCATATGTAAATGCTCTCTTCTATGTGAAATGATTTGTGCAACCATATACTGCAGTCACACATTGAGATAATAGAAGTACATGCAATTGAAGCATAATTTATTGCCTTTGGATCTACAAGGAAATAATGATAGCAAGGTGCAAATTAAAGTATATAATAATAAGGTTGCTAATATTGTTGTCGTTCAATCAGCAAGGCCTTTGCCATCTCAGTGTAACAGAACCCACTGAAGTAACACACGTTTGGCTGTCACCCACACCCAAATCATTATATTTAGAGAAGCCACTGTGTGACTTTTTAGTGAACCTTGTGTGTCGTTATCCCTAAGAGCTTTATTCATTAATTTTGGATTATGTGCTTTTCAAAAGCTTGAACATCACACACTTCATCCAGTGTTACGTAACAAGCTTCCAAAGGTACGTATGTGTGTGTCCTCGCTTCTCTGACCCCCCCTAATGCAGTATGAAAACATAATCAGTGGAGCAGATGGTAAATCTTAGATCCACAAATAGTTATTTTGTATTATTTTACAGTAACCCTGCATGATGTGCTTTGTGTAATGCCATGCACATAAGCTGCTTTGGAATAACTGAGGGTAAACAAGAATGCAGTCTCATCTTTTGGAAAGAATGGACCAATATGCTGTATGACATCATTTCATTACATTCTTACTGATCTTACTGACAGGCTTAAAAACGGTTAAAAGATTTAGGTGTCTCAACCAGAGGAGTCTTCGCCCCGACAGCCAACGCTTACTGAGGCGTTTGGTCAAAAAATGTAAATATAAACAAAACGGACAGGCGGTGTCCCTCGCTACATTGCAAAAGAAATGCAACCATTCAGTACGTTTAGATGGCATCAATTGTAAACATACCTCGCACACACAGACGACTTCTGTGTCGAGCTAATGTGGCTCACACGGGTACACAATACTTGAGTACGACATCGTGGTTCCAATGTGAATTACACCTCTCATGACAATAATTTATTATGACGAAAAATGTTCGACGAGCAAAATTGATTATCATGAAAGGCCTACTGAAAAGCATAACAAATACAAACTAAGTATAGTGATAAGTTAGTATTACTATACTTAACACTTGTACTTATCATTATATCAGTATAGTGATTAAGTAATTTCATGTCACCAGAAAATACCACAGAAGTCGCTAGATCTAGTATCTTCAGAGGTTTGAATAATCGCTATTGTAGCAAGAGTGATCCCTCCTGCTACATCTTCTTATTCACGCTTCACTGGAGTTAATGGTTAACATGCTAAAATACATTTTTGACAGGATTCTCCACCATTGTTAAATATGTTACATATTGTTTGTTATATTATGTTATTTTATTACACTGTCTAATTGATTTTTGAAAACAATTGGTAAATTTGCAAAGATGATTCTCACTGTTCAGTCTCATTTCGGAGTACTATCACTATCACACTACTATCACACAAACATAGCGGTGCACGGTACAGAGAATGTTATATGCTATTATAGCGAAGTAGAAAACTTGCAGTACTCGGCTACTGTGAACATCCAGCAGCAACACAACATTTTGGCATGATTACTATTTTGATGAAAAAATATACTGAAGCAAATTGACAATTTACCTTGGGAAGCGTTTGTTTACTCTGTCACCCAGATGACGTCACTTCCATAAATGAGTGAACTATAAACATAATTTATGCAAATTTACCACTTGCATAAATTACAATGTTGAACATCACTACAAACAATATGTAACATATTCAAGAAAAGTGGATAAATCATGTCAGGGGCCCTTTAAAATGTTTTAACAGTTAAAAATATATGAATGTTACTCAAAGCATCGCCAATACAGTCTTCCCTAGCTACATTGAATTTTGTGCCGTCACAATTTTTTTGTTTTGTGCTTGAAGTGGCCCATATTCATGTGAATTGTAAGTTTAAATTAAGTATTTTTAAGCATAAAAATGGCTAAATGAACTAAAATACAAATATTAGGCATTCAGAAGATGCATTCAAAGAGGTGATGCTCTGTAGGATTTGACTCTAGTCACTACATGTCAGTAACACGCCAAGCAAAAACTCAACTCTGAACCTCCGGACGTCACTTCCTGTCCTTTCTCCTTGCACCAGAACACTGTAGTATGAGTTTTATTAATGTCTGAAATTGTTTATTTTCTGTTGTTATATCTATTATATTGAGTAAAACGACTGTAAAGGTGACTATAGGGGTGTTATTACATGTGTAGAGGGCTCTAATAATGTTAAACTGTGTTTAGAAGGTCGTAAACAGGTCGTGAAGTTTTACCTAGCGGAATTTCACTTATAACGGCCAAACCTGTAACCGATTAACCGTGATAAACGAGGCATTAACGAGGCACTTAATCAAAAAGACCATTTTTATGTCGCAAATGTGCAAGCAGTGGCTATTTTTGTTGATGTCAACAACCGCTTATGTCGATTTAAATGGTTTTTGAACTGTGAAATCAGAGATAGTCTGCCTTCACAGGAATGGATTGTGTTCAACATTTAAGCTTGACTCACCTTGAAGAAATCAAAAGTGAAAGTGAATCTTAACATCCCCAGTGCTGATGCTGACCACAGCAGAAAACATTCTGAAAGTTGGACCCTGGAAGTCTTTACTTCCACATTTGGGAGTGAAACTAAGGAGCCTAATAAATAAAATGGCAACCCGAATGTAATAAAGCAGAGATGACAGTGGCAATAAAGTAAGGAGTTACTTTGCAGAAACGATGCCTGAACAAGGACAGTAATGTGGGATCGCTGATAATAAATAGTAATACTTAAAAAAATCCAAAAGTCACTCACTAGCAGCTTTATTTATGTGATTAATAAACTTTCCATTTAGGAAAAAAAGTGAGTTTCCTCGAGTTTAAATCAAATGTTGTTTGGATCAGCAATTTCAGAAGTGAAATGAAGTTTATAGGATTTACAGAAAGTGTGCAATAATTATTAATTATAATAATTATCTCATGACAATAATTGATTATCATAATGAAAATTTTAATATCGATTATCGACGGTAATTTGTAGCAAAATTATCAACTAGTAAAATAGATTATCGTGACAGGCCTACTGAAAAACATAACAAATCCAAACTAAGTATAGTGATAAGTTAGTATCACTATACATAACACTTGTACTTCATTAAGTATAGTGATTAAGTAATTTCATGTCACCAGAAAAGCCCAGAGAAGTCGCTAGATCTGTCGTTATGTTTTTTTGTTTTTTTTTTAGTTTGGAAAGAGTATCTTCAAGGGTTTGAATAATCGCTGGTGTAGCAAGAGTGATCTCTCCTGCTACATCTTCTTATTCACGCTTCACCGGAGTTAATGGTTAACATGCTAAAACACATTTTTGACAGGATTCACCACCATTGTTAAATATGTTACATATTGTATGTTATGTTATTTTATTATACTGTCTAATTGATTTTTGAAAGATGATTCTCACTGTTCAGTCTCATTTTGGAGTACTATCACTATCGTGGACATAGCGGTGCACGGGACAGAGAATGTTTACCGCTATTATAGCAAAGATGTGAGCGATGTGTCAATAGATTCTGAGGAGAAAAGAAGGGAGAAACATTAGGAGATGAAATAGAGAACTTGCAGTACTGTGGTATTGTGAACATCCAGCAGCAACACAACATTTTTGGCATGATTACCATTTTGATGAAAAAATATCCTGAAGCAAAGTGACGATTTACCTTGGGAAGCGTTTGTTTTACTCTGTCACCCAGATGACGTCACTTCCATAAATGAGGCTGAAATGCGAGAGTGAACTATAAATGTAATTTATGCAAATTTACCACTTGCATAAATTACAATGTTGAACATCACTACAAACTATATATAACGTATTCAAGAAAAGTGGATAAATCATGTCAGGGGCCCTTTAAAATGTTTTAACAGTTAAAAATATATGAATGTTACTGAAAGCATCGCCAATACAGTCGTCCGTAGCCACATCAAATTTTGTGCCATCACGATTTTTCCGTTTTGTGCTTGAAGTGGCCCATATTCATGTGAATTGTAAGTTTAAATTAAGCATTTTCAAGCATAAAAATGGCTAAATGAACTAAAATACAAATATTAAGCATTCAGAAGATGCATTCAAAGACGTGATGCTCTGTAGTATTTGACTCTGGTCACTATGTGTCAGTAACACGCCATGCTAAAACTCAATTCTGAATCTCCGGACATCACTTCCTGTCCTTTCCCCGTTGCACCAGAACACTGTAGTATGAGTTTTATTAATGTCTGAAATAGCTTATTTTCTGTGGTTATATCTATTATATTGAGTAAAAATGAGTATAAAGGTGACTATAGGGGTGTTATTACATGTGTAGAGGGCTCTTATAATGTTGAACTGTGTTTAGAAGGTATACTCAGGTATTGTGAACATCCAGCAGCAACACAACATTTTTGGCATGATTGTTATTTTGAGTATCCGGGCTGGATACTCCAACAAGACAATGACCCTAAACACTGCTCAAATTCTACTAAGGCATTCATTCAGAGGAACGAATACCGTTCTGGATTGGCCTTAGTGTGCATACACCCTTACTGTGTGTGTCTTACGAGGCTAATTACAACACAAGTCTGTCTTTCTCGCGCATTCACCGCCCTCCCTGGGGCGCCGTGCCACTCCCAGACTTGGATAACAAGCCAGAGGCTTTTGGGCGCTGTCTTTTTTTTTTCTGCTTCTTTGACCCTTTATCTCCGTCTCTGTCGTACGTTTCATCACTTGTTGCAGCCCGAGTACTCGCAGAACCAGATGGCTGTCTTGCAACCCGCTCTCACTGAAACTTCTATCCATTTTTTTTTTTTCAAGTGAGGCCACCTTCCATTGTAATTTTTTGGGTTTGTAATTATAATCGACAGCTCGCTTGTGCATGTGAAATGAGAGAAGTGTGTGTTGTTAAAGAGAATGCCTTCCTTTTGTGTTTGGGTGTGTCACATTTCTGCACACTATGTGCTGGATTCGACATGTTTTCAGGATATTCAGAATCAGTTCGGCTATTCAAACCAGTGTTTGGTATTATGATCTTATAATCCCACCAAAATTTGAATATGAATGAACATGCATAACGTCAGGTAATTTTCGTTATCAAGCCTGGAAGTGTCAAAGCCTACACCGTTTTTTTTCTCGCACTGCTTGACTTTATGGAGGCTAATTTTGAAACTACCTTCAAAATTATGCTTTAAAAACATATTAACATGCAAACTACTTATAGTAGCCGAAACAAGAGAGGGTGAAAATGGAGTGCAAGTAATGAAGTGGAATTGGATACTTCCTACACTCAAGCCTTGGTTTTCATAAGCTCCATTTTTTTGTATGTTTTGGTTTTCATCAAATTTTATGCCTCAGTTTTCAAACACTGTCTTGGTTTACATACAATATTGCACTTAAACTAGTAATTTTTTTTCATATTTTGCGGGTTTTCAAACTCTGTCAAATTATTTAAGTAAGCTTTAGCTGTGGTTGGTCTTAGACTAGATGGCATTGGATGGAGAATGAGTTGTTTTGGTTTTCATCAAATTTTATCTCTCAGTTTTCAAACACTGTCTTGGTTTACATATGATATTGCACTTAAACTAGTCAAATTGCCCTGTACCGTATTGTTCCAGAGAAAACACCCTGTCAGTGCTTTTTTTATTGAGTGTGACTGCTAAATAACCACCATGGGGCCAAAGAATATTGCAAGTGTTGATGGCAAATTGCTGATTTGATCAAGAAGATGAGAAACATGATTGAACTTCCATGTAAAACTATAATTACCCCCTCTGTGCATTTGTTGTTCATATTGTTGGGTTTCCCATCCTGTGTCGACTTTTTGGAAGGAATTAAGAAACAAAACAATTTCAAATATAAATGACACTACCTTCAAATGTATGCTTTAAAAACATATTAACATGCAAACTACTGATAGTAGCCGAGACAAGAGAGGGTGAAAATGGAGTGCAAGTAATGAAGTGGAATTGGATACTTCCTACACTTAAGCCTTGGTTTTCATATGCTCCATTTTTTTTATGTTTTGGTTTTCATCAAATTTTATGCCTCAGTTTTCAAACACTGTCTTGGTTTACATATGATTTTGCACTTAAACTAGTCAAATTGCCGAATTGCTGATTTGATCAAGAAGATGAGAAACATGATTGAACTTCCATGTTGAACTTTCATGCCGTTTACTTGCTGTGGATCTGATGTGTTGTTATTTTGTTGCACCGTGAGAAGGCATGTCGTTCTGTTTGATGACTGCTCATATATCTGGTCAAAATGTTTTAACCAATGTGGCCTGTGATTCAAAACGTTCGCCCACCTTGTCTTTTGTTCACTTGCTGTGGATCTTTGTTATTTTGTTGCACCGTGAGAAAGCATGTCGTTCTGTTTGATGACCGCTCATATATTTGGTCAAAATGTTTAAACCAATGTGGCCTGTGATTCAAAACGTTCGCCCACCTTGTCATGTGTTCACTTGCTGTGGATCTAATGTGTTGTTATTTTGTTGCACCGTGAGAAAGCATGTCGTTCTGTCTGATGACCGCTCATATGTCTGGTCAAAATCTTTAAACCAATGTGGCCTGTGATTCAAAACGTTCGCCCACCTCGTCATGTGTTCACTTGCTGTGGATCTGATGTGTTGTTATTTTGTTGCACAGTGAGAAAGCATATTGTTCTGTTTGATGACCGCTCATATATTTGGTGAAAATGTTTAAAACAATGTGGCCTGTGATTCAAAACGTTTGCCCACCTTGTCATGTGTTTACTTGCTGTGGATCTGATGTGTTGTTATTTTGTTGCACCGTGAGAAAGCATGTTGTTCTGTTTGATGACCGCCCATCTATCTGGTCAAAATGTTTAAACCAATGTGGCCTGTGATTCAAAACGTTCGCCCACCTCGTCATTTGTTCACTTGCTGTGGATCTTTGTTATTTTGTTGCACCGTGAGAAAGCATGTTGTTCTGTTTGACGACCGCTCATATATTTGGTCAAAAATGTTTAAACCAATGTGGCCTGTGATTCAAAAATTTTGCCCACCTCGTCCTAGATGGATCCAAAACATAAAAAATCTGAGTGGAAAAGTGGCCAAAATGTTGATCACTCTTTCCCACAGTGGGAGCTGATGCGTTTGAATATCTTGTTAATAGGTTTGCTTTCATGGATTCACATTTGAGAGGCTGAAGTCAGAGGTTGTGTACATTTTTGAATACAAAAATGATTAATCGAATACCAAAATAGTTTACTGTATCGATTAATTGTTGCAGCATTACCGCTTATGTCGACATGAGTGAGCCAAACTGAGGTATGACGATTTAAGCAGGTTTCGCTGTAGTCTGGTCATTAAAATATTTAGTTAAATTCCTACCATACATTGTCTTTGTGTGTGTGTGATAAAGCTGTGACTGTGAGCCACAGTGACTAGCCTCCATGGAATGTTAGCAATCTTCCTGAGATGAATGTGATAGCAGCTAGACATTGGAGAACCTCAGACCTGAGTGTTTATTCATTCATGTTTACTATTATTGCCACCTTTTGACAGCTAAGGAGGATTTGGCTTGAATAGGTCTTAATGATAGGGCAGTTGTCCTTCTTAGAGTTGTGATTTACAGGGTGTGAACAGGTATCACATGACATGTCTCCTTCTACCCTGCCCCCCATCTGCTTTCATGAGCTGCCTGAACAAGGTCCATGGTGCATGTGCAATTGACTTTTTTTGTTGTTGTTGTACTTTACTGAGGATTTACATCTGTTTATTACACCCGGTTAATCAAAACATAAGGGACTGGCCTTCTTAACACCAGGGAATCATTTGCAGAAAGTCTGACGGCCATTTTGCTCGCACTGCAACCACTAAGAGCTCAGAACACAGGAGTTGTCTTGTCAGGTAAAATTTAACAACACTTGTGGAGCATTGATATGAGAATTGTGTATGTGTGCTACAGTGCACAGTACTGTCCCTGTCGGGACACTTTAATGTGTGTGTGTTCAGTGTGTGTGTGTGTGTGTGTGATGAGAGAAAGAAACTAAAAGCCCCTTGTCAGCTGTCTGTGTCTATTAGCTGGAACACAAAAACAGACGCGTGGCTACAGAAAAAGGGGAACTCGCCCACACAATAAAATGGTAATGGTAATGGTTTCATTTCATTTGAACATGCATCAGATTACAATTGAATGCATCACATAATCAGTTCACAGTTCCACATGTCCAAAAGGAGTAGGAAGAAGCAAAGCTTATTAAATCCTACCCCTCAATCTGGTAGTTTTACAACCAGTAACTGTTGCATTTGTTCACTACCTGCTTTCCTAATATAATTGAAGTTATTTATTTGTTTATCTTTATAACATTTTTAATTTATTTATTGGTTTTTGATTTTATTTATTAATTTTCTATTTTATTTTATTATTTTTTTATTTTTATTTTATTTTATTCATTTTTTATATACCATACAATGGCATAATAGGTACCATAGTAACTGTCAATATAGTGTCAATATAGTGATTGTTTGAGTTCCTTACTCAATCCATTCCATAGTTTGATTCCACATACTGAAATGCTATGGCTTTTTAACGTAGTCCTAGCATAGAAGTGTTTCAAATGTACTTCGTCCCTGAGATCATATTTCTCCTCTCTTGTAGAGAAGTATTGGATGACATTTTTAGCTAATTGGTTATTTTTAGTCTTATGCATTATTTTAGCTGTTTGAAGATGAACTATATCAGCAAGTTGAAGTATTTGTGATTTTAGAAATAAGGAGTTAGTATGTTCTCTGTAGGCGGCACTATGAATTATCCTTACTGACCTTTTTTGCAGTATATTTAGCGAGTGAAGAATGCTTTTATAGTTTTTACCCCGTTCCAAACCTTTATAAGTTTTTATAAACCTGAACGCCCAATCCTAAAAATATGTATTTTTTTGCTGGATCGGCAAAAAGACGTGATGACACAACTGCACACAAAAAGAGGTAACTGTTTTAAGCCATAAAAACGGCCAAAATGTGCCACAAGTGCTAGCACACATTTGTAAATAGATTATTTCGATGTAAAAAGTACTTTCTTTGTATTGTTAGTGTTGCAGTATGATTATTTTGATATTTGAGGTGTCACAGAACCCCCAAAATGATGTCAAAGTAAATGTAAAAAGTTCTTTCTTTGTATTGTTAGTGTTGCGGTATGATTGTTTCGATATTGGAGGTGTCACAAAACCCCCAAAATTATGTCAAAGTAAATGTAAAAAGTACTTTCTTTGTATTGTTAGTGTTGCGGTATGATTGTTTTGATAGTTGAGGTGTCAGAAAACCCCCAAAATTGTCAAAGTAAATGTAAAAAGTACTTTTTTTTATATTGTTAGTGTTACAGTATGATTGTTTCGATATTTGAGGTGTCACAAAACCCCCCAAATTATGTCAAAGTAAATGTAAAAAGTACTTTCTTTGTATTGTTGGTGTTGCAGTGTGATTGTTTCGATATTTGAGGGGTCACAAAACCCTAAAATTATGTCAAAGTAAATGTAAAAAGTACTGTGTATTGTTAGTGTTGCGGTGTGATTTTTTTCGATATTTGAGGGGTCACAAAAAATTAAGTCAATGTTATGCTTGTAATGTATCCTTTCACAAAAGACTGTTTTTCTCTTGTTTCTTGTTGGGAACTGATATTTCATTGAAACTTACCTGTTTTACTGATTGCTAAAGAACGGAAAATAGTAGAAAACGAAGGTAGAGTTGCAAAGCCATCTTTTCGACAAGCTACACTGACAGTTCCTTTTGTAATAAATGAATATTTTGGAAACATTAATTTCTGTCAAAAAGAGGTTCTCCCAATTCCGCGCAAGAAAATGCAACAGATTTCTTAGCAAAACCAAAATAAAATCACATTGTGGTATCAGTCCAAAGTACATCCTGCCAAGTCATCTGGGATAGTCTCCATCTTCCCATTTGGATGCTGGATGAGTTGGTTTTAGGATCCACGCAGCATTCCTCATTCCTAGATTTCTGCTCCCATTTAGCTGAGGACTCCTCTTTTATGTTTAAAGTTAGATTTTTTTGCTGCCAGTGGGTCCCACCCATTCACCGACCGTCTGTGACATCATAAACCACGCACGAGTGACGTCGCTATTTTGCTCCAGTGCTCCGACCATGCTGGAGCTCATAATTATAGGTTCACACCGCAGTAATGTAGGGATATTAAAAAACAGGCTTCTGAATATTTACTCTGCAGACGAACTGTAAACGGTGCACTGACATTACTCTTAAATGAATACTTGTTGTAGTTGAAGGCTTGACTGTGGAATTGAATACTTTCAGCTTGAATTTCTTTTTGTATGAAGGCATCACAATGGTTGGATTTGTATCAGTAGCCAAGAGGCTGGGCTGCACTGTATTTGCTTACTGAGTAGCTACGTAACTAAGGCACATATTCTCTACCTCACTTAATGGGTAGGAAAGTTTGGTACCGGAAAATCTGATGTGGGAAACAATATACCCTTACAAACCTATAATATAATATTACAGAAAAACTATGTTTGTCTGTAGTTTGTATTACAAACAATGCATGCCAGCTAGAATATATTGTTGGAATACAATTTATTCACTCACTCCAATATGTCTTTTACCGTTTTTTTTGCACGAGAGGCAGAAAGTCATACGCGGAATAAACAACCACAAGGTCGCAGAAAACAACCATTTTTTGTGTTGTTTATGCTTATCCCCACGAGGGTCGCGGGGGGTGCTGGAGTCTATCCCAGCTGTCTTTGGGCGAGAGGCAGGGTGCACCCTGGACTGGTAGCCAGCCAATCACAGGGCACATATAGACAAACAACCATTCACACTCACATTCATACCTATGGACAATTTGGAGTCGCTAATTAACCTAGCATGGTTTTGGAATGTGGGAGGAAACCGGAGTACCCGGAGAAAACCCACGCATGCACGGGGAGAACATGCAAACTCCACACAGAGATAGCAAAGGGTGGGATTGAACTCGGGTTTCCTAGCTGTGAGGTCTGCGCGCTAACCACTCCACCGCTATGCAGCGTTGTTTAGACATTTTGGCCAAATATATATTGCTAATTTGTCTGCTTTTTTTTCAAATGGTTGGGCGCACTAATCCATCAATCTTCTGGTCATGGGGGTATGCTGGAGCCTATCCCAGCTGTCTTCGGGCGAGAGGCGGAGTACACCCTGGACTGGTCGCCAGCCAATCACAGGGCACATATAGACAAACAACCATTCACACTCACATTCATACCTATGGACAATTTGGAGTCGCCAATTAACCTAGCATGTTTTTGGAATGTGGGAGGAAACTGGAGTACCCCGGAAAAACCCACGCATGCACGGGGAGAACATGCAAACTCCACACAGAGATGGCCGAGGGTGGGATTGAACTCGGGTCTCCTAGCTGTGAGGTCTGCGCGCTAACCACCCCACCGCCATGCAGCGTTGTTTAGACATTTTGGCCAAATATATATTGCTAAATTTGTCTGCTTTTTTTCAAATGGTTGGGCGCATGCTGGAGCCTATCCCAGCTGTCTTCGGGCGAGGGGGCGGGGTACACCCTGGACTGGTCGCCAGCCAATCACAGGGCACATATAGACAAACAACCATTCACACTCACATTCATACCTATGGACAATCTGGAGTCGCCAATTAACCTAGCAGGTTTTTGGAATGTCGGAGGAAATCGGAGTATCCGGATGCACGGGGAGAACATGCAAAGTACATACAACGAACACCCAAGGGATTGAAGTTCTAGCTAATCTGTAATCTAAAAATAATCACACACCATGTATTTTTGTGTGATGTCATTTAATGCTACATGCTAATAAAAGTATTTACAAGCACAATAAAGACACATCCCAATTAGTGGGACTATCGTTATCTTTGTATTTATGTGTACTTGTTTGGGTGTATTTCTGTTTACATACAATAGCGATGTGTGGAAGCAGATTAAAAAGCGGCTTAACCTTCACCTCTGCTTTTTTGGCAGCCGGAGGACACACCCTCACTTTGCCATGAGCTCAAACGAGCCCAACGGCACACACAACTGCACTCTAATCCACACTCGCATATATTCACACACACACACACACATTTGTGAAGCAGACAACACAATGGAAACTGCCTTCCTTGTGGATTTCCTTCCTATGCGGAATCCAGATTGTTTCCGAGTGGCCACACCAAAGCTGTGAGCAGGATGTGGCAACCAGAAGCGGTATTTTTTAAAAACGTTATTAACTTGTATTAAACATACAGACAGTAGTTGTTTTTTGCATTACTGTACAGCATAGTACAGTAATTGTAGTATTTTGTACCGTAAACAAACAAAATATACTGGGATGAAGACGGAATGCTTACTGGGACAGTTTCTGGCCAGAACGGGTTTGTGGTGGAGGCAGCATGCAGCAGACTTCCTGTGACACACCCTGGCTCAGGGGGGCTAGCGCTGGCGTTCAAGCATGTAATGAGTTGTTTAGACCAGTTTCCCAACCTTCACTGAAGCAAGTTACATATTTTATACATAATGTTTTGCATAAAATTATTTAATTTGCATTATTGGCCATTCCTCAAATCTCAGTGTCCATTTGCGGAGAGGCAGAGCAGAACTTTTTGGTTTGTGTCATCAGAAAAGTGAGATTTTGTTGTATGAATTGTCCTTTGCTGTTGTCATTCATTCATTCATTCATTCATTTTCTACCGCTTTTCCTCACAAGGGTCGCGGGGGGGTGCTGCAGCCTATCCCAGCTGTCGTCAGGCGAGGGGTACACCCTGGACTGGTGGCCAGCCAATCACAGGGCACATATAGACAAACAACCATTCACACTCACATTCATACCTATGGACAATTTGGAGTCGCCAATTAACCTAGCATGTTTTTGGAATGTGGGAGGAAACCGGAGTACCCGGAGAAAACCCACGCATGCACGGGGAGAACATGCAAACTCCACAGAGAGATGGCCGAGGGTGGAATTGAACCCTGGTCTCTTAGCTGTGAGGCCTGCGTGCTAACAACTAGACAACCATGCCGTGCCCATTGCTGTTGTGTATTAAATTATTTTATACGTGTTTATTGTAAGACTGTTGATGACCATCTATCCATTTACATACATACATACATACATATTGTTAAGCTAGTTGGCTATTGCTTGAAGTACTTAACCCTTTACTCATTCAATACCAAATACGTAGTTATATGGTTTTATAAACACGGACGCTCGATTCCAACAATATAGCGTATTTTTTGGACTATAAGTCGCTCTGGAGTATAAGTCGCACAATGCCAAAATTGCATAATTAGATAGAAAAAAAACATACATAAGTCGCACTGGAGTGTAAGTCGCATTTTTTGCAGGTAATTTATTTTACAAACTACTTGACCAAAACAGACATTACGTCATCTTGGAAGGCAAGTTCTAACAATAATAAAAGAATAGAGAACAGGCTGAATAGGTGTAAGATATGCTAACACAATGCTTATTCAGCTACACAAAAAATAAACATGAACAGAAAAGGTGTGCAGTTTATGTAACATAAACAGTTTTTTCATTTATAAGTCGCTCTGGAGTATAAGTCACAGGAACAGCCAACCTATGAAAAAAAGTGCGACTTATAGTCCGGAAAATACTGTATTTATACATTGTTTGTTTTTTTGTGTGAGCGGCAGAAAGAGGTGACTCCCCACTAATGCATTTCACGTCAGAGTAATTTTTGAAATATGATCTCAGCGAAGAACTAAATTTGAAACTTATATGCTAGGACTATGTTAAAAAGCCGTAGCATTTCAGTATGTGGAATCAAACTATGGAATGGATTGAGTAAGGAACTCAAACAATGCACAACGATGAGACAATTCAAGAAACAATACAAGCAGTTGATGTTTGCTAAATACAAGGATGAAGAGTCTTCAACCAGTCATGATATGCTATATATATATATCACTATATTGACACTTACTATGGTACCCATTATGTCATTGTATGGTCATATCACCACATACTTTGGTATGTGACAAAAATAAATAATTAAATTAAAATATATTAAAAAATAAACATTAATTCAAAAAAAGTAGAACAAATAAAATAAAAAAAATTTATGACGAAAGCAGGAGGTGAATAAATATATAACACCATGAACCATTTACAATTTTCCACATGATCTCTGTCGTTATGCCACCTTGTGGCCATTTTTATGGCTTGGTAATGGTTTAATTTCATTTGAACATGCATCAGATTACAATTGAATGCATCACATAATCAGTTCACAGTTCTACATGTCCAAAAGGAGTAGGAAGAAGCAAAGCTTATTAAATCCTACCCCTCCATCTGGTACTTTTACAATCAGTAACTGTTACATTTGTTCACTTCCTGCTTTCCTAATATAGTTTAAGTTTTTTTTGTTTTTTTTTTAATCTTGTACCGAAGTACGAGGTGATATGACCATACAATATGGGTACCATAGTAACTGTCAATATCGTGATATATATATATAGCACATCATGGCTGATCAATAAAATATATAACTGCATTACAAAAGCAAGCCTTGCTTTCTTGCCATTTTTTTCTACATATTTTCTCAATAAGTCATGGTTATGCCACATATTTGTGTGTTTGGCTCAGGCCAGCAATACAGAAAAGGAATATAAGACACTTTATGTTGTTAAAATAAACATGTAGTCAGTGAAAAATCCAACAGAGGGGGCTGGAGAATTATATTTCAGTATTGTTTATGTCTTGTTTTCTTATAACCCATTTGGATAATAGAAGGATGTAAAGATTTATGACTTATGATTATATGATGCAATGCCTTGGGTCAGTGTAAAGCTGTATGTATGGCTTCAAAAATGGGTTTGGATTTTGGCAACAGATGTGCTCCCTTGTGTTTGCCCTGAAGCGACAACTTGACCCCCGCCAGGCTCTGAATGACAATGAGTGTCCTGTTTCAGCAGGGTTGGTTGTGTGAGGTTAACTGAGAGCCTTCACAGGTGACGTGGGGGGGGGGGGTTGTCGGCGGGAGGATGGTAATGAGATAAACGTAGACAGTGGCTGAGCAGCAAAGTAAGGCGGGCAGCTGGCACTGTTGATAATCCTGCATTATATTTGGAAGATGACACAATGTGACTCTGCAGATTCTCCTGTCACCCATTGGTCAATTGCAGTCCCGTGTGTGTGGGGGGGAGGGGGCGGATGTGTGTGTGGGTGTGCTATTCTGCAAGTGAGTACGAACAAATTGGAATCGGAGCGATGGAGACCATGCCTCCTTGTGGTCGGGAACTGTATAACATTGTATGAATTGATAGTGGCTATATTATTTGACTGACACTTATAGAAAAGTGCTATATAAATCAAATCCATTATTATTATTTAAATGATATTTTGGTATGACTTTTGGTATGGGCAGCATACTGACGATGTTTACTGTTTTTATGTGCAGCCATGGCGGAGTTAGACTTGAGTCTGAGCGACGCTCTGGTGGACAGTGCTCCGCAGCAGGGTCCCGAAAGCCTGGTGGAGAGGGACTTTGTGGCTCAGTTGGAGGCAGAGACCTACGACGATCAGGTCGGGGAGACGGTTGGCAAGACGGACTACATCCCCCTGCTGGACAATGACGACGCCAGTGCAGGTGAGATCCTGTGTTGCACGGTGTTTGACAAGTAGACATTATCATTACTGACGCCAAGTGCAGCGTGAAGCGGAGGTTATCTGTTTGTTTGTCTGTTTGTGTTCTAAAATAACTTGAAAGGTTCTGAATTAATTTGGATGACATCCACAAAAAATGGTAAAAGCAGTTATTCGGGACATTTAGACTTTACATTGCGCTATCATGCCAGGTGTTAGCATGCTAACGTTTGTATGTTAGCATTGCTAGAATGTGAATGCATACTACCATTTGTTGTTATTTTTATGGGTTGACACATATATGCAGTCATCATGCTAACGTTATCATTGCTAACATGCTAATATTAGTACAATTAGTACAACAAACATAGTACAATTTTAGCTGTTTTCATGGGTAGACACATATAAACACATCTATCATGCTCTATGTTAACATTAGCATAGTAGCATTTAAGCCATTTTGTAGGTAGACACTACCGTACTGTAGTCTGTGGTAACATGCTAAAACTAGCATGTTAACATTGCTAGCATGCTAACCTGAGCATACTGGCATTTTATTGCAAATTAAGCAGACAATTAGCGCTATCATGCTAGGTGTTAGCATGCCAATGTCAGCACGTTTGCATTGTTGTCATGATACTTGCATTTTTTGCTATTTTCATGGGTTAACACATAAATGCACTTATCATGCTAATGTCATCATTGCTAGCATGCTAATATTAGCATAGTACAATTTTAGCTGTTTTCATGGGTAGACACATATAAATACATCTATCATGCTGTATGTTAACATTAGCATAGTAGCATTTAAGCCATTTTTGTAGACACTACTGTACTGTGTGTACTGTAGTCTGTGGTAACATGCTATAACTAGCATGTTAACATTGCTAGCATGCTAACCTGAGCATACTGGCATTTCATTACAATTCATGCTAATGTTATCATTGCTAGCATTCTAATATTAGCATAGTACAATTTTAGCTGTTTTCAAGGGTAGACACATAAACACATCGATCATGCTCTATGGCAGGGGTGCTCATTAAGTCGATCGCGATCTACCGGTTGATCGCGGAGGTGGTACTGGTCGATCGCTGGTCGATCGCGGCGTGACATTAAAAAAATATCATCCTAGCATCAATGCCGTCACTTGATTGATATACAGGGCAGCCATTCAGATGACAACTGAATGTTGCCCTTCGGGTGACCAATCAAATCAAACAACGTCTTTAAGTGCAGCAGAACTTACGATGTCAGCCTATCATCCATCCCCGTTACTTGATTGACATACAGGACAACCAGTCAGATGACAACTGAATTTTGACCTTTAGGTCACCGCTCATGCGTAAACAACGATGCAAAGTGCTAAGCTAGTCGGCGAATTGCATCAGATTTTAAGCCCTCACTTAACAATTAGCGCAATCATGCTAGGCGTTAGCATGCTAATGTCCGCATGTTAGCATTGCTGTCATGTATACTAGCATTTTTTGCTATTTTCATGGGTAAACACATAAATGCACTTATCATGCTAATGTTATCATTGCTAGCATGCTAATATTAGCATAGTACAATTTTAGCTGTTTTCATGGGTAGACATATCAACATGTTGATCATGCTCTATGGTAACATGCTAACATTTGCATAGTAGCATTTAAGCCATTTTTGTCGGTAGACACGACTGTACTGTACTCTGTGTTAACATGCTAAAAGTAGCATGCTAACGTTGCTAGCATGCTAACCTTAGCATACTGGCATTTTATTGCAATTTAATGAATATGACCTTAAGCAGACAATTAGTGTTATCATGCTAGGTGTTAGCATGCTAATGTCCACATGTTAGCATTGCTGTCATGTATACAAGGATTTTTTTGCTATTTTCATGGGTAGACACATAAATGCACTTATCATGCTAAGAGTTTGCATGATAAGTGTTTGCTAAGTGTTCATGATAATGTTAACATTGCGAGCATGTTAATATTAGCATAGTAGCATTTCAGCCATTTTCATGGGTAAACGCTAACACTTGCCATTATAATGCTATGTATGCATAGTGTAACATGTGTACATTACATGTGTAATGTAACATGTATGCATGTTAACATTAGTGTATCAGCATTTTTATCCATTTTCATTGGTATACACTATTGTGCTAGGTGTTAACATAGTAAAATTAGTATGTTAGCATGACATGAGTGATTTTCATGAATATAAACTTAGCACCTACACACATCATGCTAGGTGTTAGCAGAGAAGTAAAGTAGCATAATTTATTTGCATCATTATTATGTGCATAACTGGCATTATTAAAGTAACATTTTTAGAATTTTCGGAGGTAGGCACTATGGTGTAAATCACATTATGGGGGAAATTGTGGCGCTTGATGGATGTCTGAGCTTTCAGAGTGCTTCTAGTTCATAAGTGAAATAGCATCAATGCTGTGTACAAGTACCCTTTATGTACGTTCAGCACTGATTGGATAAGCCTACAATTAGTGAAAGCTACTATAATGTTCAGTTTTTTCATAAATGATATTTTAAACCAGCCGTCGGTTGCAGCTTATGATATTTTGAAAACAGCACACATGTTATGTATACAGTATAACTCAGTGTAACTAAGTCATTGCACACTCTCCTTATCTTTTTCCTTATCTTTTTTCCCGCTGCTTGTTTGACTTTTAGCTACACAACCACATGTTGACGTTTGTAGTTTGTTACAGTATCGTTTGGTGATACTTTGGTGATGATTTTCTGGATTTCTTTTGAAGTGGTTTGGGAATCAGATCTTCCCGAACTGTTGGTCTCATCTGTTTCCTTTAAAACCCTGAGCATGATGGAAATTCGTTTTATGTAATAGGAACCGCGGATGTCCTTAAATGCCTGATGATATCAGGCACCGCTGGACCCCGGCTGCCATTCTGGATCCACTCGGATGTCATTCAGCCGCCGGGCGGATAGTCTGAGGATAAACAAGCTAGCGGCCAATGCTTTGGGTGCACCGGCTACCTGGTTAAATAGAGTTAATCTCTATCCTCACGTTGAGCAATTAGCATCCAGATGTTGGAGGTTTGACTCTGCCATGTTATCAGTTCCCCCATAAATCGGGTGGCATGGCCTAATAATACATTTTATATATAGGCACCTTTCTGGGCGCGCAGACATTATACAGCGAATCAACAATAATTTTAAAAAATGTAAAAATAACACAAATTGATAATGTAATCTCACAAGAAAAGTATCTAAATTGTGCTTTTGGCAATAAATTCAATTTAATATTGAAAAATGTAATTTGTCACCTAAACAGTCATTATTCTTCTTCTTCTTTTCTTCAAAAAATGAGCTGTAATTTTACAAAAACAAAGTCAAAATATTAAGAGAAAATTCTGAGAACAACATTGTCATGTTGTGAGGGAAGAAAAATGTAGGAAAAAAAGTAAAAATTGTTGAAAACAAATTATATATATATGTATTTTTTTTTAGTATACGTTGAGTATAAAGGCAAAATATTACGGGAGTAAAGTCTTAGTTGCGAAAAGAACATTTACAACAAGAAAGTTGAAATAGTTGGACAATTTAAAAAAAAAAGCAGAAATTGAAAAAAACAGCTGTGATTTTATATGATGACAAACAAACAAAACAACTGAAAAGTATGAGTATACTCATAGTATACCTTGAGTATAAAGTCAAAATATTACGGGAGTAAAGTCTTGCGAAAAGAACATTTACAAGAAGAAAGTTGAAATAGTAGGACAATAAAAAAATAGCAGAAATTGAAAAAAAAAACAGCTGTGACTTTATAAGCATAAAGTCAAAATATTAAGAAAAAAAGTCACAACTTTACAAGAATAAACACATAAAAAATAACGGCATTGTAATGTAAATGTATGAAAAGCACATTTGTAAAAAGTTGTATTGTTCTGAAAATTTGTTTGAGGAAAAGACTACAACTATTCTATATGGGAATAAAGTCATGATATTGTGAGAAGAAAATCCACAAAAAGTAATTTAGATAAAAGTTTAAATGTTTGGAAAGTTAGTTTAGATAAAGTTTGGACGCCCCTGCCCTCGTTTTGCAGCTTTATAGTGCCAGGTAGCGGACGTATTTTCTTAAAAAAACATTCGGATGTGTCGTTGTTTCATGAGATTACGGCTGAGGGCGGAGCTTATGACTTGCAATCCTGCACCAAAACACAAGGGGACAGTGTTGCCCAGAGAGTGAGTATCCAAAATACTACCTGGCACGTTGAACTACTGGCGTCCGACAACTTAGCAAAACATTTGAACCGGATATCAAATAAGCAAAGTGACAGATGAAGCAACAATGACTCAGCTAGCAGGGTTGTTATGGCCGCCCAGACACCGGGGTCAGACAGTCAGACAGTCAGACAGCGTGTGGGCAGTGGGCAGTGACAGCCAAGCTACAGGACAGGCTGTGGGTGGTGTGGCCGTCGGACAAACACAGACATGCTGACATGCAGCGCCAAAACAGCAGGGTGAGGCAGTCTGCAAGTTATTGTCCAATGTCAGCAGGCAAGTTAGATGATGGAAGCACGCTTGTCATTTTTTTATTTTTTTTATTTTTTGGTGCTATTTTGGCACACCGCTCCTCATGTTTATTCATGTGCACTCATAATATTTCGGGTTCTCGACTGCCTCAGTGTCATTTGTCTCCCTGGATGATTGAATGGATGAAATACAGCTCTGATTGTTTGTGTGTTCTTGCATTCATATCATAATGTGTTAATTTGCATAATAATATGTGTAAATGGGAAAATCTCAATTTTCCTCTTTTTGGTCGTCCATGACAATCTACCATTTAGCTAAGTACTGTGGTACCTCTAATACTAAAGACGTATTTATAAACTGTAACGCCTGATCTTGACGGATTTATATGTTTTTAGCACGATAGGCAAAGTAATGATGCAACTGAACAGTAATGGATGTCACTTTTAGAGATGTTTTATGCCATAAAAATGGCTACATAAGAGCTCCGCATGTTTATTTGAATGGAAAAAAACCAGACATGACAGCAATGATGAAGGGGAAGAACGTGGAGGAGTGTAGCGTGCAGAAGGTTACAAATTGTAGGGAAATTGGACATTTCCAAATGTGAAAGTTGTTAATAGTTAATGTTGTTATACTTATAAATAAATAATACTTTTTCATTTTTGTGTTTCTTATGTTGTGTTATGGGGCGGCACGGTGGTCTAGGGGTTAGCGCGCAGACCTCACAGCTAGGAGACCAGGGTTCAATCCCACCCTCGGGCATCTCTGTGTGGAGTTTGCATGTTCTCCCCGTGCATGCGTGGGTTTTCTCCGGGTACTCCGGTTTCCTCCCACATTCCAAAAACATGCTAGGTTAATTGGCGACTCCAAATTGTCCATAGGTGTGAATGTGAGTGTGAATGGTTGTTTGTCTATATGTGCCCTGTGATTGGCTGGCGACCAGTCCAGGGTGTACCCCGCCTTACGCCCGAAGACAGCTGGGATAGGCTCCAGCACCCCCGCGACCCTCATGAGGAAAAAGCGGTAGAAAATGAATGAATGAATGAATGTTGTGTTATAGTTGTTTAGATTCATTCATTCATTTTCTACTGCTTATCCTCACAAGGGTCGCGGGGATGCTGGAGCCTATCCCAGCTGTCTTTGGGCGAGAGGCGGTGTACACCCTGGACTGGTCGCCAGCCAATCACAGGACACATTTAGACAAACAACCATTCACACTCACATTCATAACGATGGAGAAAACCCACGCATGCATGGGGAGAACATGCAAACTCCACACAGAGATGTCTGAGGGTGGAATCAAACTCGGGTCTCCTAGCTCTGTGGCCTGCGCGCTAACCACTTGCATGCCATGCAGCCCGCTAATTTAACATTTACCCATAATTTTTTAAATGTTGGGTTTTACTATACTTTTGGGGTGTTAAGTTGCTGTGTGATGACTTTAGTGTTTTTTTCAGTCAGACTGCTATAGTGTTATACTTTTATATATAACGACCTCCTGCGATTACCAGTGGGTTGACAAGCTTGTTGTGATTCGCTCCTGCCAAAACAAAGAGCTGGGGCTCCCTCCATTTCTTTCTAAAATTGAAAATGCTCACATGCAACACAATCTAGACAACTATGATGCATTCAAGGACCACCAAACAAAGTGGGAAATCTCAACGCTCTGCAAAAAAACTGCTGTACTTTTCCCTGTATTATATTATTGTTTGCCGTGTAGCCCACTAATTTAACATTTACCCATAATTTTACTATTTTAGTTTTATAGTATATATATATATATAGTATAGTATAGTTTTACTATACTTTTGGGGTGTTAAGTTGCTGTGTGATGATAGTTGTTTAGATATTTTGGCTAAATATACAGCACATAGCTAAATTTGTGTGAAAGTGTATCTTTTCATTAAAAATGACATTTTTGGAATTAAGTCGGACTCGCATGTAACATGACAAGACATGCACAATGTTGCACGTTAATCAGAAAATGTACGATCATGTTTGTCACCAGCAGCGCTCCACCATATAGACAAAAGTCAAATACATATTTATAATCAATAACTTTCTTTAAAATGAATTAACTTCCATACCAAGACCTTTCAACCTTACGGGAACAGTAGAGGGAAGGCTTTTTTCATTCCGTGATGCTTAAGTGTACTTCATTAAGGCATGGTGGGATGACATGAAGCACTTAAGCATAAAGATTGACCTCCAGCCCATTAAACACCTTTGGGGCAATATAGGATGGAGATTGTTATTCAAGCTCTCGCCTCCTATATCAGCGACCTCTGAACTTACGATTGCATCTCTTGATAAACAGAAAGCAAAACATAGTCTTCCCAGAAGAGTAAAATGTAATATAGAAGGAAACTCAGCACTTTTTGCTCCCGTCTTTCATGATGTGAAACATTTCCTATGTACATTTTAAGTATTAAGTTGCTGCGTGATGAGATTAATGTTGTTTAGTCAGACTGTGATGAATGACCACATGAAATTACCCATGGGTTGACAGGCTTGTCGTGAGTTTTTCATAGCTCATGATGGGTTCCTGTCAAATAAAAAGCTGACTGGTGCTCACGGACTATAGCGGCTTGTCTTTGTGGATTCGTTTGATTTCTATTATGAAACATGCATGGCTACGCACGCTCCCGTCTGTGGCCTTGTGGCGTGATTTTGTTGTGGCCAGTCAAAGGCATAGCCATCATATAGTCATACTGTTTAATCAAACTCCACATATACCACCAGTGTGGCATGTGGCACAAACAATAAGTTGGCCTTTTGTGTTCATAGGAAATATTCATTACATGGACCAATACAACTTTAAAATAACAAAAAATGTCTAATTTAACATTCATTCATTCATTTTCTACCGCTTATCCTCATGAAGGTCATGGGGCGTGCTGCAGCCTATCCCAGCTGTCTCGGGCGAGTACACCCTGGACTGGTCGCCAGCCAATCACAGGCCACATATAGACAAACAACCATTCACACTCACATTCATAGACATTCACATTCATGATTCATGGACAATTTGGAGTCGCCAATTAACCTAGCATGTTTTTGGAATGTGGGAGGAAACCGGAGTACCCGGAGAAAACTGGGGAGAACATGCAAACTCCACACAGAAATATCTGAGGGTGGAATCAAACTCGGGTCTCCTAGCTCTGTGGCCTGCGCAGTAACCACTTGCTCGCCGTGCAGCCCGCTAATTTAACATTTACCCATAATTTTAAAAATGTTGGGTTTACTATACTTTTAGGGTGTTAAGTTGCTGTGTGATGACTTTTTCGAAGCGTTTTTCTCACTCAGACTGATATAGTGTTATACTTTTATATATAATGACCTCCTGCGATTACCAATGGGTTGACAAGCTTGTTGTGATTCGCTCCTGCCAAAAAAAAGAGCTGGGGCTTCTGGGTTTGGTTCTGGGACTGTTTGAGATCAACATTTAGAGTTAAAGCAAATGTTGTCATTTTTAGGTCAGATTGAGCTCCAGAACCCTCCATTTCTTTCTAAAATTGAAAATGTTCACATGCAACACAACCCAGACAACTATGATGCATTCAAGGACCACCAAACAAAGAAAATCTCAACGCTCTGCAAAAAAACTGCTGTAATTTACTCCTGTATTATCACATACTTTTACTGAACTATTACCAAGTTTTTCCACGTTGACCACGTTTTCCTCATATTTATTATTGAGTGCTCACCAGTAGACCTCGTACCCCGATGGTACACCTGCTCTTCCTATCATTATGTGTTTGCATTCATGAAGAAGATCTGCTGTGGCGACTCCGAAATCAGGAAAAACAAAATATCAGGAAAAACATCATTTTAAGAGCATAAAATTGAAACATTTAAGTGTCAATTATTATTATGAAAAACAAACAAAACAACAAGTAAAGTCGTAATGCTTGGAAAATTAGGCTGTAGAAAATGTTATAATGTCATGAAGATAAAGTGAAAATATTATGGAACTAAGATGATACCCATGATCCCATCAGAAATAGTAACTTTACAAGAATTAAGTCGTAAGTCGTAATATAAAATATATATTACGAGAAAAAAAACATTTTAGTAGCATAGAGCTGACATATTAAAAAAAGAATATTAAATTACATTTCAAGGGAAAAAAATGGTAATTTTGAGAAAATTAGCTTGGGGAAACATTGTATTATTGTGCGAATATTACACGAAGATACCATATATAACTTCCACATTACCCACGTTTTCCTCATATTTATTATTGAGTGCTCACCAGTCAATCGCGGCCTCTGGCCCCCATTACACGCTGGTCTCGATATGCACATGCTATACGCAAAAGAACGGCCAACCAAATCGATTTTAGAAACGGAAGACAATTCAACCCCTAAGCACTTAAATGCCGTCAAATGACAACCAAGCAGTCATGAATAATTTCATCAATCAAAACGGCAGCCATGTTTGGGCCAAAACCCAATAACAACGGCAAAAAAAAAAGGAAATATCTACAGTAATTTTACAAAAATAAAGCCAAAATATTATGAGGAAGAGAATTTTCTGAAAATAATGCTGTAATATTCGAATCTCCACTAGTTAAGCATCACTGGTATTCGTCCGGAAGAGCATCCGGAATTAACAAGTGTATGCAGCTTTGGCGACTCAGAAATCAGGAAAAAGCCGAAAGAAACAAACAAATTATTAGTAATATTATATTATATATATATACCCAATTATTGTAATATTCAAATCTATTACACGAAGATACAAATGGAGCAAAAAAACAACCATATATAACTTCCACATTGCCCACGTTTTCCTTATATTTATTATTGAGTGCTCACCAGTACTCTGATGGGATACCTAGTCCTCCTATCATTATGTGTTTGCATTTATGCGATTGTAATGAATGGCGGGCCTGTTTAGCTGGTTGCCAGATATGCGTGCATGCAAACGATAAATAAGAGTGCAGTGACCTGGCAGCCGCATGTGGCACAGCTTCATCTTTCCTCAGCATCCTGCACCGACACCGGCCTTGTCTGCCTTTAACTGGCCCGTGCGGTATTAATAGCACACATAGATGCTTGTGCCCAGTGACTGGAAGGAGGTGCCCTTTAAGATAAGACTTACGGTTCAGGGTTCGGGTTCATTTCCAGGCTCAGTCGTATTTGTATTTGTGAACACCATGCTATATTCAGTACAGTGAAAAACCCACTTAAGCCGCTCGGATGGATAGTAATGTTTGTTTGTTTCTGTGCTTCCGTGTGCGTGTGTTTGTTGCACACACAGGTACTGCATTGGGAAACGGACAACAGCAAGCTCAGGGGGTGCAAAAGCCTGGTAAGAGAGATCTCATACTTCCCTAAGCCACCAGTCAGACTGCTAGAATTGCTCTATCATCTGCATACACTTATCATTATCATTCCCTACCATTGTCACTTTTTATTTATTTATTTTTTGTTATTATTTTTTCTGTTGCCATAGTGTGTTTTGTGCGTGAAAAGAAGCAGGAGGATCAAAATTTAAAATAAAAAAATGCATCTCAGCTCTCCAACTGATATTTAACTCAAGTAATTATGTAAATAGACATCCATACAAATAAATAATATGAATATAGTACAGTAATGGTTTGTCACTTAAATGTTTCAGATCATCAAGCAAATGTAAATATTGGTCAATGACAACACAACTGAATTTTTAAACTCCAACTTCAAACTCCAAAAAATTATTAATGGAGAAAAAAATGCCCTTTTGAGAAAAAGTGACCCCCCCACCCCCCTCCCGAATTTTTTCGAAGGCGTGTAAAAGTAACACCACATTCCAAAAAAACTAACACCATACCAACAGTAAAATATGGTGGTGGTAGTGTGATGGTTTGGTTCTGTTTTGCTGATTCGGGACCTGGAAGACTTGTAGTGATCAATGGAACCATAAACTCTACCATCTACCAAAAAAATCCCAAAGGACAATGTCCAGCCATTTGTTTATGACCTCAAGCTGAAACCAACTTGGGTTCTGTGGCAGGACAAATTATCCAAACCACACCAGCAAGTCCACGTCTGAATGGTTGAGAAAGATAAACAAAATGAAAATTACCTGTAGGGTTGTCCGATAATCGGTACAGATAATTATCAGCCCAATACCAGCCTAAAAATGCGGTTGATATCGGTATCAGATTTTTTTCCTGATCATGAAAACCGATATTAAATCAATATACAACACATATGGGTTCATTCATCGGTATCAGAAATTGAAAGTTGCACAATATCGGTATATTGGTTTTCGGCAAAGAAGCCAATATCGGACGTCCCTAATGAAGACCTTGGAGTGGCCTAGTCCAAGTCCTGACCTGAATCCTATTGAGATGCTGTGGTATGACCTTAAAAAGGCTTCATGCTAGAAAACCCTCTAATGTGACTGAATGATAACAATTCTGCAAAGATGAGTGGGCCAAAATTGTAAGAGAATCTTGCAGTTGTTGACGCTTGATTGCAGTTGTTACTGCTAAGAGTGGCCCAACCAGGTACTGTATTAGGTTTGGTGGATAATCACTTTTTCAAATTTTTTTCCCCCCTTAATAATAAAAAGTTTAATTCACGTTACCATTGTGGGATGATACTTGTCGAATTTTGAGGAACAAAATTGAATATAATCCATTTGGGAACATATGAAAATGTGCTAAAAGTGAAGCACTGTGAATACTTGCAATGATTCAACTCAAATATGCCCTCATAATATCAGTCTCGCACATTTTAATCAGTGGAATAAGGGCCATGAAGACCCAGATGCACAAATCCCTTGTAATCATGGGGAAGTACTTTTGTTGCTTACAGTGTTATTAGTGTCATCTTATATGAGACGTAATTAGTTGTTGAGCGGAGATGGTGTTGGAGAGAGGAGCCTAATGAACTTCACGTCTTCCCTTCGAGCTGGAAGAGTTTTCTAACGGTCTTTATGATGCTGAGAACTGATTGCAGTGTGTTGGTAATGGTGATGATTTAGTTTCTCGTCTTGGCTCATTGGTCAGACCAATCTCAAACCCCCAAATAATAATACTTTAGAGGTTCATATGTTTTTAGAGGGTGCAGTGTTGTCATTTGGTCCTTGTAGTGGATCTTTCATGGATCTGTTCATGGACCCCTATGGCCCCCAGTACAGGGGTGGCATGGTTACAATTGTGTTGCTATGATAACAGCTACGCCACGCTGGTGTGGATATACACATGCTATACGCAGAACGCCCAACCAAATTGATTTTAGAAACAGAAGACAATTCAACCCCTAAGCACTTAAATGTGGGCAAATGAGAACCAAGCAGTCATGAATAATTTCATCAATCAAAACGGCAGCCATGTTTGGGCCAAAACCCAACAACAACAGCAAAGAAAATTGAAATATCTGCAGTAATTTTACAAAAATTAAGCCAAAATATTACAAGGAATAAAATTTTCTGAGAATAATGCCGTAATATGTGAATCCACTGATTTGGCAACGACATTTCGTTGGCAATTTCACTACTGTGTTTTTGTGCAATGACAATAAAGGGAGTCTATCTAGTCTATCTATCTATCTCCACTAGTAAGCATCACTGGTATTCGTCCAGAAGAGCATCCGGAATATAACAAGTGCATGCAGATCAAAAAATCACAGGGCACATATAGACAAACAACCATTCACACTCACATTCATACCTATGGACAATTTGGAGTCACCAATTAACCTAGCATGTTTTTGGAATGTGGGAGGAAACCGGAGTACCCGGAGAAAACCCACGCATGCACGGGGAGAACATGCAAACTCCACACAGAGATGGCCGAGGGTGGAATTGAACCCTGGTCTCCAAGCTGTGAGGTCTGCGCGCTAACCACTCGTCCGACGTATTGTGTGCTATGGCTATATAAACATGGGGCCTACCAAAAGATTCTTTAGTAATCAGCAGTAGAGCATAGGTAAGTTTCAGGAAAATATCAGTTCCCAACTAAAAGGGACAAAACCAGCTGGAATTGAACCCGGGTCTCCTAGCTGTGAGGTCTGCGCGCTAACCACACGTCCACTGTGCAGCCTGTCAAAATATATATTAAGTGAAAAAAAAACATTTTAGTAGCATGGAGCTGACATATTAAAAAAAGAATATAAAATTCAGTTTCAAGGAAAAAAAAGTAAATGGTAATTTGGGGAAAATTAGCTCGGGGAAACTTTGTAATATTATGCGAATATTACACAGATACATTAATTAATACACAGATTAATTAATAATAATAATTATTAATTAATTACTTTTGTTTGTTTTTTGTCCATTATTAATTCATGAATAATTATTATTAATAATTAATTATTTGTGAGAGAAAAATTAATTAATTGATTGATTATTAAGAATTATTATTATTTTTATAAATTAATTAATTAATTTTATTTTCCTCACAAACTGACTTAATAAGCAGCTTTATTTAGTGTCATCCAGCAGTACGTACATGTAGTGCTGAGCTGATAGAGCTTTGGGAAGAATAGATGTCTAACCTCCTTGCTATGAGGCTACCGGGTGCCTCGCTAGGCTTGGTTGTCTTCAGCATGTTAATTGGTCGCCTGCATGTCGTCTCCCGCTGCTTTGCATGGCACGATGGAATGAGCAGCTTGCATTGCCATAGTAACCGAGGTGCCGAGAGTCATCAATTGGCATTCATCATGGTGATTCCTTATTATAATCCCGACATGATTTGGTATGGAATCTTTTGGTTCGGAACCTGCCAACATGGATGCTTTTTGATCATTGACGACGCTTGTATGCTTCACTGTTGTCCATGTCTGCATTTTGTTGCATTTTGATGGTTTCAGTTTCAAGTTTAGCCGGTGAAACCGAGATTATGTATTGCGCCACTAGTGTACGCTACACCAGCTTGCTTCCCCCCTCACAAAAATCTCCCGTGTCCCATATAGCCCAGCGCCATGAACAACTTCTCCAATTTTGTATTTAATAAGAAAGCGAACAAGCTAAATATTCACATCACATTCCATGTGATTCTCTTTTTTTTGTTTGTTTGTTTCTCATGATATTATGACTTAAAAAGCTTTATTTTATCATATTACATTAAATTATATGTTATGTTTAATATAATATTTAAAGTCAATGCTACTAAAATGTTTTACTTCATAATATTACAAATTTCTTCTACATTTATTCAACTTTTTCCTCACTTTTTGCATTTCTGCTAATTCTTGCTTCTTGGAAATTTTCTAATATATTATTATATATTTTTCATAATATTTTGACTTTTTTATATATATGCTACGTTTAATATAATATTTAAAGTCAATGCTACTAAAATGTTTTACCTCATAATATTACAAATTTCTTTTACATTTATTCAACTTTTTCCTCACTTTTTGCATTTTTGCTAATTATTGCTTCTTGGAAATTTTCTGCTTGTAATTGTGACTTTATTGCCATAATATTTTGACTTTTTTTTATATGTGTTATGTTTAATATAATATTTAAAGTCAATGCTACTAAAATGTTTTACCTCATAATATTACAATTTTTTTTTTACATTTATTCAACGTTTTCCTCACTTTTTGCATTTTTGCTAATTCTTGCTACTTGGAAATTTTCTGCTTGTAATTATGACTTTATTGCCATAATATTTTGACTTTTTATATATATATGTTACGTTTAATATAATATTTAAAGTCAATGCTACTAAAATGTTTTACCTCATAATATTACAAAATTTCTTCTACATTTATTCAACTTTTTCCTCACTTTTTGCATTTTTGCTAATTCTTGCTTCTTGGAATTTTTTTGCTTGTAATTGTGACTTTATTGCCATAATATTTTGACTTTTTTTATATGTTACGTTTAATATAATATTTAAAGTCAATGCTACTAAAATGTTTTACCTCATAATGTTACAAATTTCTTCTACATTTATTCAACCTTTTCCTCACTTTTTGCATTTTTGCTAATTCTTGCTTTTTGGAAATGTGACTTTATTGCCATAATATTTTGACTTTTTTTTTCTTCCATATTTTGTATTTTTTTTTTTGTCATTTTTTTTGGTTTGTTTTTGTTTTCTTGTAAAATGATATTTTTTAAATATGCCACATACCGCATATGGGTTTCAGGCCACACTTTGAACACCCTTGGCTTAGCATTTATTAGCCTACATTGGATTGGTTAGCATCTTTTTGAGAATTGTATTCATATTCATATAATCGTACCCAAAATGAATCAAACTATTATTCTTAAACCGAGTTTTCTCACCCAGCCGTACTGTTACCGGCAACGTACCGTTACACCTCTCGTTGTGCGTCCGGGATTTGAGTCCTGCATGTATTTGTGCATGGGTGTATATTCTGCACATGACTGCTGCATGAGACGGTAGAACGGAGAAAATATTTGACCAACCACGGTAGAAAAACCCACAAATAATCCTCTATATGTTTGTCAAATATTTCATCTGTTAAATGAATCAATGGAATTTGTTCAACATGACTAATTGCTTTCTTTCCTTTTCCCTCTTTAACCCCCCCTCACCCCCCTTCAACCTGATTTTACATTTTTATATTCATCATACTTTAATTACTTTAATATTCATTTTCAACACCCACCACTACCATTTATTTTTTTTTACTTTGCTTCCCAAATCCTTTCTCTCCAATTTCCTCAATCCCTAATGCTTCAGAGGACTAGACCCCGCCTCCATCGCCACACTGACTGTCCATCAGCTGCGTTTCTGCTTCGATGCACCTCTTTCCCTCTGCAACACGCTCAGACACACTGACTGACTGTGCTGTCCATGTCTTCCTTTATTCCTTCAGTAAAAAAGGAGAAAACGTGACGTTCGTAACGTTGCACACAAATATTGTTTTGTTCTTTGTCAATGTGTTTCTTCTCCCTCGGGTAAAATGGCCATAGCACGCCGATCACATGGTACGTTGTCGCAAACGCACACACGGCAACGGTGACCCACTAATCAACTCTTCCCCCCGTTTGAACAAGCTTGTCCACAATCAACGTGTGTAAAATGTCCCCAAAAGTGGACAAAGTCGTGGCCACACACACACACACATATACACACACAAAAGCATGCTCAAAGGCGTGTCTGAAACCTTTCAAACTGAATTGCCAGTGCTGCAAGACTCATCTGTCAACACCCAGCAGTCTGGTTGTTTTGGGCACACACCCACCCACTCACCCACCCACCCACAACCACCCACACACATTTACAATATCAGCAGCATACTGTATATGAGCATATATATGGGTTATATATAAGGAAGGTCCTTGTGAAATCAGAAATCAGCATAGGATGCATGCTTGGTCCCAGGCGCTCAAACCATCATGAAGGATAAAGATGGTATCCTTGAACATGTTAAAAGATCTGCTCTGATGAAAAGGACAGCAATAACTAAGAAGCATAGTGGTTTCCTGTCTCTCCCTTTTTTGCAACGTCCCTTCCGGATTGCAAGACTATGTAGACCGAGGACCTCCTGTATGGTTTTTTGTTGCTGTTTTATTAAAACACTTCCTGCAAGTAGCACAACAAAAATTTTAAACATTTTGAAATTTTCTTGCCACCAAAAATCAATTTTTGCAGTTGTTACGAGCCACCATGAGCCAGTTGGGTGGCAGTTTGAGCCACTACATGCCACTAGGCACCTTATTGGTGAAAAAAATCGGCGCCACAGAAAATTGCATTGGAGCAAACTGGCACCAACTGGCTCCAGTTTGTGGACTCCTAGCATCATTGGCGCAACTTGGCTCGTGCCATTACATTCCAATTGATTCCAATAGGCGGATTGTTTGCGACATTTGGTTCCACTTGGTGGACACTTCACACTGATTGTTTGATTCAAGTGGCGCGACAAAAATTTTAAACATTTTGAAATTTTCTTGCCGCCAAACTCAATTTTTGCAGCTGTTACGGGCCACCACGAGCCAGTTGGGAGGCAGTTTGAGCCACGGCATGCCACTAGGCACCTTATTGGTGACTCTAGGTGCCACAGCAAATTGCATTGGAGCAAACTGGCACCAAATGGTGGTATAATCCATTCATTGTCCCCCAAGTGTGAGGCGGTCTCCTCTGAAAAAGAAAGTGAAATCAGAAATTAGCATAGGATGCATGCTTGGTCCCAGGCGCTCAAACCATCATGAAGGATAAAGATGATATCCTTGAACATGTTAAAGGATCTGCTCTGATGAAAAGGACAGCAATAACTAAGAAGCATAGTGGTTTCCTGTCTCTCCCTCCTTTGCAACGTCCCTTTCAGTGTGCAAGACTAGGTAGACCATTGACCTCCTGTTTTATTAAAACACTTCCTATTTCTTGTAAGTGTTCACATTCTGTGGACTCCTTCTCTGCTTTGCACTAGATACGCTGTTGACCCAAATAAATACATTGTACGTAGTATACTTTAATTCGAGCTGACAATCGTTCATGTGACGAATGTACAAGAGAGGTTTTGTTTGGTTTTAGCATATTTTGTCTGTTTTCATAGGCTGGGTTTACATTGGGGGTCAATTCCAATATCAGCGTTCTACAATCTTGCAGAGCATGTATTAAATTGACACACAATTGTAACTGCCAACATTATTGTGTCAGAAGATGAATAATTTAATCGACATACTGTAATATTGGTCGCTTGAAACAATGTCATGATAATTATCAAGCAAATATGAGGATGTCATACCGATAACATAATGCTAGGAGTCCACTGGGCCGGCGCGTAGTGGCTCGCTGTGGGACTGAATTAATGTTGCCATGTTGCTGTTAATTCGGCACCACAGCAAGCCACTATGCGCCTATCACATAATCTATGGCGCAAACTGGCACAAACTGGCTCCAACTGGCGCGAACTGACACCAACTGGCGCGGTTCCAGTGGACTCCTAGCATCATTGGCGCAACTTGGCTCATGCTATTACATTCACAAGCCAGTTGGGAGGCACTTTGAGCCACAGTGCGCCACGAGGCACCTTATTGCCGACACTAGGCGCCACAGCAAATTGCATTGGAGCAAACTGGCACCAACTGGCTCCAGTTTGTGGACTCCTAGCACCATTGGCGCAACTTGGCTCGTGCCATTACATTCCAGTGGATTCCAATAGGCGGATTGTTTGCGACATTTGGTTCCACTTGGTGGACAAACTGATTGCTTGATGCAAGTAGCACGACAAAAATTTTAAACATTTTGAAATTTTCTTGCCGCCAAACTATTTTTGCAGTTTTTACGGGCCACCACAAGCCAGTTGGGAGGCAGTTTGAGCCACTACATGCCACTAGGCACCTTATTGGCGACACTAGGCGCCACAGCATATTGCATTGGAGCAAACTGGCACCAACTGGCTCCAGTTTGTGGACTCCTTGCAAAAGAAAATAGCTAAGATAACCGATTCTGTCACGTGCTACTAGCTGCCTTTCGTAACTTCCCCTGAACGTCAATCGTGTTGGACTTCTTACTGTTTCGCCAAATACTCAATGCAAACATTCCACGAAGGGGAAAGGGAAAACATCAAGCTTTGACACATCAGCCACCTAAAATGCCAGCATTGCGATGAAGTCCAGGGCTTGTTCCTATTGCCGCAACATATGACAAGTGCACAGTTTGTCAGACAGGGATAAAGCGATCTGGGATTTTGTGATGGAAATGACGATGCTGGACGACCAGATACTAAACCCCTTGGAGGTACAGTTTGTACTTCTGAGCCTCCGCGATATTTTAAATATTTTGTTAATATTAGTGGACAAATCTACAGGTTCAGTTGTCAAATCCAACTCTGAGTCGTTCTTACCTCCAGATAAGCACAAATCTAAGTCAGTATCGGTATGGGCTTGAAAAACTAATGAAGTGGTAGTTTTAGATACACTGTCTTAGTTTTTGCTAGTGACTCATATCCAATGTCATTGTGTATACAATAAGACAAGACAGTAATGTCAAACAAAAATATGATCTGGATCTGAATTATCTCATTTAAACCAAGTAGAGTATCTCCTAGCCCGTGATTTTTCTTCCAACTAATCTGAATATTTCCTGAAATACCAATCAAAATGTTTGGAACGTCTACAAAGTAATGGCTTTTGTTGCTTCAATCAATATCCTGGTACCCAACTGAACCAAACGGTACCGCTTGGTGGATGACTGTTTTACTGATGTCTGCAAACACAGCATCCCTCACATTGGTCACCTTGTGATACTCATTAAAGTAAATGTATTACGTATGTCGGTATTGCTTCCCCACAATGTCATATGCTTACCATCCTCTTTTATGTGGTTTTGTTTTTTTATTTGGTTTCAATTTGGTTCCTTTAATAGACTGACCTCTCTGCCTGCACCTTGTGCTAATAAACAGAAAAAACACACACTTACCAGGTTTTTGGCTTCTCTTTCTTCTTTAACTCAACCTGCACTCCATCATCCTTTCATCTAATGTCTTAACCCCTGATTGGCCCAATTCTATTCCAATATTTTCCCTTTTGGCTGAGGATAGTAATAATGGATAGTTATCCATGCTGCACAACAACATAAGGCAACAATCACAAGCTAAAACACTCATGTGTGGACACTTTGAGACCAGCATATGTCGTTAATATTTCCACAAAATCACATGAGTTCCACCATAAATGTAACCTGGCTTGCCATTCGTCATTCCTCTACTGCTAAAAGTCACCGGACAAGAAGCAAAAACTGCAAAAATAAAGCACCGCTTTCTATGGTGGTCCATTGTTTGGGGATACACTGATGATTTCCATCAGAAACAATGAGACCTTCATAAAGATAGACCCATAAAGCGAACTGGCAACTTATGGTGATGACATCTCCTTGGTGAATTTCAGATAAACCGATTGGTCGACATGAAAAACATGTTTCCCTTAACCGAAATGCTTCTTCAGTATCAATAAATTAAAGCAACAAACAGGACAAGTTAAAATGAATTTTACCACTTTTCCGAGTTTGGGAATGTGCAGGGAACTTTGACCAGATCGTTCCGACAGATCCCGAGGCGTTTCCAGGCCAGTCGAGAGACATAGTCTCTCCGAGTCTTCCCCGAGGCCTTTTACCGGTTGACCCTGAACACCTCCCCAAGGATGACCGATCCACCTCCTACGCCTCCTCTCAATGCAGAGGAGCAGGAGTTCTACTTCGAGTTTCTTCACCTTATTTCGAGCCAACCTGTGGAGAGAATTTCGACCTCTTGATTCTGCAACTATTTTTGCTATTCAAATTATTATTTAAAAAAAATGTAAACATCCTTTGGGCTTTGGTTTAAGGTTGGAGTTGGAGCTGCAATAATAATTGATTAATCAATTTAATCTGCAACTATTTTGCTATTCAAATAATTATTTTTTAAAAATGTAAACATCCTTTGGGCTTTGGTTTACGGTTGGAGTTGGAGCTGCAATAATAATGTATGAATCAATGATTAATCAGTTTAATCTGCAACTATTTTTGCTATTCAAATAATTATTTTTTTAAAATGTAAACATGCTTTGGGCTTTGGTTTAAGGTTGGAGTTGGAGCTGCAATAATAATTGATTAGTCAATTTAATCTGCAACTATTTTTGCTATTCAAATAAGCAACATTTGACTTAACTCGGAACTTAATGGTATTTTTCTTAATTAGATTATCAAGCCGCCTTGATACTAATTCTTATTCTGGAAAATGGTGAAAAAACAAGACGTAGTCCCATGATGTCAAGCATGCAAGTTTTTCAGGCATATTTCCCTCCCTAAATATTTGTCCAATTCTCATTCCTACAACTTTGTCTCCGTCGTCTAAAGTCTTTGTATATTTCTCATGGCCTGTATGTTTAACTTGAAGTTAAAGTTCAGGAGAAATCTACCACAGACATTCACAAAGAAGGTTTAATCCTCCAGATAGGGCAGGAGGGAACGACTTTTCAACTGACTGACTTTGTCTCCAGTGGAGTTGTGGGTTTTACTTGAGTGAGTCAATGTGTGCCTATGTAAGGTTTTGAACTTGGGGAAAAATTTACCATTTGAAACAGAAAAGTATCTTTAAAGATTCCCATGCAACCCATTAAGACACCACAAAAGATACTGATGCGGAAAATAAGTTAACCTCCACTTTGTTTTACACTAATTCATGTCTGTACTCAACACACCATGCACACTCATGTTTGGAACTCACGGCATGTAGTTTACAATGAGTGTTGAGTTGAAGTGTTTTAATTCTTGCATCCCTGAAGGCAACGGAGAGAAGAGAAGGTCCACAACCTTTTTGTCTGTCATGATTCCAAGCCCACCTCAATTAATGACACACACCACCAATCAGAAAATAAAAAAAGATGGTGGTATAATTCATAATAAGTGTTTAGTTGTATTTTGTGTGCACTTGTTTGCTTCATCTGTTGCATTGATTGACAGGTACAGACTGTACAGTACCAACCGGGGAAAGTTAAATCAGCTTAAAAGGAGGACAAAAAAAAAAAAAGATCCATGACAGAAGAATTCTGAAACCCACGGCAGCTTAAAATGCAAATTTGAGAGAACCAAATGACTTCCATTGGAAATCCTTTTGCTGCTGCTCAGCTTCTTAATCCTGAGAAGAAAATCTTAACAAAAATCGAGGTGGAGACGACGGTCAAGAGTAGTGTCAAAGCTGGTTTTCTGTTTAGCATCTTTTCATGCATTTGCAGGCATGGGAGATGTGGAAGTTAAGATGCGACCATGATTGTCTACCAGAAAGGCACACACACAATAACACACACTGTTGGGATGCTGTCAATGCACCTCGCTGAGGTGAGGTGAATAAAGCGTGATGTAATTCAAAACAGTGGATTGTGATGTTGTGGGGCTTAAGGCACCCTCACTTTTCTCTGCTTTTTAGGAAAACACATTAGATATGACAAGATTTAATCCCAGCAGGCATGGCGCTTGAGACAGCTTCCATGCAGGTTGCCAGTGTTTTTCCAGGTTAGGAAGCATCCCCCATCTTACAGGTAGCTTTAGCACAACAGTATCCGCACATAAAGACAAAGAATAACTCAGACAACCCATTTATGTCTTTCTTTTTTTAGTGCATTATAAAGATATAAAAACAGCTAAAAAACAAAAAAAAGAGGCAGCTCATTAACCTGTTCAATACCAATTCTAGAGGTGTAAGAAAATATCGATACTTCATTCCACGATACTGTATCGATATTAAAAAGTATGGTTATGGTAATGGTTTTATTTCAGTTGAACATGCATCAGATTACAATTGAATGCAACACATAATCAGTTCACAGTTCCACATGTCCAAAAGGAGTAGGAAGAAGCAAAGCTTATTAAATCCTACCCGTCCATCTGGTACTTTTACAATCATTAACTGTTACATTTGTTCACTTCCTGCTTTCCATAATATAGTTTAGGGTTTTTTTTGTGTTTTTTTTTTTATTTATTTCGAGCCCCGTTCCGAAGTACGAGGTGATATGACCATACAATGACATAATGGGTACCATAGTAACTGTCAATATAGTGATATATATATAGCACTTCATGATTGGTTGAAGACTCTTCATCCTTGTATTTAGCAAACATCAACTGCTTCTATTGTTTCTTGAATTGTCTCATCGTTGTGCATTGTTTGAGTTCCTTACTCAATCCATTCCATAGATTGATTCCACATACTGAAATGCTATGGCTTTTTAACGTAGTCCTAGCATATAAGTGTTTCAAATGTACTTCTTCCCTGAGATCATATTTCTCCTCTCTTGTAGAGAAGTATTGGATGACATTTTTAGGGAATTGGTTATTTTTAGCCTTATGCATTATTTTAGCTGTTTGAAGATGAACTATATCAGCAAGTTGAAGTATTTGTGATTTTAGAAATAAGGAGTTAGTATGTTCTCTGTAGGCGGCATTATGAATTATCCTTACTGACCTTTTTTGCAGGATATTTAATGAGTGAAGATTGTTTTATAGTTATTAGCCCATATTTCCACACAGTAAGTAAGATATGGTAGAACCAGAGAGCAATAAAGAGTGTGGAGTGATTTCTGATTGAGAACGTAGTTATACGATTTAAAAAAAAAAATGCTTTCCCACGGTATTGTATCGATCACGTCTGGACCGTTCCATTATCGATTTAACGACCTGTAATATTGAGAGTATTCACAGACACATAAATAGATCCTATCCTGGATTGCTTGGGTATTTCTTGTGGTATTTCATTGTGTGATTAAACCCAGATGTGCCTTAACAGGATCAGCTCCAAAAGGGTTGAGCTAAATTTGGCCGGATTAAACGCAATTAGGCCAAGCTTTGACTTCCCAACCAAGCAGGTCAGTGCTTTACTGAGGGATGTGTTCCTTCTTGACATTGGGTTCAGCTAAAACTAGGAATGTAAAGGCACTCGTGATAATTGTTCGGTACTTAACTCGGTTTTAAGGTCTCGGTCGGGTACGGTAAGAGAACACAACAATTGACTGTTTTCTATATGTATGTACTATGTGGCATGGATGACTTCATACAACGGCCAGTAATGATGGACACAGTAAGCGTAAAAAGCTGCTGATTCAACGTGATTCTGACGAGGGGATCAACAGTAGAGCGCACGATTGTCCTTTGGAATTGCAATCTGTCCCTTTAGTGAAGCATCATAGCGTGCCCGTGGCAGCCCCGTGACACAAGGTGCGCAGTGTCTGTCGCAGCGGTAAGACCGAGGCAGAAGAGCAGTGTGAGGCTGAGGTCAACTGGAGGACATTCAACTCTCCTGCTGGCTCATCCCAGATTAGACTGTTTTGGCAAAGCTAACCAAAGGGCATCCGCAGGACTGCGGTCTATTTGTGGTGGGGATGGGTTGCCGGTTGGATGACATAATGGCGAATAGTCAAATTTGCATAATTGGACGTGATGGTTCCAGGTGCATTATAATGTATTTATGAGCAAGAGCAAAAAGGCATTGCCAAATCAATTTGTAGTCGTGTGGTAATGATATGGCATGCTTAGGTTATGGAAATACATTCAATGGTAGTTATGTGGGGCTTGGCTTCAAATAGCAGAGCAGGAAGAGGATCGGTTTATGATCCAAAAAACAGGGGTGAAAATGTTTGAAAATGCTTGTTTTTATTCTGTATATATTTTGAGTGTTAAGTTGTTGTGTGATGACTTTAGCATTCTTTGTAAGACTGTTATATTGAATTGAATGACCTCCTGTGATTTCCAATGGGTTGACAAGCTTGTGTGTGCTTGTGATTGGCTCCTTCCAAAGAAGGCGTTATCTTTTCCTCACTGACTCGCAAGCGGCACCGTATTTAAATGATTAATCATAGTTCTGAAGTAAAGGAGATGTCACAAGATTAGCACTTAGCCATGAAACAGCAACACGGTTCCAGGTGTATTATAATGTATTTATTTATTAAGAGCAAATGGGCATTGCCAAATCAAAGATGCCCTATAATAACTTTACTCCACAAGAACAGTCACTGAGAAGCGACCGACAATTTGTAGTCATTGTTTGGTTATGATATGGCATGCTTATGTTATGGAAATACATTCAATTGTAGCTATGTGGGGCTTGGTTTCAAATAGCGGAGCAGGAAGAGGGTGGGTTTATGATCCAAAAAGCAGGGGTGAAAACGTTAATATCTTTTTTTTAAATTCTAAACTCATATAGGTACTTGTTTGTATATTTCTTCTGTATACATTTTGAGTGTTAAGTTGTTGTGCGATGAGTTTAGCATTATTTGTTGCCCTATAATAACTTTACTACACATGAACAGTCCCTGAGAAGCAACCGACAATTTGTAGTCATTGTTTGGTTATGATATGGCATACTTATGTTATGGAAATACATTCAATAGTAGCTATGTGGGTCTTGGTTTCAAATAGCGGAGCAGGATTGGTTTATGATCCAAAAAGCAGGGGTGAAAATGTTAATATCTTTTTTTTTAATTCTAAACTCATATAGGTACTTGTTTGTATATTTTTCTGTATATATTTTGAGTGTTAAGTTGTTGTGTGATGAGTTTAGCATTCTTTGTAAGACTGTTATATTGAATTCAATGACCTCCTGTGATTTCCAATGGGTTGGAAGCTGCTTGTGATTGGCTCCTTCCAAAGAAGGAAGTATCGTTTCCTCTACCCGGTACCGTATTTTAATGATTAATCATAGTTCTGAAGTAAAGGAGATGTCACAAGATTAGCACTTGAAACATGAAACAGCAACACCACCGTACAAGCTACAGGGTTCAAAGTAGCTTTTGAAATTAGGGTACGCATTTTCTAGCATAAAACTGCTCTAAATGAACTAAAATAAAAATACAGTTTAGCAGGCTTGATCGCCAATTACAGGATTTTATTACTTCATAATTATTTATCTCACAATGGGCACAATAATTACATAACAATACCAATAACAGTCATCATTATTATCCTCATGATGACATGGGCTACTGTTGTGGCCATTTGTTTATTGTAACAAACTAGTCTCGTTTTTTGATTGTAAATGTGAATATAGGGGTCTAGAGGTCTAGATGTCTAGAGGTCTCTAATAATGTTAAAACATATTTTTAAGGTCAGGTTTTCTATGCTCAACTATGTATATATTTCATGTATATCTAAAGAATCATTATTCATGGAAATTCAGTTATTACGGTCAGTTATTCATTCATTCATTTTCTACCGCGTATCCTCACGAGGGCCGCGGGGGTGCTGGAGCCTATCCCAGCTGTCTTCGGGCGAGAGGCAGGGTACACCCTGGACTGGTCGCCAGCCAATCACAGGGCACATATAGACAAACAACCATTCACACTCACATTCATACATTTCTCCAAACAGATAGCCGGGGGTGGAATTGAACTCGGGTCTCCTAGCTGTGAGGCCTTTGCGCTCACCACTCATCCACCATGCAACCACGTTCGGTTATTACGTTCGGTTATTATGTTAGGTTATTACGTTCTGTTATTACGTTGAGTTATTACGCCGTTATTCCCAATGCTGATCATCTGTGAAGGCACTTTGTGAGACATTTTGTACCACGAATGTCCTTAAATTTTGGCTTTAGCGTGATCTCAGCACGTCAGACAGCTCAGCATCCGTCTGCCTCCTGCTTTAATTCCGCTTCAACAATTCCAAAAATATGTTTCTCCAAAGGCCCATACATACAGTTGATGTAAAACTATAGGATCACATGCACCATCTATCAATCACTGACCGTGTCCAATGTGGGCTTTTACGTCTTTTGTGTTGAGACGGACAATAAGATGCTTTTCATGGCTACTTTGCATGTGTGGTTTAATGGAAGTGTTTGTGACTTTGGTTGGCATCCTGTCTGTTCGCCTCACTGTCATCCTGCGGATGCTGCTGGGAGAGGGTTGCCGTCGGCGCCTCCCTCCTTCTCTATTCTGTCCTCCTCCCTCATCTATTGCTTTCTGCAGATTGTCATTCTTAAAATCCTCGCCATGTAGAATTGTCTGCCCCCGTCTAAGCATCATCCTCCCCTGACATTTTTAAACCCGAAATAACCTCATGGACTCGACCAGTCTGGGGTCTGAGCCCTGCGTCTGGATTGAGACTGGGTACGGTTGAATTGAAGGGCATGTACTGGAGGGGGGAGGTACTAGCGGCCACGACCCGGGACGTCACACCCAGCCCAGACTCCCTGGCCGCAATCACTCTCTTGTTTATGTGTGTGAGTGCAACTGGGGGGTTCAAAGAGTTAGTAGCTCGGACAGCTGAGCGCTGGAGACTCAGACACAGGCACTGACCCGCTCGTAGGGAATATCAGTTCAATAGAACGGGGACATCCTCTGGGAGATCCTTATACAGGTGAGAGTGTGCATTGCTGGGGGGAAGGGGGGGTCCATGTGTTCATGTATTGGGATAAATGGTCAACTGAACCTGATTGTATATTTAGAAATGTTTTAAGTGTTGTCCGTTCTGTCGTTACTGCAGCTTGTAAGCCAACCACAGGGGGGCAGACATCAATGTTGCAACCGGTCGAGGGAGACAGGAATTCTCACAAACTCAACCAGCAGCAGGTCTTAGCGGCGGACTTCTTATCCGGTATGAAAGAAAAGTTTCTTTTCATTTAAAAAAAAGACAAATTCACACATTTTGTTTACATTTTCCATACGTTTTGGTTTAAATCTGACCGAGCCGTGACCGCTGGTCCTTGGGGCTGAGCTACTGTGGAAGCCGACAGGCTCTCTGCTATCAAAACAATTTCCTCGAATGCATGCATGCATGCACACACACAATGAACAGCATGTCTCCAAGGATAAACTACATGTAGAAAAGAAGAACCCTATTTATTTTGAAATATCTATGGCGCAAAAGATGTAAAGATGCTGAACTCAAATACTCCTCATTTAAACGTGGCTATTGTGAATTCACTGCCCCGTCACAATAATTCAACTCACACCTATTAAAGGGGACCTATTATGCTTTTCCACTTTTCTGACCTATAAATGTAGTTAGAATGTTAGAATTCTCGTGTTAAATGAAAGAAAGAAGTTTGGGATGGCTCAAAAGGCTCGGTTTTAGAAGGCGTGGTAAAACTGTTCCTTTGTGATGTCACAGAAGAGCGGACTTCCTTATATGGGTGTGGCTGTAAGTCAGATAAACTGTCTGCTCTCCCCCAAGCTCTGCTTCTGTGTTTATGTTGCTAGCCATGACTCGTAATGGAAAAACACATTTGTTCAGTTCCTTCATTGTCCCGTGACAATATAATAAAATATTTGCAAAAACATGATGGGTGTACTCACATCAAACATAAGACAGTATATCAAGTAAAGACTGTAGACAGTTTTAGTGTGTACTCACACTAGACCAGTCATTCTGTGCCCACTTCACACCCACATGACGGGGCTTTTGGTTCCCTGAATTGGACAATTGAAAGTGGCAAATAACAAGAATGAATGGTTGTTTTCTGTCATGTCCCACTTAGGGGGACAACATTTTTTTTCACTGACCTTCCGATTAGAAATTCGATCGAGAACCTGTAATATATATCTGTACAAACCACTGTGTGAGTTGCTGACACCTGCATCATTTATACAACAATAAAAACATTAATTCCCTGGTTGTCTCCAATTTAGTCGGGAGCTGATATTTTCCTGAAACGTACCTATGTTATTTTGCTGATAACTCAAGAAGTTAATTATTTTTTCCCTTATGAAAAACGGAGTCTAAGCCCTAGAACACAATATTCTGTGTGCCGTGAAAAATCAGTCAATATCAGTTAAGTACTGAAGGGGGTGTTTTTGGAAAAATGGCTGGGATTGAAGGATTTACCACACCTGCCAACTTTGAAATTTAAGTACTATATAGTGTATATAGTATATCATACACCCCCACAACCTTACCATATTTGGGAAGTACTACTTGAGAAGCACTGATCTAGTGTGAGTATCCCATCATTAGCCATGTTTACATGGACCCAAATATTCTAATTCCATTCGGTTTATTTGCTGAAACGGAAAGAATGTAACCTTTGTATACACCTCATTCCGAAAGAAAAGTGCCAATCCGAATGAATATATAATCGGATTCACAGGGGTGGAATATTCCTTTCCCCAATCCGATTGAGGTATCTTGTACCCGCTCAAACGGAAAGTTGTCTTCGTGGTGTTTTTCTTCTTCTGTTGTTTATTGACATGCGATTGGAACATTCTTTTCCATGTATACCATTGCTTTCGGAAAGGTCATTAGGAAAGATTCCATTGTTACGTTCCCTTTTTTGTTTTCTATTATTCATGTCAAGTCCTTTCCTTTTGTTCCTTTGACTTGTCCTATGTCTTCCATCTTCTTTCTTCCCTTCTTCCTTCCTCCTCTTTTTTTCTATGACTGCGTCCTGATGTTCCCCCATTTCCTGTCAGCCTCCATGGCAGGTTATTCTGACCCTCTGACCTCCCTTTCCGACCCACTCCAAATGATGCATTCAGGCCTGGCGTTGGGAATATTCTCAGGTATCTTATAAGTGTGTATCAGAAGCAAATGAAGGTGTAGGATTAAATAAGCTCTGCTTCTTCCTGTAAGTGTGAACATATTGCTGTTTGATTTTTTTGACTCATGTTGAAAATATAGTCGATTCCGAATTCACAGTCCCTTCGCTAGATTTGTCGTTTATTTGGTCCGCTTGTCGACATCATCAATGTCTTCCTTCTCAGGTTTCTCCCAGCCTGCAGGCCCAGGGGTGAATATGGAGGTTGGGTCGACACCCCTCCAGGCAGCGAAGCCTCCAGGTATCGCCGACCCTCTGCAACCCTCACCGGGGTCAGACGCCCCTAAGATGCCCCACAGCCCCATGCTGCCTGAACCACAAGCTCCTCGCAGCTCCCTGGACCTATCAGCAGGTAACCCATGCGGATTGACACACATTGCTGGTGCTTGATTGGCTAGAAATATGTTTTATTTCGCTATTTTATTAAGAGCTGTAACCAATAGGACTATTTCTGCAATGCGATGCGTCATAAACAAATGTGCGATTTACTCCACTGGAGGCATTACGCAGATCAGCTGTCTGTCTTCTTTTGGAGAGCGTCTTCCTCCCGCACGCACACCAGCTCAGATCAGATTTAATCATGCAGCTTGAGGTCCATTCTGATTTGATGCTGTCATGTATAGGGTGTCCAACTTTGCAATGGCCGCCGGTGCTGCCTCCATGTGTTTGCGTGCCGGATTATGTATTTGTGTTTATTCTACACTGGAGAGCTTTCTGTGCTTGTCGCTGTCTCACTGCACCGTTGCACGCTTGTTATCCTCAAACTTGATTTGAAGGTCACCTTGCAGGAATGACTCGACACTTGCTGGATTCTTATCTCGTACCCGACTTACAGGGGTGGCCCAAATGCAGGTCCGGGGCCACTTTCACTCATTTGTTTTGTCATCTATAACAGCTATTTTTTTTTACAATAGATTAGCATATAGTGACCTACATTGGATTGGTTTAGTGTATTTCATTTACATAATGCACCCTAGCACATACATTTACATTTTTTTTATTTTTTACATCATTAGAAGAGAATGCTTCATGCTGTCAATTAAAGTTTGGTCACAAATTCTTGGGAAAGCCAGAAGAATTAACTGATAGCAACAATGTTTATATTTAGAATTTTAGCATTAGCATAGCATTGCATGTCTTATTACCTGTTGTACAATTGAAAACACATTCATCAAGTCCTGATCCGCCGTGTTTATTTTTTTAGTACTAAAATGTGACTAGCTTGAGTTGTCAAACCGGTCCGTTTATGTTGACATATGGTGTCATATTGTTAACTTCATTAAACAAAAAAAAACAGTAAAAATGGGAACCAAGAGCAATAAAAATAAGAATAAAGACAAACATTGGGAGAATAAAGTCATAACATGAAGAGAAACAGTAGTTTAAAGCTGTGCTATTTTGAGAAACTAAGTTGCAGTTTTAGAAAAAATTGGGTAAATGTTCGACCATTATGATAATCAAGTCAGAATATGAGAATGACATATTCATACCATAAAAAATAACAAAAAGATAGAATAAAAAAAACAATATTTGCTAATACAAGCGTAAAGGTGACTATAGGGGTGTTATTTCATGTCTAGAGGACTCTAATACTGTTAAAATATATATATAAAAGGTTATAAAGAGGTTGATGCTCTGTGAAAATATTTGATTTACAAATAAGGAATTCTACTTCACGAACAGGTCCGGAATCTCTTAACCACGATAAACAAGGGATTACTAGTTTTACTAGTACTTTACTAGTAATTACAAGGGATTATTAGTAATAGCTTTCCTCATCGTGTTCATTTAAAGTCAGCCCAATGTCACAATCGGGTCTAATATTATTTCTCAATTTCTTGCCTCTCGCCCCAAGTCAGCTGGGATAGGCTCCAGCATAGCTCCGCTGCATAGAAAATGATGGATTGGTGGGAATATTCTACTGAAATTTAAAAATATTTTTTTTACTTATAATAAATTTACTGGCTTGCACGGTGATCGAGTGGTTAGCGCAGAGACTTCACAGCTAGGAAACCCACGTTTAATTCCACCCTCGACCATCTCTGTGTGGAGTTTGCATGTTTTCCCTGTGCATGCGTGGGTTTTCTCCGGGTACTCCAGTTAATTTTTAATAATAATTATTAATTTTTAGTTACAATAATCCCTTGTTAATCATGATTAATTGGTTCCAGCCCCAATCGTGATGAGGGAATTTCCGTGAATAGGATAGGATAAATGGAATGTTTTCTAATAAGACCATCATATTTTTTTTTACATTAGAGCCCTCTAGACATGAAATAACACCCCTATAGTCACCTTTTCATTCATTCATTCATTCATTCATTTTCTACCGCTTTTTCCTCACGAGGGTCGCGGGGGGTGCTGGAGCCTATCCCAGCTGTCTTCGGGCGAGAGGCGGGGTACACCCTGGACTGGTCGCCAGCCAATCACAGGGCACATATAGACAAACAACCATTCACACTCGCACTATGGACAATTTGGAGTGGCCAATTAACCTAGCATGTTTTTGGAATGTGGGAGGAAACCGGAGTACCCGGAGAAAACCCACGCATGCACGGGGAGAACATGCAAACTCCACACAGAGATGGCCGAGGGCGGGGACCGAACCCTGGTCTCCTAGCTGTGAGGTCTGCGCACTAACCACCAGACCGCCGTGCCGCCTCTTTTCATTCATATTACCCAATATAGTTAACATAATAACAGAAAGTAAAGCTTGTGTGTGTTGCTGTAAATGTGTTCCATCACATAAGGAGCTGAGTTGGAGGAGGACAGGAAATGACATTGAGGGACCCGAGTTCGATTCCACTCTCGGCCATCTCGGTGTGGAGTTTGCATGTTCTCCCCGTGCATGCGTGGGTTTTTTTCCGGGTACTCCGGTTTCCTCCCACATTCCAAAAACATGCTAGGTTAATTGGCGACTCCAAATTGTCCATAGGTATGAATGTGAGTGTGAATGGTTGTTTGTCTATATGTGCCCTGTGATTGGCTGGCGACCAGTCCAGGGTGTACTGAAGACAGCTGGGATAGGCTCCAGCACCCCCGCGACCGTTGTGAGGATAAGCGGTAGAAAATGAATGAATGAATAAATTTATAAGAAAAACTAAAATGGTTCTTAAGTCTTAAGTGAGTGACGAACGCGCGTTGAGGATGTAAGCGATTCCTCGAAGCAGAAAAAAAAAATTGAACATTTTTTGTAATGGAGGTACTGGAATTATTGGAATAATCTCCCTACAATGTACTTAGTCTGTTTTTAATTGACAGTTGTATGACCAAAACTGTAACATCTAACATTATTCCTCCATTTCTGAGCTCGTCCTAATTATCGTGCAAAGGCAGCAGAATTCTGTAGGCTTTTTCTTAGGTCTTCCAGACCCCCAGAGAGCTTCTGTCAAGTGCAGGTTCTTACCGATGCCCCACTTACTTGTGGAAAATGAATGTGTGTGAACTAAAACTAGAACAAAGTGGGCCAAAGTGAGACCTACATTGTTTATTTGACACTTTATCCTTTCACTCTTGGTTTTTATGGTCGTATCCTGATACTGCCTTTCTGCATACATGGAAAATCAACACAGCACTGTATGTCTTTATAGTGTATGAAATAATGTGCAGTGTAATACTATTTGGAATCAGTCATTTTTTTGTGCTCATAATTAGGGATCGACCGATATTGGTTTTTTTGGGCCGATACCGATTTTTTTCCCATCACCCTTAGCCGATGGCCGATTTTGCTTAGGCTGATATTTGTGGCTGATACTCAATTTACATGAAAAAATGACAATGATAACACATATTACAGGTCTCAAGTTTAAACAAATATTTATTGAAATGTAAACACTGAACATTCCTGGGGTGGCACGGTGGTCGAGTGGTTAGTGTGCAGACCTCACAGCTAGGAGACCAGGGTTCAATTCCACCCTCGGCAATCTCTGTGTGGAGTTAGCATGTTCTCCCCGTGCATGCGTGGGTTTTCTCCGGGTACTCCGGTTTCCTCCCACATTCCAAAAACATTCATTCATTCATTCATTCATTTTCTACCGCTTTTTCCTCACGAGGGTCGCAGGGGGTGCTGGAGCCTATCCCAGCTGTCTTCAGGCGAGAGGCGGGGTACACCCTGGACTGGTCGCCAGCCAATCACAGGGCACATATAGACAAACAACCATTCACACTCACATTCATACCTATGGACAATTTGGAGTCGCTAATTAACCTAGCATGTTTTTGGAATGTGGGAGGAAACCGGAGTACCCGGAGAAAACCCACACATGCACGGGGAGAACATGCAAACTCCACACAGAGATGGCTGAGGGTGGAATTGAACTCTAGTCTCCTAGCTGTGAGGTACGCGCGCTAACCACTCGACCGCCGTGCCGCCCATTCCAAAAACATGCTAGGTTAATTAGCGACTCCAAAAAGGTATGAATGTGAGTGTGAATGGTTGTTTGTCTATATGTGCCCTGTGATTGGCTGGCCACCAGTCCAGGGTGTACCCCGCCTCTCGCCCGATGACAGCTGGGATAGGCTCCAGCACCCCCGCGACCCTCGTGAGGAAAAGCGATAGAAAATGAATGAATGAATGAATGAACATTCCTGGTTTTCAGAGGGGGAGGGGTACCACGACTGCGTGCGTTGCAGGGTCTTCCGGCAACACAAAGCTGCCCGGCGGATGCCTGTCTATAAATCATGCGGTGGAAAAATACATCGGCGAACCCACGCACGTATCGGCCAATACCGATTCAAGTAAAGAACGCAAATATCGGCCTGATATATCGGTCGGCCAATGTATCGGTCGATCCTTACTCACAATTCTAGCCTCAAGCTAACAATCCCTACCTTTTAAACTCTTCCCTCTTCACCCATAACAAGGTGCTTTAGGTGACTGCTGGCCGGACCCGAGCGGATGCCTTTCGGCAGACCTCCCTTTCACCCCCAGTGTCACCTCTGTGATCAGTCGCCACGCTAACAGTCTCGCAATGACCCGTGACGACGCAACAGATACCTGGCCCAGCAGAGAAAGCCCCGCCTACGCCGGAGGTGACGAACGGGACAGAGAGGAATCGGACAGAAAACAGAAGAAGAAGAAGAAAAGGAGACAGAAAGAAGAAAGTTATGAACACTTTGAAAGTGGCGTTCACCTTGATGTTCAACCGCAGGGAGACAACATCGCCTCGGCGGAGATACCCTACCAGAGGACTGACCCAAAAAGTGGAGAAGGTGGCTGGGAGGAACAAATTTGGAAAAGTGGAGGGCGAAGTAAGAAGGGGAAAAGCAGAAAGAAGATTCCGGAAGAGTGGGAGGTGTCTCCTGAGCAATTTACTTCGAAAATAACACAAGATGTGATGAATGATCTTGGAAGTCCAGCTCCGATGAGCATGGACATGTCATTCCCAGACACAGAACCCAACCAGACTTCCTGGAAAAAGGAGATATTCACAGAGGAAGACCAGATCCCTGCTCCACTATCCCATGATCTGTTATCTCCGGAGACCGTTTCCATTAGTCCACTCGTTCTGAACAGCGAGCTGAAGGCCACAGCAGCTCCGTTCACCATGCCCTCGTCCACCTGCTCTGGACCTGAAGGATCTTTGGGCATCTCTCAGAGTCCCGATGAATCATTCGAACTGCTGATCGATACCAGAAATGCTGACGTGGTTGACAGCGGGATTCAAGCAGCTCCCGACTTGGATACATCGGCTTTTAGCCTTTCTCCGCAACCCAACTCCAGCCTTTCCCAAGACGGTGCGGTGTTAGCATCCGCCCCGCCGCTATCACCTTCAGATGCATCATGGCTCCTCAACAACTCGAACATGAGCAGCAGTAACGAGCTGTTCGACTTCAGCGACATGAGCGCTCCAAGTCAAGGCCTAGCGTTCGACACCCCGAGCCCGGCCCCGTTGCGATCCCCGAAAACCACAGCCCAGCAATTCCAAACCAAAGACAACAAAAATGACCTGAAAGAATCCAAGTCACCCGTTAAGAGTCCCACATCCGTGTCACAAGAATTCCCAAGTATCAGCCCATCTTCCTCCCCGTCGGTCAACTCTCCTGGAATTCCAGGATCTGGTCTTAATCCTGCAGCAAAGCCCTTCTTTCCCAGTTTTGCCGATTCCATGGAACAACCAACTGCGGTTTCCCCCATCATGGAAGGTTGGTTGTGGATGAGATATAAGTTGATAGTGTTAAACTGACATAGTTTAGCGTTATGTCATATTTCTAAGCATCATATCATTAGATACCATTCATACATGCTGATGTTTTTATGAACTAAAATCATGGTAGAGGATTTTTGGCTGTTTGTGTGTGACTAATTAACTCAAGGCTGCGGAATGCATTGGAATTCTTCTAATTAACCGTGTTTCTGATGCCAGGTATGATGCTACTAACCAGTGAAACATACTTTTTCCCCCCTCTCTCAGTGTCACTACTTAGCTGTCATTTCCACAACCAAAGCAACCTTTGGGTGTCCCGTGGATGTGGATACCATTAATACATTGCAGTGTTGTTGTTATTGTGGGCTTGGATGTCATTGTTTCTTCTCTCCTGTGTCTATTAACTCTCTTTGTCTTCTCTCACAGCCTGATTCTTTGCAACTGATAAAAAAAAAAAATAGTCTTTTCCGGTGTGATATTATACACTTAAATACATAATTTTAGATTAACTGAATTTTTTTATGTCAAATTTTCATGTACTTTTGTGTCTCTTTTACTTTGCATGTCCTGTAACTGCTGCCATGGACTCGTCTGCCTTGTAGGTGAGTCTCCCTTTATTTTGTTATATCTGGTTATCGATTATTCCATTCGGTTGTTTCTGATTTTGAAGTGTACCGTAAATTCCGGTGTATAAGACAAACGTGTCCGCATCATAAAATGGCATATTGTGGCATGCATAAGTCAGTCTCAGCTTGCCAACCCATTGGAAATTGCAGTCGGGTGTTACTCAATCATTGCTTAATGCATTTTGTGTGAACAAAAGAGGGAGGCTGATGTCATTGCAGCACCCCAATGAATGTGTTGCTCAGATGCAATGCATTAAAGGAGAAATTGATATTCTGGGACTGTTTACAAGTAAGTGGTGAAGTACCAATTTGGCACCAGTATCAGATACTATGTGAACGATACTCAACACTATATGTGTTATACCCCCCGCCCCCATCAAGTGAGTCTTATGGGCTAATATAGACTGATTAAAATAATGGAATGTTTGTTTACCTTTTCTTCAAAGCAAAATAGTGTATTATAGTGTTTATCTGAATGATCTATAAAGATGCAAAAGAGGGAGGCTGATGTCATTGCAGCACCCCAATGAATGCGTTGCTCAGATGCAATGCATTACAGGAGAACTTTATGTGTTGTTTTATTTATTTCAAACTCGTATTGGTAAATGTTACACCTTTTGCTGTGTGATGAGTAAAATAACAGTGGGAGTCAGACTGTTATATTGTTATATTGGTATATATTTAATGATATTTAATTCCTGTGGGTTTTCAGTGGATTAACATGCTTGTTGTGAGTACACCGGCACAGTATTCAAACAATTAGTCGAAGTTCTGATATTAAAATTTAACCATAAATTAGCCACACCGTTGTACAAGCCACAGGGTTCAAAGTTTACGAAAAAAGTAGCTGTTTATACGAAATTATGGTATATAACAAAACTTAACTAAAGCAACTGTGTAGCCTAAATTCATTGACCACAACTAGTAAATGTGCTGTGTGTTACAGTGGAAACATTAGTGTTTATCTGAATGATCTATAAAGATGCAAAAGAGGGAGGCTGATGTCATTGCAGCACCCCAATGAATGCGTTGCTCAGATGCAATAGCATTACGGGAAAACTTTGTGTTGTTTTATTTACTTCAAACTCGTATTGGTACATGTTATACCTTTTGCTGTGTGATGAGTAAGATAACACTGGGAGTCAGACTATTATATTGTTATATTTTACAGAGACCCTTATTTACTCTGTAGTTATTATTGTATTTATATTATTTTAGTATTTAAATTGATATTACAAGTACTGGTTAGGGCATGGTGAAGTACCAATCTGGCACTAGTATCAGATACTATGTGAACAATACTCAACACTATATGTGTTGTACCCCCCGCCCCCATCAAGTGGGTCTAATATAGACTGAATAAAATAATAGAATAATGAGTTTACCTTTTCTTCAAAGCAAAATAGTTTATTATAGTGTTTATCTGAATGACCTATAAAGATGCAAGGTCATTTCTTTTGAAGACTCCTAGCCGTTGCCTCCCAATGGACTATAATAATAAGCACTAAATCGGGCCTCACCAGTCAAAAAGCATTGCTGAACATGGCTGTTAAGCTTCTTAGAGAATAAGAAGACGTATTTGGGCCTAAGATACACTTCTAAAGGCTTTTGGGTTACATACAGTATGTAAGGGAGCGCCGATATTTACCAAATCAGGATTTACATTTACACAGTAGAATTGTGTCTTTCAATGTGTGCATTTGTGTACCACAGCTGGTTCTGTCCTTTAAGTAATTGCCAGTGTCTCTGGGTGGGTCTTTGTCACTAACACAGCTATTTATGCCTTACATAACATGGCTGGAACAATGGATGGACTCAGTGAGGAAGCAGTAAAGATTGCTGACAAAAGAAACAACGTTCAGTTACATAAATTCAGATAAGGGTCTACGAGCGGTGTCAAACTAAAAAGAAAGATGGAAGGGTTCAATTCCGGTGATTAGCATGTGAAACCGTCACATCACATAGACTTCCACGCAGGCAGAGCAGAGTCACCAAGATACTTCAAATATGAACAGTTTTCATTCAGCTATTTATAACTCATCGTGATGACTGAAAATAATTTTAGAACAGAAGATTGTTCCTTACTAGCAGTATCTCATTCACCGCCATATCCATGCATCCATTACATTCTATTTTAATGTATTTAATACTTGGGATTTCATAGTAATCCAAATATGGGCGTGTACATTAGAGCTGTACAAAACCTAGATTCGCTGTCGTCGACACGACAGTCCACTACTTGCTCTCGACGTCCCTCAGGGAGCCTCGCCTGCCAGGGCAAGTTGGCTGCACCGTTCCGGTTCTGTCCGCTGACAGCCGATGCCGCCAGCGAGGCTTGCTGGCATCATCCATTAGCTCGAGGGGGGGAGCGATCACAATAACAAGACTAGAGTGTGCCATGCTTTGGACTTGATGGATTACTATCTTTCTATTCATTTTCTAGAAAGAAAGTCCCCCAGCAATTGTTCTTCAGGTTGTGGTTTGTTTTGTTTTGCAGTCCCAATACACAGTCAAAGGCTGCAATTGGTAGAATTAAGGAAGTATTTTACTGTCCTTGTTAAGTACCACAAGCCATTTTAAATCTTAACTTTGCTTTTGGCTCATTAATGTGATCCAGGATTGTATGCAAAAATCAAAGCAGGGTCACTGTCCATGGTGCTGAACTGAGGGAGGTAACTTCCTGTACTATAGTGATGGGAAACTAGATTCCTTTTGCTAGGAGACCAGGGTTCAATTCCACCCTCTGCTATCTCTGTGTGGAGTTTGCATGTTCTCCCCGTGCATGCGTGCGTTTTCTCCGGGTACTCCGGTTTCCTCCCACATTCCAAAAACATGCTAGGTTAATTGGCGACATGGCACATGACAAAATATTTTTTTTCCCATTGTGCTCTTCTGTCTGGATACATACAAAATCCATGTTTATACAATTATTATGAGAAAAACAAACATATTTTTAATTTTTATAAATATATAAATAACACTAAAAATGTTATATTATTTTTTAAGTCTACTTTTTAAGGTATTTGTATTTATTTTTTTGAATTAACAAAACTTTTCGATGATTAATTATGTATTTTTATATATATTTATTAATTAAAAAAAGGCTGCACGGCGGTCGAGTGGTTAGCACGCAGACCTCACAGCTAGGAGACCTGAGTTCAATTCCACCCTCTGCCATCTCTTTGTAGAGTTTGTATGTTCTCCCACATTCCAAAAACATGCTAGGTTAATTGGCGACTCCAGATTGTCCATAGGTATGAATGTGAGTGTGAATGGTTGTTTGTCTATATGTGCCCTGTGATTGGCTGGCCACCAGTCCAGGGTGTATCCCGCCCCTCGCCCGAAGACAGCTGGGATAGGCTCCAGCACCCCCCGCGACCCTCGTGAGGATAAGCAGTAGAAAATGAATGAATGAATGAGTTCTTATGGGTCAGGGTGAGTTGGTAAACGAGTTAACATAGATGAGTAACCGTCCTCAAACTTTTTTTACTGCGTGTTTTGAAAGACTTGTTCATCACTCCGCACATTTCTGCTATACAGGTTGATATTTTTTTAAGTATATCTCTCAACCATCTGTTGTAGTTATTGTATTTATTTGCCCCATCATGTTTTTTTTTTTTTACCTAAAATGTATATAATAATTCTTTGCCACTTTGCACTTCAAATTTCTTGGATTCACGGTATTTTAAAACTTATCAATTAATAAATAATATATTATTTTGTGGTGAAATATGGCCAATTATTCATCAATAAATATGCATATTTAAGGAAGTTTAATGTTTTTGCCTAATAAAACATTTTCAAGCGCAAAACCATGTTGTAACATGGGATATTTACACACCAAAAGACACACAGTAAACCAGCCCAGAATTTCACTGTAAACCTTGCAATCCTACCTACACTCGCTGATCCCAGCGACACTCGTTAACTCCTATGAGTGAGTCTTTTTTTTATTAGAGTTCAACAGCGACTGCAGTCCAAGCAGACGCTGTAGTAATTCTACACTTGATCAAACTTACTTAAGATTTGTGAGATCAAAACACGATCGCTCCGTAAGACTTCAAAACACAACATTAGCATCCACTTCACTCATTAAAGTCACTACTTTTGAAGGTAAAATATTCCATTTATAAATGAAGAATCGTACTTCACGTAAATTCCCTTTACAGTCGCTTTGTAAGGAAATAACATACTTTGGCAAACAAGGGATTTCTGTATTACATATATTAAAGAATAACTTTTTGTGGACTGAGCAACATTTGTGCTTAAGACAGGCTGAGCGAGGATGTTTAACCAAGACTTCTCTGAAGAAGACAATTCGGAACCGCGTAACAAAGACAAACGACACAGTTGATTCTGAACATACTCATTTGCCATTTTGTAGTTTGCCTTGTTAACTTGATTTCCTCATGGATCGGAGATTACTGGATCTACAGAATGAGCTGCTTCAAGATCAGTGGTGTCAAAGTCATTTCAGTTGAGGGGCCACGTAGTCTAATTAGATGTCAAGCCGATAAATAACAATACGTCCATTTACCATTGGTTTTATTACAGAGAAGTATTAGTATTAGTAGTATTAGTTTAAGATTCAGTGGAACACACTTAAGTCGATAACCTGTCTATGTTGACCAATTCATCAAAACCTGGTCCAAAAGTGTCCGCTTCAGTTGACATCAATTGTTAGCTTCGTTAGCTGGACAAATGCTTATGTCATCGTGAGTCAGCCAGTCCAAGCCATGTCAACTCAAATCGGTCCCACTGAAGCTTTTCATAAAAATGTATACTTACTGTCTTTTATGCTTTTCTTTCACTTTTAAATTTATCCAGTGGGTTATACTGAACCCCCCGAGCGAACCGGTTTTGGCCCACTGGCCGTAAGTCTGACACCCCTTGTCTAGATCAAGTATAGCACGAGGGCAAACTGTTGTTCTAAAATTACGTTTAATAGACACAGACAAGAATTGCCTCTGGTGGAGGAGCAAGATTGTTATCATGAAGACATACTTTATTATTATTATTATTACTGTTGCTGTAGAAACGAGACATTTTAACTGCACGGGCAACACAACTGGTGGTCAAATATTTATCCCAAAGACGTATTTATACATTTTTTTCCTGGGCACAAAGAGGTGATGATGCAACTCTACAATAGAGGAGAGCATGTTTGATGCAGTTTTAAGCCGAAAAAAGGACCACTTAGCACTGTTCTAGTGCTGATTACTAAAAGAATGGGAAAAGGTAGAAACAAAAGTTTTTTATCTGATGAAAACTTAAACTACATTCAGAAAGCAGTAAATAAAAATAAAATAAAACTAAAATAATCAAAAATAATAATAATAAATAATAAAATAAAACTTAAATTATATTAGGAAAGCAGGAAGTGAACAAATGTAACAGTTACTGATTGTAAAGTACCAGATGGAGGGGTAGGATTTAATAAGCTTTGCTTCTTCCTTTTTTGTTTCTTTACTTAATTTGCCTTTTATTTAACCTATTAACCTAGTTAACCTAGTATGCTATCACCTCGTACTTCGGTACGTGACAAAAAAAATTATAAAAAATAAAATTATAAAATAAAATGTAAAAAAAAATAATAAAATAAAGTTTTAAAAAAAATAAATTATATTAGGAAAGCAGGAAGTGAACAAATTTTACTGATTGTAAAAGTACCAGATGGAGGGGTAGGATTTAATAAGCTTTGCTTCTTCCTACTCCTTTTGGACATGTGGAACTGTGAACTGATTATGTGATGCATATATGGGGAAGAAATAATCAAAAGGAATAATAAAATATAATAATATCATAATAATAGTTATTATTATATTAAAACGGGCGGCACGGTGGTCTAGGGGTTAGCGCGCAGACCTCACAGCTAGGAGACCAGGGTTCAATCCCACCCTCGGGTATCTCTGTGTGGAGTTTGCATGTTCTCCCCGTGCATGCGTGGGTTTTCTCCGGGTACTCCGGTTTCCTCCCACATTCCAAAAACATGCTAGGTTAATTGGCCACTCCAAATTGTCCATAGGTATGAATGTGAGTGTGAATGGTTGTTTGTCTATATGTGCCCTGTGATTGGCTGGCGACCAGTCCAGGGTGTACCCCGCCTTACGCCCGAAGACAGCTGGGATAGGCTCCAGCACCCCCGCGACCCTCGTGAGGAAAAAGCGGTAGAAAATGAATGAATGAATGAATTATATTAAAACAATTGCAATTATCACAATTATGTTATCTTTAAATTTAAAATAAATTATAATTTAATAATGAAAAATTCCTTTAATTTATTCAAATCAAAAATTACTTGGAATAATATTTTCTCCACAAAAAAAGAAAAAAAAAATAATTATCTTGTTATCTTGTTGTTGTCCTCAAAATGACATCTACTACACCTTCTCCTTCATTAAAAGAAGAAATAACAAACAACAACAACAACCACAAAGATCATTATTTTGTCTCATATTACTTTTGTGGGAAGTTATTGTTTATTATTATTATTATTATTTACACATTTTCACTTTCCCACATATGTAATAATTTCCTACAAATGTAATATTTATTACGTTTGCAGTAGGCAAATTTTATTACGTTAGTGGGAAATGTATTACATTTGCGGGACTATTACATTCAAAGCTGCAGATTTGTATTACGTTTGTGGTTTATTACGTTTGTGGGCAGTTATTACGTTTGCGGGTGTAACAGTACGTGTATCAACATCTATGATTCCTCAGTCAGCTCTGGAATTTTCCAGTAACAATAACTCAAACATCGCCACCAAACACGCAGCTGGAAAAGGCAGACTGACAAGGAGTCGGTCACCATGGCAACAAGAGGCTGTTGTTTTGGCGACTAATGGGAAAAGGGTCCACTGTGGAAACAAAGGATGTGCGGCAAAGAAGGGGGTGTTGTGACTGGGCTGTGAAGAAAATGAGACGATAGACGCTATAAATAGACATCGCTAAAGACTCGCTCCATCATCCGTATCTCTATCAAACGTGCCGTGGGAGCTGTGGTTTTCTTCCACACCTGTGATCTTTGTGACATTAAATCCCTGCCTGTCAAAGATATTTAATATTGTTATTATTATTATTATTATTTCCTGGCTTCATAAAAGGATGTGACTTGAGTTGGACACACCTTTGCCATATATCACAGCAAAAAGCGCAAACATGGCTACAGTACAATATGTAATCCAAAAATGAATCTTGAAGGACACTTTGTCTCAAAGAGGGACGAGGGTTATAAAACATTTCATTTCCTCTCGTGATTTGCGACTCTGTTGTTGTGCTTGTTTATATCCCGTCACGGTGGCCTACACGGACGGTTAGGCACAACATTTGGTGGATTATATAAGAATCGCAGTGTTTGTGTCTTTACCCAGCCGGTCAGACAGGGTGAACACATTGGTTTGGTCGACTAATGCTTATGTTTGTATTGGCACCATAGAACTTAAATGTCGACGAGTAACCGCTGGGACAATAAATCGAGCAAAATATGCGACACACAGGGACTTTTAACCTGATTAATCAATAGATTTGTTATCTTTCCAATGTAACCAATATAGTCGCTGCAGTAATGGACTACCTTTAACGCCATGCAGATTTGTATGGTCATATCACCTCGTACTTGGGTACGTGACAGAAAAATTAATTAAAAAAAATAAAAAATTATTTTAAAAATTAATAAAATAAAGTAAAACTAAATTAAAATATTAAAAATAATAACAAATAATAAAATAAAACTTAAATTATACTAGGAAAGCAGGAAGTGAACAAATGTAGCAGTTACTGTAAAAGTACCAGGTGGAGGGGTAGGATTTAATAAGCTTTGCTTCTTCACTTTTTTGTTTCTTTACTTAATTTGCCTTTTATTTAACCTAGTTAACCTAGTATGTTATCACCTCGTACTTCGGTACGTGACAAAAAAAATAATAAAAAAATAAAATTTATAAAATTAAATTCATAAAAAATTAATAAAATAAAGTTAAAAAAAACTTAAATTATATTAGGAAAGCAGGAAGTGAACAAATTTTACTGATTGTGAAAGTAGCAGATGGAGGGGTAGGATTTAATAAGCTTTGCTTCTTCCTACTCCTTTTGGACATGTGGAACTGTGAACTGATTATGTGATGCATTCAATTGTAATCTGATGCATGTTCAAATGAAATTAAACCATTACCATTACCAAAATGACAATCTGTGACAACCTGAGAATTCGCGGAATCAGTTCAAACAAGCGACTCATCAAGTAATAATAATAATAATTATTATTATTATATTATAATAATAATGTTATTTTTTTACTTTACTTTTATTTTGTATTTTTTTATTATTACTTATATAATAATAATATAATAATAATAATAATAATAATGTTATTATTATTATCATTATTATTAAAGTCAACATTCATCGTATTGGCTGCGTCTTGTCAACATAACCAAAAATATCACCAAAAATAGTTTAGAATATTATTATAAAATATATAAAAAATAAATATATAAAAAATATATAAAATATAATATTATTATTATTCAAGTCAACATCTGTCGTAAATGTGCAAGCAATGACTATTTTTGATGATATTTTTGGTTATGTTGACATGACGCAGCCAATACGACAGATGTTGACTTTAATAATAATAATAATAACAATAATAATATTTATAATATTCATAATAATATTATAATAATGTTATTTTTTTACTTTACTTTTATTTTGTATTTTTTATTATTACTTTAATAATAATATAATAATAATAATAATATTATTATTATCATTATTATTAAAGTCAACATTCGTCGTATTGGCTGCGTCTTGTCAACATAACCAAAAATATCATCAAAAATAGTTTATATTATTATAAAATATATAAAATATAATATTATTATTATTCAAGTCAACATCCGTCGTATTGGCTGACAGCAATACTTTTATTTGTATAGCGCTTTTCAGAGTACTCAAAGACTCTTTACAGTAGAGAAAAAGAAATAAAAATAGAGTTGAGTAAAAACAGAGTAAAAGATACATTAAAATACAATATCCAAACATTAATTCAGAGCTAAAACAAGGTTAAAAGCGTAGCAGTCAGGTATAAAAAGTTAGACATTAAAAACGGATTTAAACAGGTGGGTTTTGAGTTGTTTTTTGTTACAGTTTTTTCTTCACGGGCTCGGCCCACAAAACAAGTACCAGGTATAAACGGCGTCTTTGAATTGATGATTACTTAGCAGAGTGATTGTCTAGACAAGTACAACTTGTGTGTTTTGAATACTCTCTTATTTGTTTAGCTAATTAGGACTGCATGAGCATGCTAGTAGTATATCAGAGCTAATGGAGTGTGATCCTCCACAACGTGACCAGATTCATGGTGACAGATAGCAAGGTCTCTTTTTACCAGAGGCTTGCTCTCCATCCCCCACGACTCACTTTCTCATCTGTCGCCCGTTCTCGTCTTAGCATCTTGCAATGAGCTGGCAATGATGAGCACACAGAGAACAGAAGTGGAGGGAGATGCACGATTCCTTTGCACGAAAAGCGACGCTATTCGGTAGGGAAGACAGATGGACGCATGCAAACACCTTTCACTGCTCTTTTGACTTTGATTGTCAGAACGCTGAGATACGATGGTCTTAAAGTTGCCCTTCAAAGGGCCTTCTAGTGTCCTTGCTATGTGCTCTTACAGGACAATTGAAGGGTACATCTGCGCTTATGTATGTGTGTGTGTGTGTGTGTGTTCAGGGGTGGGGGTTTGCTGTTCTCCACAAACAGACGTGAAGGGAAAGTGAAAAATAAAAAAAAAGGGAGGGGGCTTACTCACCCCACCGTGATGGGCGGGATTTGGGGGTTGGAAGTAACCAGTTGGCAGCCACAACTGGGTCACATGACAAGCACAACAATCAGTGTGTGAAGCAGTGAGAGAGAGAGAGAGAGAGAGAGAGAGAGAGAGCAAGGGAGAGAAGCGCTCATTCCGTCCGGCATCAGTTTGTGTTTGAGACCCGCGGCACATCAGGAGCACACCTGAGGGCGAATAACGGCACAAGACGGATAAAAACAGGAAGAAAGGAATACGGAAGTTTAACATTGAAGCTCCTAGCTGAAGACGGGAGGCGGAATGTCATCTCTCTCGGATCAGAAGCCTGGATCTCCTTTCTCGGAGTACAGCGAGCTGTGTAAGGTGGCTTCCCTGTCGCCATCAGGACCGGCTCAGAGTTGGGATTGGCAGCACCGCTCGGATATGAACATGGAAATGGGCACCGCAAGTGGCACGGGAGTACCGAACGCACCCTTGGCACCGACTGGCCTCAGTGCCGAAGACAAACTGTGGGTCAATATGGACGTTGAAATGAAGATACCAGGCGGGGTCGTCACCATGGCCGGAAGCACCTCCCTAGGGAACGCTTCACTCGGAAGTGCAGGAGAGAGCCCGGAGAGCCCACGGTCTTTTTCCCCGTTCCCGTCCCCGGCTTCACCTGGAAGCCTACCCTCGACCCCGGCGTTGCAATATGGCGTCACCGGTAGGGTCCCTCTGTCACCGGCTCCTCAATCCCCAGCCGTCCGCATGGACGTATCGATGCCCACTAACGCGGTGCCCTCACATTCAGTTGAGGCATCTACCCGTGGTGGATACTCGTCACCTGAATCATGGACCAACTCCAGTGTTGCAGAAATCAGTCCAAAGGTTGCAATGCCTCAGGTGCCTCCTAGTTTCTGCACCATCGGAGTTATCCATGATGACTACTTAAGGAAAAGCAATCAGGATTCGGCTGAACCCGGGGCGACTCTTGGGAAGCAGCATCTACCTGTGGGCTCCTCCGGGGAAAGCGACGATGAAGAAACTGAAGAGTGCGAGTTAGAACTAGAGCCTTGTTTTATCGGAAGAGCCGAACAACAGAGGAAAGTGATGCGACGGGCGATGTCGGACTGTTCCCACCTGTCAGTCCCCACCAGTCTAGAGCTTCCTGATAAATACCCCGGTGGAGAAGGGTTAGGACTTGACCAGCTCGTATCACCAGTGACCGGGTCACGCCGGTCCCAGCATTACATGCAACGCTCGTTAACAGTTGCAGAAGATCAGCACCCGACTCCAGCACCGACGCTCTCCGCAGCCGGCACCACGCATATCGACCTGAGACAAACACCCCCGGAACCTTGTCTTGGTCTCTCCCCGTTCTTTCCGCAAAAGGACTGCAATGTTACATCAATGTCCCCATTGGCCCCCATTCAAGGCGACATAGTACTTCCAGTACCACCCAGCCCTAAAAGTTTTACTTCTTCTCACTCATTTGCCCCAGACGCTAAAGGCGATGGTTTCGGTAACGTCCAACTGGCGACAAAAAACGATACGGATGATATTAAAGTGGATACGATACTGAATTTTGGTGCAAATGTGGACTTGAACGTGGGCAACAAATCAGCTGTAGGACCCGACGATGGTGATGATTTAAATTCCTTTAACAAGCTCGGCCTGAACTCAACAAACCCCTTCATCTCAGTTGATGGTACGTGCATGTTTACGTCATTTACGTGAATTTAATACATTTAAGGCATCGGTTTTGTCCAAAGTCGCTTGCGTGATAATTAAGGTTAGTCAGTGTAGGTCAGGTCATTAGGTTCATTGTAAGTACTATGTTTGACATTTTTTTTTCTATTTTACAAATAGTATACAAATATCCAAATGTCACGCCTCATGAAGACCATTTTATTCGTCTCTTCATATTTGCTAACATGGAAAAGAGTGCATGTAAGACTGGCTACTGAGTACTGAAGAGTCAGTAAAAACATACTACACTGTCTCATCAACATACAGTAGCTGCATATGAGCTTACTAGCTCCCCCTGCTGGTGGATGATAGTAATTGCAATCATTTCCCAAAATAATGAGTGAACTAGTTAACTATGTCTGGTTTGTACATATACTTTTTTGTTTTTATTATTTATTCATTCATTCGCTTATCCTCACGAGGGTCGCGGGGGTGTTGGAGCCTATCCCAGCTGTCTTCAGGCGAGAGGCAGGGTACACCCTGGACTGGTCGCCAGCCAGCTAATCACAGGGCACATATAGACAAACAACCATTCACACTCACATTCATACCTATGGACAATTTGGAGCCGCCAATTAACCTAGCATGTTTTTGGAATGTGGGAGGAAACCGGAGTACCCGGAGAAAACCCACGCATGCACGGGGAGAACATGCAAACTCCACACAGAGATGGTCCGAGGGTGGGATTGAACTCGCATATCCTAGCTGTGAGGTCTGCGTGCTCACCACTCAACCACTGTGCAGCCTTGTTTTTATTAATAAATATATAAAAATACATAATTAATCATAGAAAAGTTTTGTTAATTAAAAAATAAATACAAATATCTTGAAAATACAAAAAGTAAACTTAATAAATAATAATAATAATAATAAAATAAATACAATAAAATAAAATAATAAAAAAATAAAAATAATACAATTTTTATTGTTATTTATTTATTTATAAAAATTTAAAATATGTTTGTTTTTGTCATAATAATTGTATAAACAAGGATTTTGTATTGTATCCAGACAGGAGAGCACAATGGCAAAAAAAATATTTTGTCATGTACATAGAGTCCGTTATTCTCATGAGGGGACTTCCTCCCTCCCATTCTAATCACAAGCTTCCTATACGCTCTTGAAAATGACAGGTATCCAGGTTGACATGAATAGTCGAAGGAATGACTAACTCGGGAGAAAATTAAACATGGCACATAGAAAGATGATGAAGTTGTTAATGCAGACTGGGATTCATATTTGACTTACATCCTCTCATCAAATATTTGCTCTTGAACCTCCAAAGATTGATGCTTTCAATCATAGGAACTGTGAATAAATCATGATCCATTCTCAGAAAGGTAAAGAGTTTGGAGGAAGAGAAATGTCAAACATGGATGTGGAAATATTCTGCTTTGTTGGCCGATTGTCATTGTTTTGAGGGGCAGATAAATGCGGCCATGTTCTGTAGGATCTTCCATCAGAACATCCTAGCCTCATTCAGTCCACTGAAGACAGTTGGTGGGTGAGGCAATAAAAGGGGTGGTCCAGGCTCAGTCACATAGAAAATGGAGAAACCAGATGAAGTGGTTTGGGTATCTAGTCAAGATACCTCATGGACACCTTCCTGGGGATGTGTTCAGGGCACATTCAACCAATAAAAGGACTCGGGAAGACCCACGACAGTCACTATGTTTACATGCAATCAATATTCCGGTTAAGGTCTATATTCCGGAAAATCCCGATCAAAACGACGACGCACAGACAAAGTCATGACACAATACACGTAATTTAAGCTTCTTCTTCCTGTATACAAAAACAACAACAGCTAGCCGCCATGTTTTAAAATTCAATACTTCCTGTCAAAGACCCAAGATTGGAATGGAACATGCGCAGAACACAAATCGATATCCTTTTCGATGGGGATATACCGATAGGCGTATACATGACCCAATATTCAACTTAGAAAAGGAGTAACCCAGGGGTAATATTTGGGGTTTTTGATATTGCTTTTTTCTATTTTACAAATAGTATACAAATATACAAATGTCATGCCTCATGATGAAAAAAAAATCAATACTTCCTGTCAAAGACCCAAGATTCCTTTCAAATGGAAAATGCACAGAACACAAATCAATGTCCCTTTCAATGGGGATATACCGATGGGCGTATACATGACCCAATATTCAACTTAGAAAAGTAACCCAGGGGTAATATTAGAGTTTTTAAAAATCGGAATATGAGCATATTCGGATTATTGGTGTTTACATGGCCATGTGCAACTGGGTTATTGAGTTGGGTTGGCCCCCACAACCCAACCCACCTCAGATAAGCCTGGATGGATGGATGTTACGCTGGAGCCTATCCCAGCCGACTTGGCCGGGAGGCAGTATACACGCAAGCCAATCACTGGGCACATATAGACAAACTACCTTTCACACTCACATTCATACCTATGGGCAAAGAGAACATGCAAACCCCACACAGAGATGCGATTATAATTCCTGACTGCGTGGCCAACATGCTAACCAGTAGGCCACCGTGCAGGCCCTAAACCATCCAATTAATAGATGATTATTGTAGCATGATAAATGTGCCACATTACGCTTTGAACCCGTTCTCTAAAATAAGGACATACTACATGAGTTTTGTGAAGCATTGCTCATTTTGTTTACTCCCAGAATAGTTTGGGAGTAAAAATGGGCCAAAGCGTGTGTGTGGACTACATTTGCTCACCCCGACTCGAGGCCGTCATGACCTGAGGTCTGATGATGCAGATGTTTCATTCAGTGAGTCAACATAACAGATTTGTTTATGCCGTGCTGCATCGTTGAATATGTTACGGTGGCTTCAGCCACTAAGGTTTTTGAATATTGTTAGTTGTTACAATTCCAAATACTAGATTTTCAATAAAATACTGGTGGGTTGTTACAAAAAATTGCAATTAATAACATTCTGCACAAAATGTAATTATTCATTCTTTCATTTTCTACCGCTTATCCTCACGAGGGTCGCGGGGGGTGCTGGAGCCTATCCCAGCTGTCTTCAGGCGAGAGGCGGGGTACACCCTGGACTGGTCACCAGCCAATCACAGGGCACATATAGACAAACAACCTTTCACACTCACATTCATACCTATGGACAATTTGGAGTCGCTAAATAACCTAGCATGTTTTTCATAAACATAATTTAGATGTTCACTCTAATTATGTTCACTCGAAATTTAGAGTGGTTCATACCCGGTATGTTCACTCGAAATTTAGAGTGGTCATACCCGGTATGTTCACTCAAAATTTAGAGTGGTTCATTCCCGGTATGTTCACTCAAAAAACGGGGAGAACATGCAAACTCTACACAGAGATGGCCGAGGGTGAAATTGAACCCAGGTCTCCTAGCTGTGAGGTCTGCGCGGTAACCACACGACCGCCGTGCAGCCCCCAAAATGTAATTATTATTATTAAATTATTATCATAAGTATTGTAAGTGCATAACACCTCCCTTCTCTCTTTAATTACCATCATTCGCTTGCTATGATGGAAGCTGATGATGGAACAAGCTAAATAGTCGTCAATGTGACGTGGCACATTAGAATAATAAAATTAAACCAAAAAAACTGGGAAAATGGAGTAAAATGCATCATGTGTCTACAAAAAATGTTATTTATAATTTTATAAAACTAAACACTCGATCCTAACATCGTATATATACATCTTTTACATTGGGGTTTTTTTGCGCAAGACACAAAAAGAGGTGATGATGCAATATTCCACTAACACATTAATACTTCAGAGCACTTTTATAATATATAAGAACGGCCACAAGGTGGCAGTAGTGCATTTGATAATAGCTCAGCAGGGATCATGTTAAAGACAAATAACACATTCGGCATCAATGATTTTTTGACTAGGTGCATTGCTGCCCTCTCTGGTGAGGCTCAGTACTGCTTTTAGTCCTAACCAGAGGACACAGTGACATCACACAGTGATGGATATAATAAAACCAAAAATATTTTCTTTTTTCCCGTGAATTTAGACAACAAGGCCAAGTTGGACAAGAAGGAGGAGAAGCCTGCAGGGGTGGACCCTCTGGATAAACCTGAGCAGAAGAGCGTGAAGGTTGAATTTGCAATCAGTGAGGCGGAAGCTAAGGTGGAGAAAGATGTAGACAAACACAAAGAAAGCGAACTGTGGAATGAACCTGAAAAGGTTCACGAGAAGGAGAAAGATGCAGAAAAGTTGAAGGAAGGAAAAGCCGAAGAAGAGAAAGTTGCAGTAAAAGTTACAGAGGTAAAAGAATCGGAAAAGATTCCAAACGAGAAAGAGACGATTCAAGTTAAAGAAGAAAAGGAGTCAGAAACCATGAAAGAGAAGCTACCGGAGAAAGTTGAAGAAAAGACAAAAGATCCAGAGAAAGTAGATGTATTCCAGCCAAAAACGGAAAATAAAAGTAACAAAGCCGAGGAAACAGCAGACAAATCAGCAAAGACGTTTGACCGTGGGGATAAATCAGTAAAGGTGATGGCGGACAAAGATGAAAATGCAAATGCAGACAACACAATCTCCGAGAAGGCTGAAAAAACGACGGGTAGCAAAGAGCAACACGTTGAACACAAGCCGCCGACAACTGTCAAGCTTGACGCCACTCCTGACAAGGCGGAACAGACGGCTGGTGAGGAAGCCACTAAACCTTCGGCTGATGCGGGCAAAGCCGAGAAAGCCCGGGTCGAGGATGAACCGCAGAAGCTGACTGAGAAGCCGGCGGAGGAGGCGAAGCAGATAAGCCCCAAAGTGGAGAAGCAAGACAAAACAGAGGGTCAAAAAAAGACTGTGGAGAAAAAGGATGAGAAAAAGGAAAAGACTTTGAAGGCAGACGGAGGAGAGAAGGCCAAAAAAGCAAAACCCGTCACCAACGGGAGCAGCGGACCACCAGGCAAAGACTTGGCCGGGGCAGATAAAAAGACCAAGGTAAGCCATGTCCGTTGAAATATTTCCCTTGTATATTTCTTAGCTATTTTTTCAGTGTTAAGTTCCTGTGTGATGAATTTAGCATTCTTTGTAAGATGACACTGTCTGTCAGACTGTATGAGTAATGACTTCCTGTGGTCACCAACGGGTTGACAAGCTTTGTGATTGGCTCCTGCCGAAGAAAGAGTCGTGAGCGGCACACCACTTACCGCCGTAGTGGTGTGTGTCGTTAAGAGATGCTTAATGGGCCGGTATTTTCCTTCGACATCTCAAATAACACCGGGTTCAAACTTCAAACACCAGAGATGACAACTGCGTTTTTATTTTTCCTGATATCACATCAGGTAAATTTGGCCAGTATCCGACCGATACCAATCTGTGAGTATCGAATCTGAGGATCCTGAGTCAGAAGTACCTAGGTGTAAAAGTCAATTAGGTACCATATTAAGACTCCGCCACGCCATTTTACCATTAAATATATATTCAAATGTTACGAGATTAGCAGTAAAAGAAAGAACACTGTTGATATTTATAGGTTATCACATGGTTTGTCTGGTACCAGGCCAGGTATCAGGCATGATACTGGGCCTGATACCAGACAAACCATGTGATGATCTTATTATCACATACTACAGTATTAATTGTCCCTGTACCCTAGAAACCGCCCATGAATGATACGGGAAAAGGCCGAAATGATACTGTGTCAAAGCCCAGGGCAGTGATACTGATAAAATATAGAGTTTAACCATGTCCAGTATCAGCCCCTGTAGCTGTCCACTCAGAGCGCACTGCTCTGGTATCGTGCCCGTGAAACAACCAATCAGAGAACAGCGCACAAGCGTGAACACACAGCGTTTGTTTTGCTGCCGTCTGTGCTCTGTCAACATGTCAGCGGTTGACAATCCTGGTGAAAGACAAATAGGGAAAATAGCAAACAGAATATTAGAAATGGAACGTTTTATCACCATTAATGAGGAGGACACTCTTGAAATGGTCGAAAAAACTAAAAATGCAAATACAAGTCGGAAAACCAAGGGTGACCTCAAGCTTTTTTCTGAATGGCTCATCAACTGCAAGAACGAACGAAGACTGGTAGAAAGTATTCCCCCGTCTGAGTTAGACAAATACGTGTCTATGTTTATTTTAGCAATCAGAAAAGAAAATGGGGATCAATACGAGCCTGATTCTCTCAAATCAAAATTCAACTCTCTGGCACGTTTCATGATGGAAAAACGAAGGTACGTGACAATAAGCTCATGATTGCCAGTATCATGAGCTACTGAGATACTGACACTTGGGGGCATGATACCTGGCCTGATACCAGACAAACCATGTGATAACCTTTAAATATCATCATAGTATAGAATGGTCATCTCCCAACCTCAATGTTACTGGTCCTTCCTTGAGCTATAGAAGTCAAAGTCCAGTTTCCATGTACATGTTCTCTACCAGCAGGGATCTTAACACTAAGGATTATGTCTGTCAGTTCAAGATCCCGATTAACTCTGAACGATCTGGGATCTAACTGTGGTCAATCACTACTCGTGGTTCTTAGTTCTGTTTACTCCATTAGGGTCGTACTTAAAGTAGCTACAAAGTGTGGTTGCATTGCGGTGTAACCGCGGTATGATTGGGCGTACAGCTTCACAGGGAACGCTATTCATAACGCATGCTGCTTACAGCTTTTGCTCCCGCTTTTTATCATTCCCGTACTGTGGAACCCCTAAGGTCGAACACAAAATGGGCTGTGTTCGAAACCACATACTTACTACTACATACTTCCATGCCCATACTATCCACACTACATACTGCATACCCAATTCATCAGACAGTATGCAAAGCGTTTACACTACAGAGTATTACAAGATAACCCACAATGCATTGCGCTCCTACCCGAGCCGAAATCGACAGGCTGAAGCTGATTTCACTTTCGCTCTAAACTCTTTAAATACATCACTCTTTAAATACACTATATTGACAGTTACTATGGTACCCATTATGTCATTGTATGGTCATATCACCTCGTACTAAAAAAAATAAATAAATATATACAGTTAAAAAAAATAAATAAATTATTTATTATATTATGAAATAACAAAATTAAAAATTAACAACATTTAAAAAAATACATTAAAAATTTTTAAAAATTAATAAAATAAAGTAAAATCAAATAATAATAAATAATAAAATAATAAAATAAAACTTAAATTATATTAGAAATGTAGACCTGTACTACAGGTAGAAAGGTGAAAATGTAAAAAAAAAAAAAAAAAACGCTGTAATTTTACAAAAGTAAAGTCAGAATATTTGTAGCGGAAAAAAAAAATATTCTAAAAAAAATAATAATAATTAAAAAAAACATTTCAAGCAAATAAACCTGTAATATTCAGAGGAAAATAATATATTTTTAACTCTGACAAAAACAAAAAAAAAGTTGTATTTTTTTGAAAAATTAGGTTGCTGCAAATGATATGTTACGAGAACAATCTCAAAATATTATGGAAATAAAGTCATAATTACAAAATCTAAAATATACAGGAAAATGAAACAGTTGGGAAATGGAACCTGTAAAAAAAATAAAGTGAAAATATTAAGAGAAAACAAAATTTAAGAAAAAAAATCTACATTTTAAGCAAATACGTATACCCATAATACAAAACAAACAAAACAAAATTAAAAATAATTAAAAAAAACAAACAAAGAAACCCAAACTATATTAGGAAAGCAGGAAGTGAACAAATGTAACAGTTACTGATTATAAAAGTACCAGATGGAGGGGTAGGATTTAATAAGCTTTGCTTCTTCCTACTCCTTTTGGACATGTGGAACTGTGAACTGATTATGTGATGCATTCAATTGTAATCTGATGCATGTTCAAATGAAATTAAACCATTACCATTACTTTATGTCAACAACCGCTTATGTTGCTGTCAGTAAGCCAGTCCGAGGTGATATAATGATCAATGACCAATGATATAAACAGTTCGGCTGTGTTACACTAATTTGTTTTGTCGCCTATAACATAAAGTTAAGATGGGGATTGGATTGTTTTTAGCATTTTTAGCAGACAGTGTGTGAAGAAGTGTCCTCGTAGAGGCTGAACCGAGGTCTTCTTGTGTGATGTCATGCATGACCACGATTCAAACTCCCAAATTTTCCGCAACATTAGAGGCTTTAGTTGCATAATCTCATGGGTGCTCGGCTTTAGTGGTTCCACTGTATAAAGTACAGTATCTATATATACTGTATTATGTAGTATTTACATCCCATTTCTGGTTGGATTGCTGCTTCTGCTGTTCATCCTTATTTTATTATTTATTTTGCTTTTCTTTTCTTTTTTCTTTCTTTTTTTTGCCCTCCATCCAAACTGAATGTCTCTGCCATGCGGGTCAGCCTGCTGCTGCCGGGGCAACCAAACCGAGCGGCGCCGCCAAAACACGGCAGGTGACAGCGGCTGCTAGTAGCGGTTCTGCTGCAACAACTACTAAGCGTCCCGCACCTTCATCAACCACCTCCATCTCAGATAAAAAAAACACCGCAACCAAGGCCCCATCCACGGCCGCCGCTGGCCCGAAACGGCCAGCCTCCAATATTACCAGCCGCCTCTCATCCTCGGCCACTACTACCACTACACGTGATGTCAAACCCAAGGTAAGCCGCCATCATGTGTGTTCATGTGGCTCTCATGTAAGTAAAGGAGCTTAGCTAAACATTACAAAAAGCTCTCAAAAAGCAAGATCATTTTTAAATTTAAACAAACAAAGCAAAAAACTAGTTTTCCGTCTAAATATGGACCATTTTGGCTGGGTGAAATATTAAATATTTATATATCAATTCCTCGTGGGAGGTCTTTAAACAAAGCTTCTGTGAACAGCCGGGATCTACAGTCATCCCTCGTTTATCACGGCTAATTTGTTCCAGAGCCATCAGTGATAAGTGAATTCCTGTGAAGTAGGAGTACTTATTTATAAACTGAATATTTTTGTACATAAACCAACATATTTAACATGATTAGAGTCCTCTAGACATAGTAAAATAACACCCCTACAGTCATATTTACACTCATATTACCCAATATAGTAGAGAAAATAAGAAAATTTAAGACATAAATAAGACCTATGTTGATGTGTGTTGCTGTAAACGCGTTCCTTTGAGCTGATTGAGTAGACAACAGTGGATTCAGAGTTGAGTTTTAGCTCGTCGTGGGTGACAGTACTTCGTGTTAGGGATTATTGTACCTGCAATAAAAGCCTGTTGTTGCAGCCGTCAAGTCTACACAATAAAAAGTACTACACAATAATGCAATTATTACTTTCTACAGTAAACCTCGGATATATCGGATTCAATTGTTCCCACTGGTTTTGTCCAATATAAGCGAAATCCGTTATATGCGTATACCGGAAAATGTCCGTTTTACGCATATATCGGATTTATATCCGGTATATGCGTAAATCCGATTTTATCCGTTATAAAAAGGCACTTCCTTGACTATGTTTCCAATGTACCTGGACGCGCAGGCAACGCTGCAAATGACGCCGTATAGCGGCCTGTCACGATTCGGCGAATCGGAGCGCCACGATGCGGCCATCCGATATATGCGAGGGAAATTTAATGGAAATGCATGGGAACGGGACTGGAGATTTATTCCGAAATAGGCGAAATCCGATATATGCAATGTTTTTTTATTGGAAATGCATTACAGAAAAATTGGTTCTTTTTTATCTGTCCGTTGTGAGCGAATTTCCGATATATCCGAGTCCGATATATCCGAGGTTTACTGTATTATACAATTTCTAAGAAAAATAAAGTTAGTGGTGCTAAATAAGTTAACAAAAACAAAAACTACTACTGGCTCTAATTCAAATAATTTGGCTTTTTGCAAGAACTTGTGTCCGAGAACTAATTCCTTGACTTTTTAAGCACTGTAATAATATTTAATCATGAACGTAAACACAAACCCAAGTTCTATGCCGCACATTCTACCAACCCTATGCCCCCCTCTTTTGACGGCCTCCATAACTACACCCTGTGGTGACAGGAGGCTGATAAATAAGCAGGAGGACTCAGCTGGATGTGGAGCACGGAATCGGAATCTCATCCCGGGGATTGTTGATCATTTGTGATTCCATTCATGCCCCACAAAGACCTTTGACATTAACCTTCATGTTATAAATGCATTGTCAACACAAATTTCTTGTTCAAGTTGCATAACTGTCTATTTTTGTTCTGCGTTAACCTCATGTACGCCTTTCAACACGTGACTCTGTGTAACCTGCCTTTCCGTGTCTGTGTTGCGGTATCAGACCCCCACAGAGAGGCGCCCCCCTGTGCCAAAGGCCGGCACTGCCGCCTCAAGTCAAGCAGGCTCTTCCGCCGCCATCAAAAACGGAACGACCACAACATCAACCACCAGAACCACGACATCCACGCGCACAACAATGTCAGCTCGCGGTGCCGCCACTGCCGCCGCTTCCAAAAAGCCGCCGGGTAAGACAGACATGCTTCCACACGGATCAGTTACTCTAATGCGATGTGACGGCCGCGACATTGCACGACATGACGGGTTTCTAGGAAGCTGATTTGACGTATTTGACCCAACATGCTGTGATATGTAAAAAATGTACACCAAAGACCTACACGTCAGCTGTCATGGGAATTATTAATATGATAGAATAGAAGACATTTACATGGATAATTAAAAAGAATTTTATCTCTGATTTCAGTCTCTAAGACGGACAGCCAACCGGGTGGGGAGAAGAAGCCCAGCACTCTAAAGACTTCCACAGGTACAGGTCTTTTAGGTCCACACCGGGGAGTCAGACTGTTATATTGTTATATTCCTATATTGTTATATATACCGACCTCCAGCTGTGTCCTGTGGGCTGACAGGCTTGTTGTGAGAGCATTAGCCATGTATACATGGACCCAAATAGTCCAATTCCATTCAGGTTATTTACTCAAACAGAAAGAATGTAACCTTTGTATACACCTCATTCCCAAAGAAAAGTGCCAATCCGAATGAATATATAATCGGATTCACAGGGGTGGAATATTCCTTTCCCCAATCCGATTGAGGTATCTTGTACCCGCTCAAACAGAAAGTTGTCAGACTGCGTTCTTCTTCGTGGTGTTTTTCTTCTTCTGTTGTTTATTGGCGGTTGGCAAGCAGCTTTCGTGTGCATTAGCGCCATCTGTGGAACAGAATCTAAACCCTTCTATACGCCATTCACAAGTCCAGTTTTATTAAAAAAGAAAATACATATCTATATAAAACATGTGCCGAGCTTAATTATAAAATATTAGCAAGATTGAACTTTATCTTTTCCTGTTCCCGGGTGCGTTCTTTCAGCGAATGCTGAGATATGACGTAACACGCAGCTCCAGACGTTCTTCGATTTAAAAAAATGGAGTCGAGCAATCGGCACTGGACTGCTAAGGAAAGTTTGTTTTTGATTCAAATTAAATTCCAAGACTGGACGAAGGAAAAACTGGCAATACGGAGTTATTCCAACAAGTGAAAGAAAAACTGGAGGAAGTCGGTATCACGTGATGTTGGTGTTTACGCTTTACTGGGCATGCCCCATTGACTATTCTGGTTGATTATAGCGGCACATGTAGACACATGATTGGAATATTCCTTTCCATGTATACCATTGCTTTCGGAAAGGTCATTCAGAAAGAGAAAAACTCCTCATGTAAACGTGGCTACTGTGAATTCACTGCCCCATCACAATAATTCAACACACTGTAGACAGTTTTAGTGTGTACTCACACTAGGCCAGTCATTCCGTGCTTGGGCCCACTTCACACCCACGGCACGGGGCTTTTGGTTCCCTGAATTGGACGATTGAAAGTGACAAATAACAAGAATGAATGGTTGTTTTTTTAATCATGTCCCACTTAGGGGGACAACATTTTTTTTCCACCAACCTTCCGATTAGAAATACTATCGAGAACCTGTGATATTTATCTGTACAAACCACTGTATGAGTTGTTGCCACCTGCAAATTTAAACAAGAATAAGAACATTAAATCCCTGGTTGTCTCCCTGTTTTAGTCGGGAACTGATATTTTCCTGAAACGTAACTATGTTACTAGGTTACGGAGTTATTCCAACAAGTGAAAGAAAAACTCAAGGAAGTCGGTATCACGTGATGTTGACTATTCTGGTTGATTATAGCGGCGCCTGTAGACACGCGATGGGAATATTCCTTTCCATGTATACCATTGCTTTCGGAAAGGTCATTCGGAAAGAGAAAAACTCCTCATGTAAACATGGCTACCGATCGCTCATGATTGCCATCTACTGTTTCTGCACCGACTTGCGAGCGGCAACTCAAAATAAAATAGTTCTTGAATTTGCTTTTAAAAGGTTGATATAACTTCCTGCTTGCGTCTGTATTTCCGGAAAAACTCTGACCGTGAACTTTCCACCTCTTTCACACTTTCATCCTCTGTACTTCTTTCCTACGATCTCTCAGGGCTTTTACTCCTCCTGCAGATGCATGAGTGTACATTATGGCAATTGAGAAGCTGTCATGAAGAGTCCTAGCGTGCATGACACACACTGTCCCCTCGCGACAATGCCGGAAGGCTCAGGAAGCGTTGTGAAAGGAAGGATAGGGAAAGAGTTTGTTGCTCCAAGTTAAAAACCTTCACCGCTGCAGGCAAGAGATTACTGTCCCGCTGACAGCAGTTCACAGCTCCTGCTGATACAGCCCGGGGCTTGTATAATCTTCCCGGATTCTTACAGCGAGGCAAATAACTCCTTAACAACGTGGAGGATTTCCTCCATTAGACACATCTTAGCAAGAGCTGGAGACATGCACACGTTTCCCCAGGAGGGATTGTCAGCAGGACAGCAATCAGCAAAGAAATAGCTGGCATATTACGGGTATATACGCGGGTCAACAGATTAAAAGTGGTGCAAATGCTGCATTGCCGTCGTCTTCCATGGTCATAAATGCTAATAGGGAGTGTATTTGTTTTTGTTAGGATGCAACAAATACATAAACACAGTTTATTATACAGGGCTGCACGGCGCTCGAGTGGTTAGCACACAGACCTCACAGCTAGGAGACCCGAGTTCAATCCCACCCTCGGCCATCTCTGTGTGGAGTTTGCATGTTCTCCCCTCACCTTCGAAATATGGATTTTTATCATTATTCGAGCTCTCTAGACATGAACTAGCACCCCTATAGTCACCTTTAGACTTGTATTACCCAAAATACATAATAAGAGACATGAATAAGACTGGCTGTATGGCTGACGAGTGGTTTGCGCGCAGGCCTCACAGCTAGGAGACCAGGGTTCAATTCCACCCTCGGCTATCTCTGTGTGGCGTTTGCATGTTCTCCCCATGCACTCCAAGTACTCCGGTTTCATTCCAAAAACATGCTAGGTTAATTGGCGACTCCAAATTGTCCATAGGTATGAATGTGAGTGTGAATGGTTGTTTGTCTATATGTGCCCTGTGATTGGCTGGCGACCAGTCCACGGTGTACCCCACCTCTCGCCCGAAGACAGCTGGGATAGGCTCCAGCACCCCCGCGACCCTCGTGAGGATAAGTGGTAGAAAATGAATGAATGAGATGAGATAGAAGTACTCCTGATTACCAATTTCCGTGAAAGTCGTGCATTCCCTTTTGACTCAACTATCCCAGATGTCTTCTGGCCAATCACAGGGCACATATAGACAAACAACCATTCACACTCACATTCATACCTATGGACAATTTGGAGTCACCAATTAACCTAGCATGTTTTTGGAATGTGGGAGGAAACCGGAGTACCTGGAGAAAATGCACGATGAGAACATGCAAACTCCACACAGAGATAGCCGAGGGTGCCATTGAACTCCGGTCTCCTAGCTGTGAAGTCTCCGCGATAACCACTTGACCGCCGTGCAGCCCCAAAAAACAAATTGTTGGCAGTAATTTATGTTCATGAACGATTCATTCAATCCCATCTATTTTTCCAAATTCAACCCCTTCAGTAGCGAAATTTTAAACAATTGAAGAAAAGAAAAGTTCTACCTTTTTCTGTCTGTACTTTAGTAATCAGCAGGAAAATATTAGTTCCCAACAAAAAAAGAGAGCTTTTAGTGAAAAGATACATTTTACTTTGACACATTTTTAGTCATCTTAACGGGTCGTGTCGTATATGTTACCTATATAATAAATACACTAAAATACGCCATACCTCTGACCTTCCTCACGCTTTATAGCTGATTCTACCAAGCCCAAGACCACCACCACCACAACCCGGACTTCCAGTTCCACTACAACCACTGCCCCTCGCACCCGAACCGCCGCCACCAAAACGGCCGCACCTTCCTCCACCAGCGGCGCGGTACCAGAGAAGAAACCCCCGGTACCTCGCACATCCAGGACCACCTCTTCAGCTGCAGCTACCACCACGACCAGCTCCTCAAGGACCACGGCTCGCCCCGGCACTGCATCGGCTCCCGACATCCGGAACGCTCGCTCTAAGATCGGCTCTACGGACAACATGAAGCACCAGCCAGGGGGTGGGAAGGTAGGTCCGACACGCAAGTCTGAAAATTCCTGACTTAAATGACTCACAATCATTTTCACTGTATCTATATTCTAAACAAAGAACACCTCCATACCGATACCGCAGTGTTGGTACCAATATGATTTTTATATGGTTATTTTTTAGTTGGCTTATTTGAACTCCCCACCATCTCCTGCTCAATCCCCTGTACATTCATGACCTACCATTACACCCATCTTTCAAGTTTCCTACCTGCCAAGGAAAAAGTCTACATCCCTCTGTGTGTAGTATTTGTGCTGGAGTAAGGCTTACATTTCTTACAGGAGGTTTAAGTCCCCAGGCTTGAGAAAAGAAAATTCAGACTCATGTGGTTCCTACAAATGGATGGCACTGTAACATTTTTAATATGGAACTTTCTAAATTATTTTATAGCTTATTTTGATTATTTTGTAAGTTCACAGGCGGCACGGCGGTCGAGTGGTTAGTGCGCAGAACTCACAGCGAGGAGACCAGGGTTCAATTCCACCCTCGGCCATCTCTGTGTGGAGTTTGCATGTTCTCCCCGTGCATGCGTGGGTTTTCTCCGGGTACTCCGGTTTCCTCCCACATTCCAAAAACATGCTAGGTTAATTGGCGACTCCAAATTGTCCATAGGTATGAATGTGAGTGTGAATGGTTGTTTGTCTATATGTGCCCTGTGATTGGCTGGCCACCAGTCCAGGGTGTACCCCGCCTCTCGCCTGAAGACAGCTGGGATAGGCTCCAGCAACCCCGCGACCCTCGTGAGGATAAGCGGTAGAAAATGAATGAATGAATGAATGTAAGTTCACAATCGAGACCTATTTCTCTCAAATATTGTTCACAAATCTATCCATGTTGCATATCAAGTGTGCCTGATGCTGGCCACAATAAAAGGCCACTCCAAGTTGTGCAGTATTGGCAGTAATTTTTCATACATGGCACACATTTCGAAAAGTTAAAAGTTGGGAGATCAGTTTCTGTACATAGCATGATGCACACCCCCATACAAACTATCACCCTGATGCGACACAAACCGTTAAGATGACTAAAAATGCGTCAAAGTGAAAGTTATGCTTGAAAATGTATCTTTTCACAAAAAGCTGTTTTTCTCATTTTTTGTTGGTAACTAATATTTTCCTGAAACTCCTGCTGATTAATAAAGTACAGACAGAAAAAGGTAGAACTTTTCTTTTGTGATGAAATATGAAAAATCTGTCAAAATCGTTTAAAATCATCGCTACTGAAAGGGTTGAATTTGGAAAATTAGATGAGATTGAATGAATCGTTCATGAACATAAATTACTGCCAACAATTTGTTTTTTGGGGCTGCACGGCGGTCGAGTGGTTAGCGCGCAGACTTCACAGCTAGGAGACCGGAGTTCAATGCCACCCTCGGCTATCTCTGTGTGGAGTTTGCATGTTCTCATCGTGCATTTTCTCCGGGTACTCCGGTTTCCTCCCACATTCCAAAAACATGCTAGGTTAATTGGCGACTCCAAATTGTCCATAGGTATGAATGTGAGTGTGAATGGTTGTTTGTCTATATGTGCCCTGTGATTGGCCAGAAGACATCTGGGATAGTTGAGTCAAAAGGGAATGCACGACTTTCACGGAAATTGGTAATCAGGAGTACTTCTATCTCATCTCATTCATTCATTTTCTACCGCTTATCCTCACGAGGGTCACGGGGGTGCTGGAGCCTATCCCAGCTGTCTTCGGGCGAGAGGTGGGGTACACCCTGGAATGGTAGCCAGCCAATCACAGGGCACATATAGACAAACAACCATTCACACTCACATTCATACCTATGGACAATTTGGAGTCGCCAATTAACCTAGCATGTTTTTGGAATGAAACTGGAGTACTTGGAGTGCACGGGGAGAACATGCAAACTCTACACAGAGATGGCCGAGGGTGGAATTGAACCCTGGTCTCCTAGCTGTGAGGCCTGCGCGCAAACCACTCGTCCGCCATACAGCCGGTCTTATTCATGTCTTTTATTATGTATTATGGGTAATACAAGTCTAAAGGTGACTATAGGGGTGTTAGTTCATGTCGAGAGAGCTCTAATAATGATAAAAATCCATATTTAGAAGGTGAGGGGAGAACATGCAAACTCCACACAGAGATGGCCGAGGGTGGCCGCCCTCATCTCATTCAATGTTTGAAAAAAATATGTCATGGATTCATTTGTTGTTCATCATCAGTCAGTGATGGCTTTGTGGGAACCACACCCAAGCAAAGTTATTATTGCTTCTGACAAACACAAATAAACTTTGGCATTGGTCCTCCACTGCCTCTTCTTCCTGATTGTTATTATGAGGTGTTGTTGACACGGGGTGGGCGTGTCTCCCCAGGTGTCAGCTGCCTCTAAGAGCAGGGTTCTCGCCTCCAAAGAAACAAGCCAGGTCAAAGTGAGTTCCCTCGCCATCCTCCTCCGCCACCATCACCATAAACTCCACTTTCTCCTTTCTTCTGTTGCCTTTTCTATATTTTGCATTCTTTCTGCCGATCATAATGATGGGTTGTTTTTATGTTTTGTTATTTTTACTTATATCTTCAGATTTGGCTTCACTTCTATCACTAAAATATACATAATAACTACTTAGAGTAATCAATACTTTCCAGACACCCCAAAATATTAACTAAATATGCATATTGTAGACATAAATTTTAGTATAAAGCAATACAAATGAACCTAACCCAGACAATGTACAAGAACCGCAGCAACGTTTTGGTCAAAAACAGAATTATACGAAAATGAGGGTCGGATGGTCCACTCCACGCAAACAGGGTGATTCATCTTCCCCATCTCGCCGTATCTCTGTTGCAACGTGCTTCTCCATCCTTTCTTCTCTCATCCTTTCTAATCACCTCCTCTTCCAACTCTTCTTTTCCTGTCCCCGCCTTGTGCTGCTATGCTGGTTCAATTCAGGTTCAAATAGTCTCCAAAAAACTGGACTTCAGTCATGTCGGCGCACGCTTGGGCTCCAAGGACAATATGAAGCATGTTCCTGGTGGAGGGAATGTAAGTACAGCCTGGCCAAGTCATCAAAGGTGGACATAGAAGACTCATTTTGAGGTTAGCACTATTTGCATGCAGATAGTGTCAACTCATAATGGTAGGTCAGTCCCGCTTATGTTGACAACCCGTCAATGTCGACCAACTCAAGTCCCGGTCCGGTTCTTCTTATAATTGGTGCACTCGGGAACTACACAGAAGTGTACTGACCAAAGTATTCCATATGGGACACAGCATGTGTGTTCAGGTGAATGTGTTCTTATTGCAGTTTGTCACCCCCCCGCCTCCCCACCCCCCGAATGACGGGTCACATGTTTATTTCCAAGGATGACAACAGGGCTTGTTTCACATTTGACAGGTGCAGATCCTCAACAAGAAGGTGGATTTGAGTAAGGTGACGTCAAAGTGCGGCTCCAAGGACAACATCAAACACAAGCCTGGTGAGCTGAATTTTACTTTTGATGTAAATCATTGGGCTATGCGGCGGTCACGTGGTTAGCATGCAGACCTTACAGCTAGGAGACCTGGGTTCAATTCCACCTTCGGCCATCTCTGTGTGGAGTTTGCATGTTCTCCCCGTGCATGTGTGGGTTTTCTCCGGGTACTCCGGTTTCTTCCGACATTCCAAAAACATGCTAGGTTAATTGGCGACTCCAAATTGTCCATAGGTATGAATGTGAGTGTGAATGGTTGTTTGTCTATATGTGCCCTGTGATTGGCTGGCGACCAGTTCAGGGTGTACCCTGCCTCTCGCCCGAACACAGCTGGGATAGGCTCCAGCACTCCCCACGACCCTTGTGAGGAAAAGCGGTAGAAAATGAATGAATTCAGAGCATAGAAAACCATCTAAAAATGGTTCTTAATATTATTAGAGCCCTCTATACATGAAATAACACCCCTATAGTCACCTTTACACTCATATTAACCAAATGTAGTGGTCTTAATAAAAGAAAATAAGACATAATATAGGCTAATTCCAGCTGCACGGTGGAGGAGTGGTTAACATGCAGGCCTCACAGCGAAGAGACCCGGGTTCAATTCCACCCTCGGCCATCTCTGTGTGGAGTTTGCATGTTCTCCCCGTGCATGCGTGGGTTTTCTCCGGGTTCCTCCCACATTCCAAAAACATGCTAGGTTAATTGGCAACTTCAAATTGTCCATAGGTATGAATGTGAGTGTGAATGGTTGTTTGTCTATATGTGCCCTGTGATTGGCTGGCGACCAGTCCAGGTTGCACTCCGCCTCTTGCCTGAAGACAGCTGGGATAGGCTCCAGCAACCCCCGCGACCCTTGTGAGGATAAGCAGTAGAAAATGAATGAATGAATGTAAATCATAACCACTTAAGTGGGATGCTCATGCAGTCAAATAGTATTTTCCAGAAAAAAATGTGCATCTTGATCCAAAAATCAGTATTATACATAAAAAACAATTATATTTTATACTCATTTATAACCGCAAGGTATGCTGGGGAACTTACTTACTCAAAGCATCACTTGTTTCAACCCAACCGCTCATTCCCAAAGAAGTATTTATACGCCATTTATGTTTTTTGCATAAGAGGCACAAAGGGTTGATGATGAAACTCCACAATTAAAAGAGTTTAAAGGTGAAAAAATAGCCACAAGGTGGCAGGAGGCCATTTTATACGAAAGGTAGAAACAAACCTTTTTTTTCCAGATGTAAGATATAAGTCAAATCTTTATTTTGGTATAGTACACTGTGTATAGTACACTGTGTACCATGTCCATATTGCCCAAGAACACAATACTCTGTGTGGCTTGAAAAAAAGCAGTCAAAGCAATCAAAAATAGCCAGTGCTGGGGGGCAGCTTTTGAAAAATGTCTGGGATTGAATGAGTTAATCATGCAAAACAATTACATTAAATGCATCATATTTGCTCTGCATCATTAATCATTGTTAACATTGACAGTGCTTTACTTTTCTTTACACTTGTGACCATTAAAAGAGCATTAAAATGTGACTTTAAAATGGTTAACAAGGCTTTTATGGGACGGCATTTTCATTAAGTTGCTTAAGTGCTTGATTGCCATTTATAGCACACAGCTCGATTGTTATTGTCCCTCTGGGAGAATTCCATACTTAATTAAATACATAATTAAACATGAAACTTAATGAAGGAGGATTAAGGGAGAAAAAAAACCTACACGGCCCTGTGGGGAAAAGTGATTGCCCCCTAAAAGCTAATAACTGGTTAGGCCACCCTTAGCAGCAACAACTGCAATCAAGCGTTTGTAATAACTTGCAATGAGTCTCTTACAATTTTAGCAGACTCATCTTTGCAGAATTGTTGTCATTCAGTCACATTGGAGGGTTTGTCTTTTTAAGGTCATACCACAGCATCTCAATAGGATTCAGGTCAGGACTTGGACTAGGCCACTACAAAGTCTTCATTTGGTTTTTGGTGTTTTGGATCATTTTCCTGCTGCAGAACCCAACAGACGGCCGGACATTCAGGATTTTTTGATAGACAGAAGAATTCATGGTTTCATTGATCTGTGCAAGCAGCAAAACAGCCCCAGACCGTCACACTACCACCACCATATTTTACCATTGCTATGATTTTTGTTTGCGGTGTTACTTTTATTTTTTACGTGTAATTTTAATTGGTCTCAATAACATCACAGCATCTGCTGAAGACTTCCGCCCCAATCTTGAACTAATTCCTCCGCAAACCTGATATCCTCCTCGACCCTACTCTCATTTGAACCCCATATGAAACAAATAACTCTATATAACGACTATATTCATCACTTACATTTTCTGCCTCTGAAATCCTCATCCACGCATTTGTCACATCCAGAATCGACAATCGCAATTGCATTCTCTATGGTACATATTCAGAACTCACCTCCCCCCCGCTTCCGTGAACACACCCCTGTCGTCCCTTCCCTCAACGCATCCATTTCAAAGTCCTTCTTATCACTTTCAAAGCTCTCCGCAATCCAGCCCCTCCACTCCTCCCAGACTTGCTCCATCGACACAATCCCTCACATCCTCATAGCTCCTCTGACTGCAACCTCCTGACACTTCCCTGTAGGACCCCAAGATCCAAACCCGGGGAAACCGAGCCTTCTCTATCGCTGCCCCAACCCTCTGGAATCCATAATCCCCAACCACCCCCTGCCTGCTCTGACCTTCCCACCTTTAAAAAACTCAAAACCCACCTTTTTAAATCTATTTATATGTCTAACTTTGTAATACTGCTTTGTACTATGTAAATAAAATGTATTATTATTACTTTTATGACAGATGTAATAGGACACACCTTCCAAAAAGTTCAACTTTTGTCTCATCAGACCAAAGAGTATTTTCTCCCAAAGGGGATCATTAAGATGTTTTCTGGAAAAAAATACGTCTTTTGTGAGATGTTGCTTGTGCTCTTGAGGTCCTTTTGGTCTGAGGAGGTCCAACAATGTTCCGTGTTTTCACCACTTATGTATAATAGCTCTCACTCTGGTTTGCTGGAGTCCCAAAGCTTTAGAGATGGCTTTGCACACTCATAAATCTCAATTGTTATGTACGTATATTCTGTTTGAACCGGGGAGCAATCACGTTTTGACTCAGGGAGGGGGTCAAACACTTTCACACTACGGTAAATAATTACTAGTACTCTTCAACATTGTTGTCGCTGGAGTATTTACCTGCTCATTATTGTACTGAAATAATGTTTTTATTTTTGTTGTTGTTTACTTCAGGTGGTGGTGACGTGAAGATCGAGTCGCATAAAGTGAACTTTAGGGAAAAAGCTCAGTCCAAAGTGGGCTCCATGGACAACGTGAGCCATTCACCTGGTGGAGGAAACATCAAGGTGGGGGTGTCTTTCTATGATTGATTTTTTTCCGATGCCGATTGCATCATGACTAACCCGAATTACAGCATAATGAAGTAATGATGGTAGAGTACGTGTAAAACAAAGGTGTATTGTTCTGATGGACACATGCAGAACCATGTATTGGAATAAATGGGACGGGGGGGGGGGGGGTACTAACACACAGGAGTGATTTCAATACAGTCAACTTGCTAGTTAAACTAGCGTTAACATTGGGTAAAATAAACAGCATTACATTAGCTGGATATTTGCCACCATATTCATAGTATCATTTGTTTTGCCTACCTGATTGGTTGAGAGTAGTCCGGCGTAGTCCGTCAAAAGCGTGGTAAAAAGTCCGATGTAGCACATCATAAACGGGGGCACTACCTGTAAATAGTGAATACGGAGGTGTAATAATACAATTTTATACACATTTGTGAACCGCAAGACATGCTGGGTAACAGGGTAATAGGTGCAACAAAAAGTCCCTTTTATAAAGTTAAATCAAGTTCCATAATTTTAACAGATTGTGTTCCTGCAGACCGCAGGGATGTCACCCGTCCCCTCAGCCTAAAGCGATCCATCTGTGTTTCATGATCACCGCATGTCGTTCTCTTCACGCTGTTATCTTGTTAGCAGTTCTTGATTGACGCAGCATGGGTATCAAATGAATAAATGTGTCAAAGTTTAGAATGAGTCCTATGTCCAGTAAACGTCACAAAGGAAATGTGTTCTGAGTTATTTTAATTTTGCTTTTTTTTTCCTTTTACTTTCACCATCACCATGTGTGTCTATATTGGATGACATCATCACCTCCATCAGGCACTGATACACAATATTCAGTTTGTTTCCTATGTTGTTCTTTCATCGGCATAATCTGGCTCCAGATCTTTTTTTTCAAGCTTATATTTAAATATTTATATACTTACTATCTAGCTGTTATTTCATTGTTTTAATAAAAAAAAACAAAAGTAAAAAATATATATTGGATTTGGAGCCAGGTTGCCCCACCTCCATTCGATTGACACACCCTGCTATGTGTTTCTAGGCTGAGGGGTCGCAGGAGACAGGAGAGGGTGTTGGGACCCCATCCCCAGCACCTGGCCCAGAGTCTGGGCAGGTGGGGAGTCTTGCTGCCCATGAGAATGGGTTGAAGGAGGGGGCTCCCTGTGATAGTGAGGGCCTCCAGGAGCCCCAGGCTCTGATTTCCCACATCCCAGAGACAAGTAAGTCGGAGTGTACGCACCTTAAAAGGTCCCATATTATACTACTTTTCAAACAATTTAAGTCTCAGCGGTCCCACTGTATTAAACTGCCCAAAATTGAGCATCGGTCAATTGTGCTAACATTACACTCAGATGCAGATAGATTTCACCTCGTACTTCGGTATGTGACAAAAAACGTAAAAAATAAATAAATAAATAAATAAAAAAATAAATACATTTATAAAATAAAGTTATTAAAAAAAATAAATTATATTAGGAAAGCAGGAGGTGAACAAATGTACCAGTTACTGATTGTAAAAGTACCAGATGGAGGGGTAGGATTTAAGAAGCTTTGCTTCTTCCTACTCCTTTTGGACATGTGGAACTGTGAACTGATTATGTGATGCATTCAATTGTAATCTGATGCATGTTCAAATGAAATTAAACCATTACCATTACCAATTTAGGCCTTTTTTTTAGATGTGTAGCAAAAGCCCCCATGTTTTTTTTTTTTTTTTAAGTCACTCAGTGAAGTGGTCGGCGTACACACGGGGCAGGATTCAAAGGAACTTCAAAACACAGCGTTTGGGTGCCTTTTTTCCCCCAAAATCGGTTCCAACAAGTGAGGGAAATGATTGAGCACCAACAATTGGTGCTCTTAAACAGGCTCCAGGGACACATCGTACTCATAGAATATCATTAAAAAGTCAATTTGATTATTTAATACTGGCCGTTTTAACTAGGGGGGCCATTCAACTGAAATTGAAAATAAATCAAGAATTTTTTTTTTCCTGTGGATTTTTCAACAGCTGATGCGGCTATGGTGCCTGAATGCTGAGCCAACTGGAAGCTGTGCTGCTTCGGCAGTTACACATTTTTTTTTTAATAAATAAAAAGGAAAATACAGGAAAACTACAAGAAACGGAAATTTTTACCTTTAAATAAAGCCAAAATACGATTTTCCCAGGGATAACAGGAAGGTTGATGGGTATGAAATACGCTAAACATTGAACTGAAGTCACACTGGTCTATCATTTTTAACAACGTTAAATTTACAAGAGAAGATGAAGCCAAAGGGAGACAAACTATAAGCTGAAATAAGTCATTTTTTAAAAGATATATGAATACAATGAAACCTTACCTGTTTATTAAATGTCAGAATGTTCCAAAGACACTTGATACTTGACATCCCTGTGGGTAGAAACACATAAAACCAACCACATCACACCACAAATAAATTAAAATAGCCTGAAAATATGTATTTAGTTAGTCAGTGGCTGACATAGGAGGTACAATTTCATAATTAGTGTCCTAATTAAACACTGATGTCTAAATTACCACATTTCTCAATCCACACATTTATGATAACTACAGTTGCACATTACTTACAGTCAGAGCAGAAGAGCGTTAGAAAGTATTCCATAACAAAATGCTGTGTATCCTTCCATTTGTGTGCCTAATGCTAAGAGTCCACTGGCGCCTTGCTGTGGCGCCTAGTGTCATCAATAAGGTGCCTAGTGGCGTGCAGTGGCTCAAACTGCCTCCCAACTGGCTTGTGGTGGCCTGTAACGGCAGCAAAAATTGAGTTTGGCGAAGTGTCCACCAAGTGGAACCGAATGTCGCAAACAATCCACCTATTGGAATCCAATGGAATGTAATGGCGCGAGCCAAGTTGCGGCAATGATGCTAGGAGTTGATGCTCTGAGTCCACTGGGCCAAAAAATAAAATAAAAATTATTAAAATAAATAAATAATAATACAAATATGATAATAATAATAATAATATTAAAAATAGAATAAAAATAGAATAAAAATAATAAAAATATAAACAAATAAAAATAATAAAAATATAAACAAATAAAAATAACAATTAAAATGAAAATAATAACATAATTAAAATTATACAAATTATGAAAATAAAAATTATTTAAAAAATTATAAAAAAAATAAAAATTGTTAAAATTATAGAAAATTATAAAATAATAATAGTAAAAAAATAATTAAAAAAATAATTAAAATTTATATTAAAAAAAGAGTCCACTGGGCCGGCGCCAGTTGGTGCGAGTTCACGCCAAAGATTCTGTGATTGGCTGTGGCGCCGAATAACGGCAACATGCCTAGCGAACATGCTGGCTCAGTGGACTCCTAGCATAACTGTGTCACAAGCTCAACTCAATAAATGAATGCAGCCACTAGGTGTCACCAAAAAAAACAACCAACACTCCACTTTAACTTAAAGGCAGCATATGCTAAATAGTGTATATATAGTAGTACATATGACGGGGGCTAGCCAAACTATGAAAAAAGTGTGACTTAAAGTATGGAAAAGTGTCATCACAAAGTCTGACCTGCAGATAAAGAGTCGATGTTTCTACTGTACTCTTGTTGTCTCACTTAGCTGATCACACCGTCATCTTTTGGCTTCTTATCTTGCAGGCATCTAATTCTGCTATCCCTCTGCCCCCCCCTCATCTGTCCTCCACGACATTGTCTCTTCCCAACTCTCCTTCCCCCCTCATTTTCCGTCCAACATTTCTGCCGCAGATTGACTCGTTCAAGCTGAACTTCCGCGAGAAGGCTCGCTCGCGCACGGACCACGGCGCCGACATCATCACCCGGCCCGTCCTCCATGATGACAACCGACCCCACCCACGTGGTCCCTCCTATAGCAGTGTGTCGCTTTGTGAGAAGTTGGCCTCCACAGGCTGCATCAGCTCCCCCTCCGCCCCTTCCTCGCTGTGTCTTCAGGAGGAGGTCCAGGGGGACAGCAGCACCTTAAAGGGATCTTAGCTTCTAACCCATTTGCGCCTATCCAGCATGTATCATGCACCGCCGCATCCAGTTGTTGCCACCCCTCCCTTGTATGCTTACAGTATCTGCAGAGACCTCACAGACTGTTATGACGGGAAATAAGGGGCATCCATTTTTGTCACATCTTCTCCAAAGACAGTGATAAGAGTTTGTTGGGTTACCCCATCTTGGTACTCTGCCTCTTTCCTCTCCAACGACAACAGTTAGTTTGTGGAGCCTCATGTCATTTACAGTACACAAATCCCGCTGTTCCTGGTGACCCTTTGGGCTTGTTGTTTCCAGTAATCACAGTAGTCTCTCTGCTTACGTATGATGCACATCATCATGACATCTTTACTTGTATCCTAGCAACATAAACAAGCTAACATTCTGAGAAAAAAAAAACATTTTAGACTGTTTAACTGTTTGTGATGGTGTGAGTGACAAACATAAAAACAAGCTTTTAATGGGGGTCATTTTTACTTGCGTTCATTTACCTTTTAGATTTTTCACTCAAAATGTATTCATATAACAACATAAAATACTGTGTCAACTTTATGTACACTAAGGATGGGCTTCAAACTTTTTCCATTGGGACAGACAGAAAAATAGAAGACGCTAACACCAATCCAATGCACTGGAGGTCAAGATTTGCTAAACTATCTGATCAAAACATCCAAATCTTCGCTTTGTTTTATAGGTGGCAAACCATTATCGTCAATCCAGCTATGTCGACTAGCGTTGAGGGTCAAGAACGTTACGGTGAAATGTGTTTTATAATGCACTGATACAATGTAGAATCCATTCAGTCTCCATTGTTCGTTACTACAACACAGGAAGCTAAAATCGCTCGTCAACAAGAGTTGTGGTTGCTTATGCTCAGGACAACACCGCCCCCTGGCCTTTTGGTTGATAATTGCAAGTGACAAGTGCGGCCCAACTCTGATTTCATAAAAGGTTTCATAGCTAAACCCACTTACATAGACTTCGACTTGGTGCTTGCATGCTAATATTATTATTTTCAAATGTATAAACTTACATAGACATTGTTTTCATGATCATTGTTAGCATGTTAACATGTATGCTAACTTGCATGTCAGCATTGTTATTACGCTAATGAGAGCATGTTAGCATTTAAGCCATTTTTATATGGATAAACTTACATAAAGGCAAAGCACTATTATGCAACGTGTTAGCATTGTTGGTATGCTAAATCTAGCATGTTAACATTTTTTATTTTCAATTTTCAACATAGTGATATTATGTTCCGTGTTAGCATGCCAGCATCTAGCATGTTACTATTACTAGCATGCTAAAATTAGCATTTTTTGCTATTTTCAAAAGTATAAACTTACATATACGGTGGTTTTGTGTTAGTATGCTAACAGTTTACATGTTAGCAAAGCTAACAGTATTTTAGCCAAATTTTTAATGTATTATCTTACACTGACACTAAACACTATCATGCTAAGATGCTAACAGTTACCATGTTAACTGCAGCATTTCAGTCCAGTGTCAGTTCATCAGGGCTAAGTGTTAGCATTCTAACAGTTAGCATGCTCGCTGTAGCATTTCAGTCTGGCCTCAGCTTGTCAGGATTTGGGCGTGGGACTCGACAGCAAGTGCAGCACACATCATTAAAACATGCACGCAGGACTTCCTGTTCAGTGCAAATTAAGTGTCACAATAATAGCATGGCAGTATTAACATCTTAATTGGTCCTCGGGTCACCTTTTGGACACCAATTAATCCCATGCTTAGGCACGTGTGAGTGTTATAATGCACACAAGATGAAACAAAGATGGCTGTAAGAGGAACGTGAGCAGAGTGATGATGCTATGTAAGGTTTTTTTATTCATGGGATTGCTACGGAGTATGTTTTAAAATATAATGGACGTAAGATGAGCATTGTCACCTATTCCAGGCAGCGTGCAAAACATTCAAAATCAATTTTTATTTTTCAAAATACACGCCACATTGGCATCAAAGTTGCTGCACATGATCCTTACCTGTCAGCATTTGCATTTTAATATAAGGGATTTTGGGATGAAAATGAGGGAAAATAATTTACCATATCTTGACCTGCATTGGATTGATATCAGCATGTTTATTGAACTTTTGGAGATGTGGCTCTCAGTGGAAAAAGTTGGGACACCCCCGCCTTACATTGCATTTTTGTAAACAAGGAAGTCACCGAAATGTTTTCATTGGAAAACACACTCCTTACAGAATCACAAGTTTTAAGATTGAATTAAACTGATCCAAACAAAGACCAATGTAAACAAAGCAACATAATTTAGATTTTTTAAATATAATTTTTGGTGAAACTCATTACATTGTTCGTTTACTGGCTATATTTGTTCCCTTACTGCGGGTTTTTAGCTTAGCGTTCCTAACAAAGCTCATCTGCCACATTCAGAAAAAGCTCCAAGTGCATCCGTGGCAGCGGATTGCAAGGTTTACATCGTAATCGCAATGGATGTCAACCATAACACAATAATGCACACACAATGGCTCTTCTAAGGTCAGATGTAGTTTGTCACCATCCTAAAACCTTTATTAACTTTACAGGCATACATAACGACTTCATTTGCAAAAGTGAAATTATTGTACTCGGTTGAGGCTTAGTACATAGTACACCTTTGGCCACCTTTAACACAAAGCTAACATGCAGACTGTTTTATTTAGCTTAGCATCACAAAAGTATGACTTTTCACCCCCTTTTCCAGCCAATGACTAAAATAAGCTTTTGGAGATGAGCTATCCTACCTGATTCGCGGCCATTTTGGGGGAAAAAATATCCTGGGGTAGTCACATGACCACTCCAAAATGTTTCCACTACATAACGTAGATACTGAATGAATTGAAGTCAAGCATAAATGATATTAAGACTTTTCAATGGGTTAAACACTCCTGTGTTCTATAGAACAACGCAATATTTGGGCCACATTAAAAAATAATAATCGGAGATTTCGACCTTACTCTCAATTTTTCTCGTAAATTTTAAAGTTTTCAATTTTATTCTCGTAATGTATGACAGTATTCTCAAAATACTTTTTTCAATGTGGTCCTAATATTGCACCTTATTGCTAGACTGTTCTATTAAAATCCAATAACTTTATTATGAAGGATTTTTTTTTTGATCACATGAAAACAAAGTTAAGGTCCGATTTGGTCATTTTGTTCCTCTTTGGTGTAATAAAATGTGCCGTGCCACGGTGGTCATATCGTTGTTTCGCATCATGCCATGTTTCTAGCTTTTGCCTGTAACCGTTTTTTTTTTTGTTTGTTTGTTTGTTTGTTTTTTTGGCTCGATGCTACTTATGAGACTGCACACAGATGTACATAAGTATTTTATTGCTGATGCTTTCTCAGAGAAGACAACACAAACAGCGACAGACTTAAGTGGGCGGCGACGGGCTTTGACGTCATTTTAATGGGTCGGATGGTTTATGATGGAATCTTAACTATTCTTCGGGCGGAAATTACTGTTAGCCTTTTTCATTTGAAAGGGGCCATTGAAGTGAAAGAATGTCTTAGATACATTGAACGATTTTTTTTTTTTTTGTATTTATCGTTGTATTTCTGTGTGCTCTGATGAGTGAAAGGGTTGAAAATATTCACAACTATTTTAGGGATGGGCATGGGAAACGGTTAACTGATCATTAACCACAGTACGTCGGCTAAGGCGCTTAACAAAACCAATTTTCAAAAAACAGAAGACAGCAGTTAAACGGGTAAATGTTGAAAACCAGTAGAGGTGCTCTTAATTTAGTTTCAACTCCACCTGAAGAACAACGTCAGCCATAAGTTCCTCAAATTCAATGTTCAATGAACAAAGTTCAATGGAATAATTCCGTCATGTTCGGAATGGAATATTTTCCACTCTATTTTCCCTAGGGTTAGGGTTCTGGATGGGTACTGCAACACATTCTCAAGACCTTTCACTTGGAACAATTAATTAATCTCAGTTAATCTTAGTTTCTTTATGAGTCCCCTTTTCTGTCTCCTGGCTGAGACACCCAGCCCCCTAGCCAAGGATTGGTTGAAACCAGACCAGATCAATACCCCAACTGGTCATTAGAAATGCGTCCAGGGCTTGGACTTTGCTAGACCTTGGCTGGTGGGCTGACCGTTCTTTCCAGCGCTGGCTGGCGTTGCAATTGTTTGTTTTTACTCATTTTAATATTAAATTCTCATTCTAACTTAAGACTCTTGGCATTATTTTACAGCTGGTAGAACAAAATAAGTATACTGGTAAATATTAGTATACTGTGTACACATAAATTTTGACCGTGTAGTCCGGGAAATAACCCGCTTCTTATTCCGTTCACTACTTTCCACCACTAGGGGATGCTCCTCAACTACAATTATTTCAAGTTAGTCCCTTCCTGGTTATGCCGTACAGGAAATGCCCATCCCTAACAAAATTCTATTTGACAAACATATCAGTTAATGGTTGGAAAAGACTAACAAAAACTGTCGGGTTTTGGCTTCGTCTCCCAACTGTCGCGCTCACCTAATCGCTCCTAAATGTGTGTTGTATACCCGCAGAGCATGCTGAAAAAAACAACAACACTAGGATGTGTTCAGTAGACGTACTATGTCATTGGCAGAACCTCCTTGTTGTTTTGTGGCGCTTTCTTTTTTTTTTTGTTAATTTGATTTTTGGTTTGAAGAAAAGTGTTTATTGTGATTACTGTTATTTAGTGATGTGATAATTAAACATTCAATAAAAATGGATTAAAATTCTCATTTTCTTTCCAATGTTTGTGTTGTCTGGTACAACAACGTATTAGGGTCACATTGAAAAGAAGCTACTCTGCGCTCCACATCTTGGAAACCATCAGTTGATGCTAAATAATGCAATTTGTTACATTTTAACATTACTTTTGAGAAAAGTACAATGGAAAAATAGGAGGACAATATATTACAATATAGTAAAATAATTTGTACTGTTACACTCTTCTGCACTCTGTGTGTATGCTACCGGCCCCGCCTCCACCCACCGAGACAGAGACTGTATAACTGCCAAAAGGGCCTACTATGTTCGGTGAGGAAAACAAACAATGGATTGAAGCTAGCAAAATTTTGAAAGTGCCCAAAAGCTGTTGTTTTTCTTAAAAGAGAAATATTGTCATGTTTTAATCTTGTGAGATCTGAAAGTATTTGCTCATATTTTGGCTAGCTAACAATAAGGTTAAAATCAAGCACATAGTTTATGAAGATGTTTTTAAGTACGCGATGCAACGTATAGCTTAAACACAGTTAAATACATAGTTTCACAAGTACTGATAAACTTAGTGTGACCCTTGTCACCACACACACGCACACACACACACACACACACACACACACACATACACACACATACAAGAGAACTAGAGTGATGACCAAGGCAGGAGATATCTGGTATATATGATATGGCTTGTTTACAGCACAAGAAATCGCAGAACGTTCCAGACGTCCTGGCATCATCCTTGCTGACAAGAAAGACCGAGATGGGCCGGTCATGCTGAAACCAGGGCGACGGCACGTGCTGATTGGTCCACGTCTTGAAATGTATAAAAAGCCAGGCAGGGAAAGAAAGGGTGCTTTTTGCAGCTGCGCTGTACTAAGACCCAACTTACTGTGGGCATACAGGGAATGCAATTAAGCCCGGACGTCTGTATTAGATCTTGTTTGTATCAGGAATAAATACTCATAGTTACTCATGGTTTTCATATACCGGTTTGGTTATTTAGTCTTCCCATATCCTCAATTCGACACCCACAAGGAGATCGCCTGGAAGTAAGGGAGGTCGAGATTTCCTTCAGATCTTGTGACACCCCTACTGTTAAACAGTTCACAAATGGTGGTTTTTTTTGGCCAAAAATCTTTAGTCCTCTGATAATATGCTGGTCGATAATCGATATGATCAATAATTTCTATTTTTTGGACCAATTTTTCATGGTCATGAGGTGTAATTCACATTTGAACCACTAGATGGTACAGTGTGAGCCACATTAGCTTGCCACAGAAGTTGCCTGTATGTGTTGTTGGGCTGAGTTGCAAGCTGTTGACGGTAAAGGAAGAGATCAACCACATTGTTCTTAATGTTTCACAGACATATCACAATTATACAATATGTCATCGTATTGAATGGTTGCATTTCTTTTGACATGTAGCGGGCGACATTGTTTGTGAGCGCGCACCATTCTGCACTGTTTTGTTTATTTACTTTGACGACCGAAGTGTCGACTGTCGGGACGAAGGCTCCTCGATTGGTAAGTTTTTTGTAAGTCCATGTCGGTCTTTGGTGTTCATGCTCTCACCTTGTTCATTCTGTTTAAAACCAAAATATTCCCACACTGGGGCTGTTGGCTGTGGCATTCGCTTCAGAAACCATCGTTTTTGTGTTAGCGGAATACTGACCGATAATAAAATTTGTAGTATTTCCCACTTCCAGTCCATGTACAGTATAATAATAATAATAATAAGTGTCACCTGCCATTACCATGTTGGCCTTACATTGGTTCCACATTATCCAGATTTAAGATGAGTATTAGTAGTAGTACTTTTTTTAAATCACTCTGAATGATGTCAATTTCCTTGTCACATCATTACATCATCAGGTGTCACAGACCTAAAGTCTCTGTGATGTCAGTACGCGTTCAAGCACCTTCCGGTCATGGGGCTTGCCACGTTTCCAATGAGCAATACACTCAGTATGATCGTAGTCAAAAACACTTCCTGTTCCAAAATACACTAAGTTTCTACTCAACTCAATACATTTGGACAGGTGATTGTATTTGTCCATTGTGTCCCAAGCCCACATATTAGATCACAACATTGTGTTATTTTCCTACACTGTGTTTTCCCACCCTTCTGAATGGAGTTGGGTAGTTGAATCTACCAGACAACCCCCCCCTTGTACTTGTTGATAAACTCTATTCATCTCTATTCAGGTATGACTTGCATGATCTCGATGCAAATTATCGAGATGGATATTCATCCATTGGTCATCATTAGATTTTGAGTCTTTACTGTCAAACCGAAACTGGAAACTATTGATTTTATTTGAATACACAAAATGAAACCAACTAGTTTCATTCAATAGTGATTTTTTTGTTTTACAGCATATGAAGGCTGTGAAAAATGTGATATCGGTTGATATCGGTGTCAGATATTGTGAAAACCGTTATTTTTAAAAATGCTGTAAACGACACATATAGGCCCTATATAAGCATAAAAATGTGATATCGGATATCTTGAAAACCAATATTTTTTAAATGATATATACAACACATATCGGCCCAATATCAGAATTAAAATGTGATATCAGTTGATACTGGATATCGTGAAAAATGATTTTTTAAAAATGCTGTATAAAACACATATCGGCCCAATATCAGCATAAAAATGTGATATCGGTTGATATCGGTATCGGATTGTGAAGAACAATACTCTAAAAATGCTGTATACAACACATATCGGCGCAATATCAGCATAAAAATGTGATATCAGTTGATATCGGCATTGGATAGTGTGAAAACCAATATTTTTAAAATGCTATATACAACACATATCGGCCCAATATCGGCATAAAAATGTGATATCATTTGATATCAGATATTGTGAAAAACGATATTGTAAACATGCTGTATACAATACATATCGGCCCAATATCAGCGCAAAAATGTGATATCGGTATCGGACCAGTTTCATTATCATAATAAGCAGTACAGTGTTCCCTCGCTCTATTGCGGTTCACCTTTCACAGACTCGCTGTTTGTGATTTTTTTTTACAGCATATGAATGCTGTTACAGGCCGAGCCTGGCCCTTTAAGAATAATTGCATTGTGGGAAGTTGAGTCTTGTACTTCTTAGCAGGTGGCTTGTGTGCCCTGATTGGCTGTAGACCATTGTCAATCAATCCCCTTTGTGCCCTCTTGCCATTAGGGTTACCGTTGTAACCCCAATGGCAGTTCGACAAGGACATAAAAACGCTACAGTACAACAGAATGGTGCCAGTTTCTTGTGTCCGTTAAAATTTAAATAAGGTTTGAAATTTTTTGAGTGTTTAAACAAAAAAGAAACATGAAAAAATGTTAATGCCTGTCTGAGAAAAGTGTCTACAGTAAGGGGTTTTACAGCCTTAAAACATATATAATACTGATAAAAAGCGGGATAACCGATCCCTCCGCTCTAAACAAGGGAACACTGTATTTGTAAAATGTGAATGAAGACTTCTCAGATGATCCGATATTCCATTTTATAACTACTTCTTTCACAAACTAGGTCTTTCACTAACGTGACCACAGGGATGCCATTTGTGAAAAAAGCACGGCAGATTCCAGGCCGTTTCACAGTCATCGATAATAAAGCAAAGAAATCCGGACTACGTGGAACAGTATTCTCAGTCAATGGCGATAATTATACTGGAGAGTGGTTGGACAATAAGAAACATGGTGAGTTAAGTCAAAATGTTTCCATTGAATACAATTTGTCTTGTTTACCGTATTGTACTGTGTTTGTTTATGACTATTTCAGGCTGGGGAACCCAGGAGTGGAAGACGTCTGGTGCCCTTTACAATGGAGAGTGGAAGTTAGGGAAACATGAGGGACATGGCATCTATAGTGTACTTCTACCGGACACTAAGACGTACGTGACGCAGTACTGTGGCGAGTGGAAAAATGGAATGAAGCACGTACGTATATAAAATACTTTCAACTCAGAACCCAGACCTATTTTTACTTAGCAGAAAATGACGGGGGATATAGCACAGACCAAGTAGAACACAGAACATACAGTATTTTGTTATCTAGTATTACTAATTTTTCACGATTAATTGGTTCCAAAGTGATTAAGTGATTAATAGGACTTCCACTAAGCATTATCTCAATATTAACGCATTTGATACCAAATACGTAGTTATACGTTTTTATTAGGGATGTCTGATAATTTGCGGTATCGATAATTATCGGCCCAATATTCGCATAAAAATGCGATATCGGTTGATATCAGTATCAGATATTATGAAAACCGATATTTTAAAAATGCTGTATACAACACATATCTGCACAATATCAGCATAAAAATATGATATCAGTTGATATTGGATATCATTAAAAATGATATTTAAAAATTGCTGTATACAACACATATCGGCATAAATATGTGATATTGGTTGATATCGGTATCGAATCGTGAAAAACAATATTCTAAAAATGATGTATTAAACACATATGAGCATAAAAATGTGATATCGGTTGAAATCGGCACCAGATATTATGAAAACCAATATTTTAAAAATGCTGTATACAACACATTTTGTCACAATATTAGCATAAAAATGTGATATTGGTTGATATCGGCATTGGATAATGTGAAAACCAATATTTAAAAAATGCTATATACAACACGGCCCAATATCATCATAAAAATGTGATATCAGTTGATATTGGTATCGGATATCATGAAAACCGATATTTAAAAAATGCTGCATACAACACATTTTGGCCCAATATCGGCATAAAAATGTGATATCGGTTGATATTGGATATCGTGAAAAACGATATTTAAAAAATGCTGTATAAAACACATATCGGCGAAATGTCAGCATAAAAATGCGATATCAGTTGATATCGCTATTGGATATCGTGAAAACCAATATTTTTAAAATGCTGTATACAACACGTATCGGCCCAATATCGGCACACAAATGTGATATCGGTTGATATCAGTATTAGATATTGTGAAAAACGATATTTAAAAAATGCTGTAAACAACACATATCTGCCCAATATCAGCATAAAAATGTAATATCGGTTGATATCGTATCGGATATCATGAAAAACGATATTTTAAAAATGCTGTAGGCCCAGTATCAGCATAAAAATTTTATATCGGTTGATATCGGATATTGTGAAAACCGATATATTTTTAAAAATGCTATATACAACACATATCTGCCCAATATTAGCATAAAATTTTGATATTGGTATCAAATATTGTGAAAACAGTTATTGTAAAAAATGCTGTAGACAATACATATAGGCCCAATATCAACATAAAAATGTGATATCGGTTTATATTGGTATCGGATATTGTGAAAACCGATATTTAAAAAATGCTGTATACAACACATATCGGCCCAATATCAGCATAAAAATGTGATATCGGTTGCTATTGGTATCGGATATTGTGAAAAACGGTAGACAATGCTGTATACAATACATATGTGTTCATACCAGCACAGGAGATATGTCAAGTTATGTATATCGGTATCGGCATCGTCGGATATTGGTATCAAAAATATCTGACATCCCTACTTTTTATAAACCCAAATGACCAATTTATACGTCTTTTTTGTATATTATTTTTATGTATATTATTTTTATATCTTTTTTTGTCAATGTAGCCCTTATACTACGCCATAACCACCTCATTTGCACAACAGTGGAAATGAACAATTCTTATTGCATGTTGTTATTCCAAAGGTTTGCTACATTGACATTGAGTCTTATGTACATCCTTAGGGACACGGTTCCTTCTTTTATGCGACTGCCGTGTACGAGGGGGAGTGGAGTGAAGACAATCGCAGTGGTTGGGGGAGACTCACCTATAAGACCGGCGATGTCTATGAGGGCGAATGGCTGATGGACAAGGAGCACGGAATGGGCGTCCTGCAGTTTGGTATGTACTTCAAAGAGTGAAATTAATCCTGATTAGATTAACGAAAGCGGTAACTTCACTCTCTGTTGAAGAGAACGGCAACTGGTATGAAGGATCTTGGAAGAACGGCAAGAAAAGCGGTCATGGAAAGTTCTACTATGCTGACAAAGGTCTGATTTATGAAGGCCTTTGGGTGGAGGGAGATGCAAAATGTGGCACTCTGTCTGATTTTGGGAGAGAGGAAGCACCATACCCACCCAAGTATCCAATTCCACAGGTAATGTTTGAACTGTATTGTTATTTACTACAAACAACGGAAAGAAATTGTCAAAAAAATGTCTTCTTTCCTTTCAAGGTCACACTAGTGGACATGAAAATGGTTTTAACAAATGCCGAGTCAGTATACCTGGAACAGACATGATGGACCACCAGAGGAGGAACCATTTTCATCGATGATTTCTTCTGTGGGAATTTACAAACATAAGGACTTAAGTATCGGGACAACATGAAATCTACAGAAACAGAAAATATAAGTTTCCTTTATGTGGAAGCCAAATCGATGAGGGACAGGACCCGTGCCTGGTGTTACGCATCAACCGTGGAAACAAATACCGTGCAGCCCAGCCTTTAGCATCTTGGAGTCATAGCTAGCCAGAACCAGAGCTTGGAGACCCTCTTATGTTGGTGAAAAACGTAAACGGACAAAGTGGTTAAGAGGCTACACTTCAACCAATAAGGCACTGGCTTTGCTAAAAGAAACACACTAAACCAAGGGTGTCCAAAATGCACCCCAAGGGCCATTTTCGTGCCAGAGCTAATTTTTTTATTGGCCCTCAGCATATTGTAAATATCATTTCCTTTTTTGTTTTTGAAAATTGTAATTAGTTTGCAGTTTTTTATGTTTCATAAAAAATATATATGGTAATGGTAATGGTTTTATTTCATTTGAACATGCATCAGATTACAATTGAATGCATCACATAATCAGTTCACAGTTCCACATGTCCAAAAGGAGTAGGAAGAAGCAAAGCTCATTAAATCCTACCCCTCCATCTGGTACTTTTACAATCAGTAACTGTTACATTTGTTCACTTCCTGCTTTCCTAATATAGTTTAAGGGTTTTTTTGTTTGTTTTTATTTTTGTCATGTACCAAAGTACGAGGTGATAATATATATATACATTAAAACATTCATATAAATAAAAATTAAATATATATATATTTTTTTTAATTAAATATATTTTAATGAATTAAAAATATATATATATTTAAACTGTTTAAATAAAAACTTTAGTCAACTAAGCGTAAGGTGCTTTGTTTGGGCAAACGTCTAACTTTGTGCAACATTCTCTGAATTCTGAATTTACCAAATGAATGAGCCTTACTGGGTAGTGTAGTATTGTATAAACAATCCAAGATGGCTGAATAAACAAGCAATGCTATCAAAGTACCAAATGGTAAAACAGGACAGTTTGTTAAATGAGCTATTGTACTAATACAGAGACTGTCAGAGAAAATCTGGGGCATTCAATAACCGAGGTCTGACTGTGTTTGAACATGGCCACAAACCCACATACATGTTTAAATAATGTTAAAAATTTTAATTCTAGTTGTGTACATGTGGTTGAAACCGGCACCCACCTGTTAAGACCGAAGGAAAATGAATGCGGTATGCGATGTTTCTCTCTGTGTTCAAGCCTCCTCGGAACGGAAGTTCATCAGCCCCATCTGTCAATTAGAGATAAATATCGCCACACTGCCACCTAGTGACATTACGAAGAAAACCCACTGTGACGAAGGAAACGATTTTGTTTTCAATAAAGTTCTTACAAAAATAACATTCCTCTCTCGCGAGATTTATTGTGTTTTCAGGATTAAACATCGTCCCGGAGTATTAATAGCATTAGGGGCGTATTTAGTCATTGGGGATAGACACCGCATCGTGCGGTGAGCCGTACGTCAACATCGCCGCCATATTGGATGGGCCAAGGCTGCTCTGTAAATGAATACAAGTAAATCTACTTACTTTGATAAAGCACCTTTCTATACAAAGAAATGTGATTGTGAGGAACTAATTTTAATTTCTTTGTAGAAAGGCGCTTTATGAAAGTATTTACAGCGCAGCCTTGACCCAACCAATATGGCGGTGACTTTGGCGTATCGCAGCAGTGGACAAGCCCACTCAATGTGGCGGCTATCTATGTTTATGATTTGGGTTTCAGTTTTTTTTGGTATCAGTTTTTATTAATTACAACACTCAAAAAATGAATCACAAAGAATAAAGACCTAGCTACAATCCACAAGCTTAATTAGTGTCCTAATAAACAACACTGTTGTCTGAAATACATTTCTCAATCCACACAGGTATATAATTATATTTACACATTACTTACAGACACAACTCCAAAGCAAAAGCATTTTTAGTTGGCCATTGAGTTGACCACATAAAAACACAAAATTTTACATGGTAATATGACACAATAGATAAGATTTTGCTGTGTGCTGCAAAAGTCAAGGCACTTGGAACCACGGATCAGTAAAACAGTATATCCTTCCTTCCTTCCTTGCTTCCTTCGTCCCTTCCTTCCTTCCTTCCTAGCGCACTGTCACTCAAAGTAGTGTTCTACATCCATCCATCAATCCATCCTTCCATCCTTCCTTCCTTCCTAGCACACTGTCACTCAAAGTAGTGTTCTACATCCATCCATCAATCCATCCCTCCTTCCTTCCTTCCTTCCTTCCTTCCTTCCTTCCTTCCTAGCACACTGTCACTCAAAGTAGTGTTCTACATCCATCCATCAATCCATCCATCCATCCCTCCTTCCTTCCTTCCGTCCTAGCACACTGTCACGCAAAGTAGTGTTCTACATCCATCCTTCCTTTACATCCATCCTTGCTTCCTTCCTTCCTTCCTTCCTTCCTTCCTTCCTTCCTTCCTTCCTTCCTAGCACACTGTCACTCAAAGTAGTGTTCTACATTCATCCAACCATCCTTCCTTCCTTCCTTCCTAGCACACTGTCACGCAAAGTAGTTCTACATACTTCCTTCCTTCTTCCCTTCCTTCCTAGCACACTGTCACGCAAAGTAGTGTTCAACATCCATCCTTGTTTCCTTGTTTCCTTCCTTCCTTCCTTCCTAGCACACTGTCACTCAAAGTAGTGTTCTACATTCATCCATCCATCCATCCTTCCTTCCTTCCTAGCACACTGTCACTCAAAGTAGTGTTCTACATTCATCCATCCATCCATCCTTCCTTCCTAGCACACTGTCACTCAAAGTAGTGCTCTACAGCATTGGACAAATTGCATCCAAGTGTAAACATGGATTACCTGAACTTTAATAAAGGTAAGATTATACTTTTTAATACTTAATTCAGCCCAGCCTCAGACCCTTCCTCCAGCAGCTCCCAGGTTTGAGACCCCTGCTCAGTTAATACAAAACAATTGCAGGCGTACTAAATGTGCAGTTAAACAGAAAGTTTAAAAAATGTTGGAATTAGCGCCTTCTACAGCAATCTTTTCATGAAACCACTTTCTATTTAAAACATTTAAATCCCCCAGTGATTAACCGAAAATAGGCTGGGATCTACTGCACTTTTTGTAATTTTCCTCAATTTTTACTGATTTGCCTAAAGATTGCACATTTGACCTCAGTGATGTACAGTTTTGAAATTGATACACAGTATAACTTTCTACATCCCAAAAATCCACAACAGGCTAGACCTCATTCTTCGAAAGTCAAATTCTTGACAAATATACACATTTATGCAAATGTCATCCAGCACAGCACATTGTCTCTTCTGTTACACATATAGGAACAGATGCCTTGTTCCAGCAAATGTCCCTCCACAGACCTGTCCAAGTATGTCAGGTTCAAACTCCAGTGACACTTTACAGAAGAGACAGACAACAAAATTCAAAGTTTCTCGCAGCGAGGAGAATGACACATACCCAGTGACATGCAGCTCTACTCTGAATATGCCATTCATGCTCCTCTCTATTTATTTTCTTTAGGAGGTCCCTAATACATTGTCGTGCAACTCTAAAGGGAGGGGGGAGCAAGCAGTTGCACGAGCTGTGCTTGTTCGTCTATGTGTGTGTGTGTGTGTGTGTGTGTGTATGTGAGAGTAATTACTTTTTTGTGCATGTGTTCTTGTATTGGCACATTTTGCATGATGAACAGGAACATCTGGAACATCTGTAAGGTCACTGCTGGCGTTCCCAAGACCTGTGGCACTGGGAGTTGTTGGTCAAGGTCACAGAATGTTCCTGTTTCAAAATGTTCACTCTTTCTATTGTCCAAGCAAACGGATAAAACGGTGATAACTAGCACTATAATAATTGTATTTACATTTTGTTCTAACAAGGAAGTCTTAAGCAAGCTCCTCCCTCTCGGTTTCTTTCCGTGGGATCCTCCAATAGCAGCATTCTTTGAAAAAGGTGGATAAAGTGAACTCTACAGTACAGTCGTCCCTCGTTTATGGCGGTTAACTGGTTCCAGACCCCACCATGATAAAATAATTTCCGCTTTTCAATATAAATGAATGGAATATTTTCTTCATTAAAGCATAGAAAACCTGTTTAGAACTTGAAGTGGGCTAACCATGTTAGTCTCAAATATATTTATTCTAAACTTAAGCCAAAAAAGCCTACCACTTCCACACAAAATGTGAGGAGAACTTTCACTCAAGGTAGTGTCAATGTTTTGACCGGAATACTACATATCACTTGTTCTATATGTTTTGAATAATAGACCACAGTCTACTTTATTCATTATTTTTTGGGGGAAAAAACGTGATATAGTGAGGGAGCAATAATCGAACCGCAATAGTGCGAGGGACGACTGTATCTCCAAACACACGCCCTCCTCCGTCAGCATAATCAAGGGACTTTATGCTGGCACATTTCCTTCCAGGTTTTAAGCTCCTCCTTCAGGGCTTTATTTTGGTTTTCAAGCTTGGCCACGCGCTCCTCCAGGCCTTGTACGTAGGCCTTTCTCCTCCTACGATATTCCCGAGCCGCCTCCCTAGAAAAACACCAAATAACTTGAGTCAGGCTGATGAAAATGAAAATTAACGAAGGTTGATTTGGCTATTGGATGTCTTGGTTGCTTACGGCAATGAGTGTTTTTACCATATTTTTTGTTTCAAAGAGCAGCATCCAATTATGTACTCCTTGTGGTTGATTTGCAAATAAAGGCTACAATATACGGGTACGTTCAATTATCAAATAGTTGCCAGGAACTTGTGCATTAACTGAATAACAGGCTAAGGAGTCTTACCTGTTCTTCATCAAGCTACGCTCGGACTGGTTTCGAGGAACACTGCCCTGTGCCACACCTTGAGGAAGGATGGAGTTGGCGTATTGAAGCTGAGTGGCTGCCATGTCACCTGGGCAACCAACAGAGATGTAAACAAAGGATGATGTGTACTGTGCAAAAAAAACAATATCTTTAGGTCCTACCCCCCAAGTGCAAGAGGTGTGTCTATACCCGAGAAAGAAATGCCTGAATTGAATTGGTCTCATTTGATGGGTGTGTCAATCAACCACATGTTTTTAAGAAATATTTGGTACGATTTGACTTGATTTTGCTAAAGACTTATGTTATTCACATAATATAATTTCTTCTTGTAACAGAACTTTGTTCATAACATTACATGTACTTTTTACTCATAACATTACAAACTGTTTTCTCATAACATGTTGTTTTTTTTCTTGCAACAATATTTATTTTGCATAGGTATTTTTCATAGCTTTTAATGAGTAGCACTACAACTTTATTCTCGTAATCTTACGACTCTGAACATGATGCGCCGAGGAAAAAAGTTTTGGTACTGTTTTAAATCATCAAAATTCAGCAAGATACTGCAACTATTACATGTTATCAGTGTACGTGTTAATGCATGTTCACAGCATGGATATAAAACGATGCATGATAGGTGTATCCCAATTACGGCATTGTAAGCTAGCTCAAATTAACTTGGTTTCTCTTGTTATAATGCACAGAAAAGGGAAATACATATGTGTTCATGTTTCACATCAGGATTGTGAATGATGGGCAAAATTCCCAAAAAGATGCAGTTCCCCTTTAAGGGCACTTTTTTTTTTCTTTTTACCCGCGACTCATGTGCCTAACGTCTTGTTTGACCCTCGTCTGATGCCGTAGTTGTTACTGTGTCGCTATAAACAGGAGTAATTATTGAGCAGGAAAATGAGGAAAGAAAGCTGTATTTTGGTAAATATAGCTTCAAATCCTTGGCGAATGGCTCTCTCTCAACAAAAACAAAGTTATTCGCATCGACTGTCGCGGTGATTGGAATTGTCAAGGACTCCGTTGTCGTCGGCTTCACATAGCGAGAAGCGGGAAGGTACTGAAGCACTGCCGGGTATTTTAAATTCACATTTATACATTGGTACCGAGGCAGACGAGTGTCCCACCAACTAACGAGTCTTTAAAAGCGAACTATCTCGGGTGTGATATTTTTGCTTGAAACTGCGAGCTAAATTTTCGAGTACGAGCTGCAAATTAGCGGCAGGCACAGCTAAGGACGTCTATATTGGGTCCTCTGTCATTTCAGTGCGAGTCGGGTAGCATTAGCACTGCAATAGCTAGTCATCGACACATTAGTAAAACATACATCCATAATAGCGATCTAATTCATCTAATTTATTATGTATTGGGTAAAACTGACAGGAACATCAAATTAGAAGCACAAAATGAATATAGATAAAGAGGTTGTGTACCACAAATATGCACACTAGCACTCAATAAAGTCAAATCAAATCGTACCTTTATGCATTTAAATAGTAAGCCTTTGGGAGCTGTCATAATACAATGACTTTTTTCTCATTAGTAACATTACACTTTTTAAAGACTTTTTCCCAGTAACTTTTTAAACAGTATTTTTCTCATATTTTTTTTTCAGTACATTACCTTAATCACATGAAACTTGTTTTTAATAGCATTATGTTTCTCTTTTCAGTGTGGCTCGTTTGTACCTGCCAGCGGTTGAGTGAACTGCATCTGCAGGTTATCCTGCCTCTCTGTGCAGTATGGAATGGGAAGAGGCTGAGTTGGCTGTGTACTCGTCATCGCCATGGTTGCCACGGTCTGCGCTCCCTCATTCTGATAGCAGAATGGACCTCCTGGTAAGTGAGAGAAAAGGTGGATCATGTTGTTACACATAGAAATAATTACAGTTGGATTTTTAGTTTTGCAATATATGCAAATATGATCATGTTATTTGTTTTAGGTTTAATAAGGTTCTCTTTGACACAAGACTTCACATAAAAATGTATACAAATGGAGGAAAAGGTCCTGTTGCCCTAATATCAGGCTGACGTGTAATGTGTAGCTCAGTCAAAATTGCCTTCTCCATGCATGCTCATAAATGTTTCTGTCCCCAAATTTTTATGTTAAAACAGTACACTGACCCCCATCTTTCTATATTATCTCAGAACAGAACAGTTCTGTGTATGAGGAATTAATCAGGGTTCAGGTTATTGTATTTCCTACATAATAAACATGATTCATGTTTAATGTTTTGCAAAACCCGCTCACTTCAGACATAAATCAAAGCTAACGCTAGACGCATGCAATTAAAAGGATCTAATTACCTTGAAGTGTAGGGAAATAGTTGTTTGGGTGATTCCACATATTTTGATAGTAACCAAAGGCATTGGATTCAGGTGCAAGAGTCTGCGGGTTGATCGTGGTCATCGCTGTTAGTGTCTGCGTCCCCTCAGTGTTTAAATTGTGAGACTGAGGAGGCTAAAGTGAGAGTTTCAAAAAAAGAAAACCATTATGAGAATACAAGTCACTCATGTAATTCATAGGAGAGCTAAAATTGCAATACTGGAGGTACAATGCAACCCGCTTATGTTGAGCTTATGTTGACAATCCATATATCCACCAAGGCCTTAATACATTTTCCATAAACAGCGTATCATATAATCAACGGTTCTCCATCCACTAACGCTATCACACCTATTATAGACCACAGCAGACCTGTCCCAAACCCCTGTCATCTATTTTTGAAGGAGATATTTAGCAAAAGGGGCTGCACGGGGTCGAGTGGTTAGCGCGCAGACCTCACAGCTAGGAGACCTGAGTTCAATCCCACCCTCGGCCATCTCTGTGTGGAGTTTGCATGTTTTTCCTGTGCACGTGTGGGTTTTTTCCAGGTATTCCGGTTTCCTCCCACATTCCAAAAACGTGCTAGGTTAATTGGTGACTCCAAATTGTCCATAGGTATGAATGTGAGTGTGAATGGTTGTTTGTCTCTATGTGCTGTCATTGGCTGGCGACCAGTCCAGGGTGTACCCCGTCTCTCGCCCGAAGACAGCTGGGATATCACCCCCCCCCCCCCCCCCGCGACCCTCATGAGGATAAGCGGTAGAAAATGAATGATCGAATATTTAGCAAAAGTAAGCCCTTTTCCTTCCACCCGCAATACGTCCATCCCTTTCGCTCTCCGGGGTGCTGAAGTCTTCATTACATTAGCCCTACTCAAGGCCTGCCATATAGCACAGGTATGTGTAAGGGCCAGGATGAGAGAGAAAGAGCTATCAAGACACATTTGGGAAATTACACATGCCTGACTAACGCCCTCGCCATCTTCCATGCTCTGGTTACTGGTTACTTCCATGCGTGATAAGACATTTGACTACAATGTCATGGTTAAGTCAAGGTGGGTGGTTGTCATTAATAACTTCAATGCGACACAGACACACAAAAGAACTGGATGCAACAATGACAAGTCTGAAGCGGTTTGTCTGGTTAAAACTTGTTTTCAGGATGAAAGTACAAACACTACTTAAAAAAGGCAAGAACATCCATCTGAAATGTACATTATGTCCAGACTAATGCCTAATCTCATCAAACATCTCTTAATGGCACTACAAAGCTAATTCTTTGACAGGAAATGATTAGAAGAGTGAATACTTTTATAGTTTACACATGGCTTCGTTTAAGATCCTTTTCAATAGACAAACACTACATTAAATGAGTGAATAGCTGGTATCGGAAGTATTAATATTTACAATGAAATTACTTTAATATGACCTTCAATGGCAAACATTAAGATGCCATGGTGTTGAAACCATGTGTAATTATCATAATTATTATTTGTGTATGGTATTTTGCAGTCTTAACCCAGCTCACACCGTAGAGGTGTTCACAATAGTTATAAAATATTATCATCAGTGATGTCTTTATTGTATATTATATAGTATTTTTAATAGTATTTTTTTGTCTACATTTCCACTCATCCATTTGCCATACATAATATACTTTTTTCGTTTTTATTTAGTTTGAATCGTGAACCAAACCGTAATATAATATAGTGTTGGGTAAAAAAAATAAAATTAAAAAAAATTAAAAAAAATATGGTATTATATTATATTGAAATAGAGCGCGTCCAATACGAAAAAATGACAACGCTGTCGACTTGTATGATGAAGTGTTTTCACGTCAATCCGGGCGTGTACGTTCCATCACTTGTGTTAAATGACAACAAAAATTCGCATCGTCTTGCTCGTACTTTTTGTGTAATTTTATTACTGGTGCAATAATTGAACTGTTGTCGTAATCGCCGTGACTTTCTGATGAATCCGTGTTGCTACCCTGACGCAAAAAGTGTTAGCTGAGGTGCCAACCCGTCAGATACTCACATCCATGGGTGGAGTTGGTGGGTGTCAGCTGAAGGTTCCCTGGGGAGATCGTGGCCGGCCGGGCTGCAAAGCACACGGATCACGTATATGCTTCACTACAACCGGCGTGTTCCTCAAAATGGGGGGGCGGGGGGGAAACAGTGTCTGCAATGTATTTGTATAGGAGGGCAGCAAGAACCATCCAATTCCCCTTTCAAGCCGGCCTGTTTATTGCGTCATCGACCCCTTATTATGTCAACAAAGCTCTGAATGCAAAGATTCTTAATACACTTTAAGTTGTACAAGAGAAATACTTTGTTTGACGTCACGGGCGCGTCGATGCAAATAATAAACAGGGATGCGGAGTTCAAGACCCTTGGGAATTAACCCTTTCTCCAGCAATAAATCGATTTGAAACCCAATTTAACAAGTTAAAAAAATCAACAACGTTATATTCTCATATGGTTATTAATCAAAGGCTCCCAAAGTGGACCTTTTTGACATTTTTGTCAAGCAGCTGTTTTAGTTTATAAATCAGCTCTATACATACTCACATATTTTAGTTAATTCGTTATAAATTCGATGTATTATTATCTATTACACGTTTTGCTCGGTTAGCTTAGCACGTATTGGCACACAATTGATTGGTCTCAGCTTCTTTAAAGCACGAAAAGCTTCTTTCAAGCACGAAATGCATCAAAACTGCGCCGTGCATTCGTTTTTTGCGGATGGCCGTGATATGACCTGGATGTGGAGATGTGCAAGTCTTGAACGAATCCGTCAAAACTCGAAAGTTTTATACAGAATCGGGACTCACGAGTACTCGCCCCTGTTAACTTCATCACAAACCCACCGTGCCCCTGCTCGCTAAGTGAAAAACGGATCTCAAGTTTCTCATCCCTACTGAGAATCAACTAGGAGTGGGCGAATCGATCTGAATATTAATCATATCAATGCCAAAGGTAGTACCAGCATCGGATCGATACAGTCCCGATGCGACGGATATTTTTATTCGTCCACTGTGTTTATGTCTTCAAATATCTGTTTTTGTTGTATTGTTTATATTCTTACATTGTGAATAATGTTATATTTTATATTGTTATATATTTTTTATAATCTCAGGGAATAAATTACTGGACGGTAGGGTTTTGGGGATGAAAAAATATAAATATATATTATGACATCCAATAATATTTTTTTGCTTTTGTGTAGTTATTTTTATAATGACTATTTTGCTCAAAAGTGTATATAATATAAGTACAGTTTTATGTAAATTATTATTTTTAAATTATGTATTTATTATATAATTATAGCTATATATTATTATGTATATATGCATATAATATGCATTATGTCTGTATATGTATTATATATTATACTGTTATGTGCATATATGTATGTGTGTGTGTTTATATGTACAGTATACATACACACACACATACAGTCTGTATATATTATGTATGCATTATATATTACAATGAATATGTCAATTACAGGTCAACGGAGATGTAATACAATTTTTGTCCTGTGTTTTATTTCGATTAAAATTATGATTAACAATTGAAAGACAATAAATCAAGGAGTTGGACTAATTTCAAATTAAATGGATCAATGGTCACGTATTTTCTTGGTATTCACCCTACAGCGACGCTTTTTGGACAGGAACTGCTGCTGTCGGTACACCATTCGGGCTGTTGGGGGCAGCAGTGTTATATGCTGCCCTTAATACCAACGAAGAAGACAGTTACCGTGGTAACATCAACATCCTCTGGTGTGGCTAACGCCGAGATTTGTTGAGCTAGCTATCTCCAGGCGACTTCTAAGCAAACGACAGCCACTTCAGTGTTAGTTCATAGAACAATACGACACGAAAGGTATGTTTTTTTTATTTTATAATGTTACATTTTGGTGGGTGGGTCTTTACGTTGTACACGACGACGTATGGGAGGACCACATACTGTAGGTCGTGGTTGCAGATGTGGTATGCTAGCTGCATTAGCCTGTTGACATATGCCATTTATTTGTATTCTAATTAAATATCATGTAAATGCAACTAAATCGGCACCCAAAGCGCACCTAAACCATTTAACTGAACACTGAAACACACGCTGGCTTCATTATTAACGTAAGAGTCAACCTCGTTATTACTTTATAACTTTATAACTTACATATTTAACTTGGTGTCGGTTTATTATTGGATGCATTTTTCATTATTTTGTACGTTTTTCGTCGTAGTATATAGGGTGGCTAACACACAGCCACGTCCAAATAAACTCTATCGAACATTTGCAATGTGAAAATTAAACTGCAAATTAAAACATGCTGCACTCGTACAAACGCTGCAGGATCAAAACGATTGTGAAAGAAAAATACTGTAAGTTCACAGAACAAAATGAAAGCGTTCCCCTCAATGTTTGCAATGTATTCTTGGGTGTGTTTTTTTTAACTGGAGATACTTGCCCTCAAGTGTATTTGAATTGGTACTTTGCATCATAGGTTTCCACATTATGGCAAGTCAAAGGCCTCCATCCAGCATGGGTCGACCTATGAGCCGTGCTGGATCAGTAGTCCCTGGAACTGGAAGACCTTTAACAGCTGTCCGACCTCCTCCAACAGCCATACGCATACCAACTGGGGTAAGGCACTGGTTGGGATCTACCCAAATACACCCAAAATCGAATTATGCCTTTTATAAAATGACAGAAAACTCAAATACAATAATTGTATGCTGATTCACAATTATGTGTACCTTCACAAATTTGCTGTACAGTTCAAAAAGTAAAGTAAAATAAATGCTCAGCTATAAAATAACATGTACGCAGATAAGCCATAAGTGTCAGTAGCAAAGTAGACAGTAGCACATGCAAGAGTATATGCGAAAAATCCAATATGTCCACATTCAAATGATGATGGCCTAATGATGTCATTATCAAATTTGCATAATTGTACAATTGGTGAAATTGTACAATGAAATTTCTCACTGAGAGGAGGGGTCCTAGAATAGAGCCTTGAGGTACGCCGGTAGTAACATGATGAGCTGAGTTACTAACATTGAAATTAGTTTAATGATCTGAAACATTTAAGTGTGACAAACATGGAAAAAAATATCAGCAAAGGAGCAAACACTTTTCACACCTTTGTGTACGTTTTGTCTCATGGATTTATATTCCCAACATTCAGATGGTTCCAGGCACAGGTGTTCATCCTGGTATGAGGGCGAGCGTTGCCACTCCTGGTGTCCTGTCAGCACAGATCAAAGTGACTGACAGGCCTGTCACTCAGCAGGGCCTCAGTGGTATGAAGACTGGGTTGAAAGGTAAGTTCAAGGTCCAATGATCCACTGCTGTCATTTTACAGCTAACATTTTTTATGTTTCCTCCACATCCCAAAGGACCTCAGAGACAGATCCTGGACAAGTCTTACTACTTGGGTCTTCTCAGGTAACACATATTCTCTTACTGTAAATCAGACACCCACTAAGCAGCCCATGGAAATGTTTCTTTGCTAAATGGTTGACATGTGACTTCCTCTTCTATTCTTCATTTGTAGTCCAAGTTCGGCTTAAAAGATGTTTACTTTTAGAATAGATTCTAACACTGTTACCTGCATATGCTGTTTAGGAGTAAGATTAATGAGCTAACAACAGAGATCAGCAAACTCCACAAAGAGATCGACACCTTCAATCAAGAGAACTCTGTCTATCTGTCCTACGAAAAGAGGTTAGTGGGCAGTGAGACTTTGAAAGCTGACTTTATTGTTAGGAATTGAATAGTTTCCACTCTGTTTTAGACTAAATACGGCCATGTGCTTATCTGTCTTTCTCCATTGATTTTGGATCAACATTTGCAATATAAGTGTTGTAACACTCTCCATGTCTGTGACTTTCTGCATCAATTGCTGGTACTTGCAATTTTTTTTGGCCCCATGACGGGTTATTTAGAAGTCACACTCAATTAAAAAAATATGCATGGACGCTGAGTCAGCAACAAAATGTCGATGTGGCCGCTTTGTTTGGACACTCCATTCTCTGGAATGAGGACTTTCTTGTGCATAATATTGTACAATAACTGAGACATTGTTTGAAAACTGGGGGCATAAAACCGAATTATTTAAAAACTGGGGAATTCTGATCTTATGTGTTCCCTTTCAGAGCTGAAAGTCTGGCTGCAGAGATCAGGGATCTGCAGGGCCAGCTTGCTGATTACAACATGGTAAGCAGTCTCAGTTTGTTTGGGCTTTCTTCTTGTGCTATTTGTATCGTTAGTTATTGTGTTAATTTTTCACCATACAGGATAGCATTTTACAGACGGATCTTCCATATATATATATTTGTTGAAACAGTTTTTTTCTTAATTTTATCTGTAGTTGATGGACAAGCTCAACACTAACTCTGACATGGAGGAGATGATCAACGACTACAACTCCGTAAGTCTTACAAATAAACAAAAGATGATCAAAATGTACATTATCGTCTTTTTTGGGGGGGAAAATGACAATATTTGTATCTAATTTGGTTCCAGTTAAAGGCCCAGAATGACAGAGAGGCTGAAAGCATTGACAGCATCTTCATTGAGAGAAGAGAGTAAGTACCCTCTAATTGTTTAACACACTCCCTCTTTGACTTTCCTTCCTCCCAGGTAAGGTGCAAGTCCCAGTCCAAGCACTGTAGTTGGTCAACATTGGTGGATTATTGACTTATAACTCATAGACACCATTGGTCCCAGCTTTGTTCATGTCATTACCAGCTACTTCAGGCTGGGTATTGTCACCACTGCCCTTAAACCGTAGATGCACGAGTGACTGGACCCAACATTCTTCCATAAGTGGGTCAAAAATGACATATACTAGAATCAATGTGTTTTTATGCCCATTTTGCCATTTTGTTTAGGAATAATCATTTGTATGATATTTAGTATTATATTTAGGAGTTGATAAGAATCAAAGGTTCCTATTGGATTCCATAGAAAATACATGCGGGTCGTTTTTGACCCACTTGTGGAAGGTTGGGCTAGTAATGCAAAAACTAAAATTTCTTAAACTGTATAAACGTTAAGTTAAAAATGTGAATGGCATGATTTCAAAAACATGTTTTTTGAGGAATACCTGGAATATGAAATTATAACAAAAAATTTCATTACAAAGATATTTCAAGAAAACAACCTGACCGGGTCATTTTTGACCCACTTATGGAAGGTTGGGGTAGTAACACAAAAACAAAAATTTCTTAAAATGTATGAAAGGTAAGTTAAAAATGTGAATGGCATGATATCAAAAACATGTTTTTCGAGGAATACCTGGAATGTGAAATGATAAAAAAATGTAATTACAAAGATATTTCAAGAAAACAACCTGACCGGGTCATTTTTGACACACTTATGGAAAGTTGGGGTAGTAACACAAAAACAAAAATTTCTTAAAATGTATAAAAGGTAAGTTACAAATTTAATGGCATGACATCAAAAACATGTTTTTTGGGGAATACCTGGAATATGAAATGATGAAAAAATTTCATTATAAAGATATTTCAAGAAAACAACCTGACCGGGTCATTTTTGACCCACTTATGCATCTAAGGGTTAAGCAAGCTGTAGTTAGACCTCCTCTCAAAAAGCCTAGTCCCATCACATCTGCCCTTCCTGTCCAAGGTCATGGAGAAACTTGTCCTTTCACATTCATTCCATCCATTCCATTTGCATATACGGTTCCGCTTCGTGGGAGTAGCAGTCTCAGTAGGGAAGCCCAGACTTGGCCGTGATCTTTACCTCACACTGGATCACTTCGCAGCCGAGTGTGAAGTGACTGAGTGGGAATCAGCACCTCCAAGTCTGAGTCCATGGTAAAGGGTGGTCGGGGTTGTGATCCTACCCCAAGTGGAGGAATTGAAGTACCTTGTCTTGTTCACAAATAAGGGAACAAAAAATCGACAGGTGGATTAGTGCAGCGTCTGTATGCTTTCTCACTGAATGTTTATAAGCGTGAACTACAACCTTTAGTCACATATCTCCTGTTGTGTGCTTGCTCTGCAGAAGGGAAGAGGCCGTCAGGGCCATTGAAGAGGAAATCAAGAAGGAAAGGCGCGCCGCTGATGAGATCGTCCAGGCCATGCCAGCTGCAAAACAGGAGAAGTACTTCACCATGACAACAGCCAATGAGGAGCTACTACAGGTATTTTTTTCCATTATTCCGACTTACCCTAGCACTTGACTTACATTAGCCTAGGAACATAAGTCAAAGACCACGTAAAAGTGCACAGAGAAGCAAGTTTACTTAATGTTTCTCTCTTCTTGTTTTAACATCCCAGGAACTATCTCTTCTCCAAGAAGAACTGGATGCCCTGCTCACCAGGAAGGAAGAATACGAAGCGGTGAGTACACAACTTATGTTAAATTGTGTTTTCTGTGCAAAGTAAATCAATAATTTTGATCAAAAATCCATTTATTTGCATCTCTTGCAAATATGCCAGGATCCACTGTAGTGGGTCGAGTAGTGAGGTTGGAAGCATCTCGAGATGTTCTGTTTCCCTTTTGTGTAGGAGCTTTCCCACTCCCAGATCAAGCAGGAAGTGGTTCGGCTTCACGAGACTTTGTCCACACTGGAAGCAAAGCGGGATACCATGGAGGCTGAGCACAAGAGCTTCAGTACGCCTCAGGAGGAACGAGAGAAACTGTTGAAACAGGTTGGTTTCATTTAAAAGAATCATGATAAATATTCATCTAAGAATGACATTAGTGTGTTTACATGCATCAGAAATAGCGGCACTTTGGATTTGGACTCAAAAACGAATATAGTAGACATAGAGTAGACTTTTTTCGTAAATGTTCTTGAAACATAAACACTGCAAACTGCTGGCAGGAAGTGTCTGGAAGTGGTCATAAAAGGTACAGTAAGTACCATCGTGATTTTTTTTTTTCAGGTGAAAGAGGACAATCAGGAAATTGCCAGCATGGACAGACAGTATGTCAATATTAGCAAGTACTTCCTAAGTGGTTGACAAAAACTAACTAATGGTGTTTGTTTAGGCTGTTGGAGATCCGGGACAGGACCGGTCAAATCACTGAGGACATCCAACAGTTGGAGCAAGACTCTGAGCAAGCTCAAGGTAACATACTCAAAGCTATAATAAGGTTTCCTTCTTGGGAATCTTTCAAGGCACACAGAATATTGTCTTATATGGCTATATAAACGTGGAACCTACCAAAAGAAAGATTAGACCCCTGTCTTTCATCATTCTCCCTTTTCTGTTCTTTAGTAATCAGCAGTAGAACATAGGTACGGTTCAGGAAAATATCTGTTACTGACTAAAAAAGGGAGAAAACAGCTTTTTGTGAAACGATACATTTCAAGCAGGCTAAAAATAACCAATTCCCTAAAAATATCATCCTATACTTCTCTCCAAGAGAGGAGAAATATGATCTCAGGGAAGAAGTACATTTGAAACACTTATATGCTAGGACTACGTTAAAAAGCCATAGCATTTCAGTATGTGGAATCAAACTATGGAATGGATTGAGTAAGGAACTCAAACAATGCACAACGATGAGACAATTCAAGAAACAATACAAGCAGTTGATGTTTGCTAAATACAAGGATGAAAAGTCTTCAACCAATCATGATGCGCTATATATATATATATATATATATATATATCTACCATTATATTGACAGTTACTATGGTACCCATTATGTCATTGTATGGTCATATCACCTCATACTTCCGTACGTGACAGAAATAAAATAAAAACAAAACAAAAAACTTAAACTATATTAGGAAAGCAGGAACTGAACAAATGTAACAGTTACTGATTGTAAAAGTACCAGATGGAGGGGTAGGATTTAATAAGCTTTGCTTCTTCCTACTCCTTTTGGACATGTGGAACTGGGAACTGATTATGTGACTCAATTGTAATCTGATGCATGTTCAAATGAAATAAAACCATTACCATAGCATAACTTTCACTTTGAGATATATATATATATATATATATATATATATATATATATATATATATATATATATATATATATATATATATATATATATATATATATATAAAATTTGATTTTTCTTTGCTTTTGTGACAGCTCAACTATCCAAACCACTGTACAAATCTAAACAACACAATAATTTCTTTACAACTACAATACCTTGAACTAGTTACAATTTTCACATCTGGAATTGAACGTGTATGTGTTGAAATTTCCCTACACTCCACCATCTCTCACTTTTTTTGGTCCACAAGTTCTTATCAAATGCACTTCTGCCACCTTGTGGCCATTGCTATGGCTTAAAATTGCTTTGAACTGAAATCCATTAGTGGAGAGTTGAGTCATCACCACTTTTGACCTCTCTGGAATACGTTAATGTCGACTGGCTGACGTCGACATAACTTAAACCGAAATAAGCCATTAGCTTAGCATGTATTGCATGACTGCTTGGAAATAAAATCGTGCTTGTCTCTCATTGAAGGGGAGTGTCAGCAGAAGTACAAGGAGCTGAAGAGGAAGGAAGAGGAAATTGATGGTAAGCAATACATGGTTGGGGATGAATTCAAGATGACACAGAAGAGAACATTGTATTTCATGTTTGCATACCGTCATGAGCACATTGTAATAATAATAAAAATTGAATACCTTATTTAAAAGTCACATTGAGTGGTAATGGTATATTGTCCACACTTATATGCACATTATATGTAGTATGTACAGTATGATACAGCCTGCACTAACGTTCTTCATCCCTTCTACTCAGGCTTCTTGCAGTCCTTTGAGGAGCTAAGGGCTCAGGAGCAGAACAAGACCGCTCAGAGTCAGGAGAACATTGTTTCTCTTTTAGAGCACTGCAGCAGGGTGAGTGAAGAAATGGAGCATGCATGCCATTGAAGGTGAATGAGAATGCAGTTAAAGCCATGTGTGGTTCTGGTCATGTACAGAACATGCTGCGGCTTCGTCAGGTGGACACTATCACAGCCAGCGAGCTGAGGAACATGCAGGATGTCCTGGTCAGCAAGGAGACCGAGGTGTCTCAATCGGCGAGCACCGCCAGGGGACTGTCCAGCGGTTGGTGACGCTTCATAGACCAACACATAACTCGGCCGCTTTCATTCACATCATGTGTTCGTTTCCCAGAGTCACAGCGTCTGCAGCAGGACCTGGAGAAGGTCCAACAGCTGGAGGGGAAGATCACAGGGGAGCTGAACACCTTGAAGGAACATGTCAGCCAGATGCAATCGGAGCTGGTCACCTACAGCGACCTGGACACCCTGAGACAGACAGCAGAGGAGAGAAAGACGGTAAAAGAGTCAAAAGTCAACTTTTCTGGTGACATACAAAGTTTGAAAGTTCACTCAAATCAATTCAAATCAACTTTATTTGTATAGCACTTTTCCTGCAAGGACATGCAACACAAAGTGCTTTACAGAATTAAAAACAATTACCACAATAAAAAAGAAAAACAATTACAAAGAAAGCCCCTCCCTAATCATACACAGTAGGGAGACATGGCATGGCACTGAGGATCAAGGAAACGCCACCTTTGGGGCCGTCCACACTGGGAGGAGCCGTAGGCCGTGTCATCGGGGGACCAGAACCTGGGCCCTCCGACTCCGACAGAGGGGCGGGTCTAAGGGACCCTAGGACAGCACCCCCTCAGCAGACCCGACACAGCCCCCAGTGTGGAGGACCCCTTCCTGAGGAAACACTGGAGTTAAAAGCTAAAGACTAAGAGCATAAAATGGGACTAAAAAGATTTTTTAAAAAAAGTTTAAAATATTAGGTAAAAGCCTGATTAAAAAGTTGTGTCTTTAATCTTCTTTTAAAAATATCAACAGTCTCTGCAGTCCTGTGTTGCGTGTCATTTTTGTTTATAAATCATGAATTAAACTTGTGGTGCAGAGGCTGCAGGCGGAGCGAATCTCCCTCACACAACATGGAGATTCATTCCGACAGCTGCTGGAGGAGATGAACCAGAAATATGAAGCACTGAAGACCAAACTGGAGGAAAACGAGACCCACGCGCAGGTTTGGGACACTTCTCCCAGTCATGCTGTCACGCAAACTCCCTCCTCATGCTTACGTTTGTGGTCTCATGTTTTTGGCAGCTGGCTAACCTGGAGAGGAAGTGGCAACATTTGGAGCAGAACAACTTTGTCATGAAAGAATGTATCCTTCTCTGTCAGTACACTTTAATAATTCATTTAAGTCATATTAGCTGCTGATTGATTTCCTTTAACGACAACGCCAGTCATCGCCTCAAAGTCCCAGGAAAGCGACTTTGCCTCCGTTTCCAAGAATGTCTACAAACAAGTGGCCGATTACAACAAGTGTCTCATAGATTCACTGCAGAACATAAGAAGCTGAGTACACACCCACATAAGACTTGATATGTTTAATAATACATTGTCATATTTCTTCTAGAACAGATGTCTTATATAGGAATTTTGGCCCACTCATTTTTGCAGAACTGTTGTCATTCAACCAAATTGGAGGGTTTTCTAGTACAAAGTGCCTTTTTAAGGTCATACCACAGCATCTCAATAGGATTCAAGTCAGGACTTTGACTAGACCACTCCAAAGTCTTCATTTTGTTTTTCTTCAGCCATTCAGAAGTGGACTTGCTGCTGTGTTTTGGATCATTTAGGATTCATTGGATCATTTTTTATCACAAGTCTTCCAGGTCCTGAATCAGCAAACAGCCTCAGATCATCGCACTACCACCACCATATTTTACTGTTGGTATGATATTCCCTTTCTAGGACTTTGACTAGGCTACTCCAAAGTCTTCATTTTGTTTTTCTTCAGCCATTCAGAAGTGGACTTGCGGCTGTGTTTTGGATCGTTTAGGATTCATTGGATCATTTTTTTTTATCACAAGTCTTCCAGGTCCTGAAGCAGCAAAAACGCCCCAAATCGTCACACTACCACCACCATATTTTACTGTTGGTATGATGGTATGATATTCCCTTTCTGAAAAGTGCTGTTACTTTTATGCAAGATGTAATGGGAGACACACCTTCCAAAGAGTTCAACTGTTGATAGCTAGCTTGTATTAACTAGTTTTCTGGCGCTATAATGCACAGAAACAGGACAGAAATATGTGTTTCACATGAGGATTGTGAATGATGGGCAAAATTCCATAAAAAGTGCAGTTTCTCTTTAAGAGAAAAAAGTAGTAATATTACACAAATTTACAGAAAAATGTTCTGCTGGTAAAATTGTAAATCTATAGAAATGTTTTGTGTTAGCATTCATTAGCAAGGCCTTCTCTGCTGGCCTAGCACTGACGTATACTAATGTAGTATACTGATGTATTGACTGTCAATGCAGTCTGCTTTAAGTCACATGCCATATAAACATTATTAGCAATGGGGCTGTTTCTTTTAACCAATCAGATTTCAGATTGGCTTCACATGGCCAGCTAGCAGGCTTATGTCCGCATTTTTCCCATCCTCTGGTTGTTTGCTGTCTGAAAGTGTACGCCTAAAAAAATGTGAAGCCTTGAAGATGACAAGTAACATCATGTATCATATAAAAGGTAAGACCACAAATGTTTTTCAGTTCATGCAAAAATAAATGGAGCTAGGATGTATTTGAAAATAAATGTTTTAATGAAAGTACATTCTCTTTTAGTAAATGCTCGTACAAAAATTATGTGCAAAAATGGAAGACTCAGTTTTATCAGCTTGAACCAAGGAAACCAGAAGCACACCAGTGCAAAAGTCACTCTATGGTGGTAGCAGCATTTTTTCTGAGGTTCTTTATCATGTTAAGGTTTTATAATCCTTTGCAAAAACCAATCAACGTCACCTTGAAGCCAATTTATAATTTAACTAGGTAAAAATTCCATGTTTTCAACTTTTAATAGATTATGATTAGACTTGTTTTTAAAACCTAAAACAATACTTGATGGGGCCCAGCATCAGTTGAGTTTGGGGCCCCTGCTCTAAACCCTATAATATATTAGTAACATTACAAGTTGTGTACTGTACTAAACTTGCAGTTACACAGCATCTTCCTGCTGGAAAATGTTGAGTGAATTGATGCCTTCTGTTGATTCATAACTGCAGCACTCTGCAGATAGCACAAACCACTTATTTAGATACGCAAATAGTGTAAGTGTAAAATTTATATACGCAAATAGTGGTGTAAAAAAGTGTGCTCTTTTTTGCATGATTGTCACACTTGCAGTAACTTGCAATGAGTCTTACATTAAGGAGGAATATGGCCACTTCTTAGTTGGTTTCAGCTTGAGGTCACCAACAGATGAAAGCCGCTTGTACAATTCAATTACAAGTCTTCCAGGTCCTGAATCAGCAAAACAGCCCCAGACCATCACACTACCACCAGCATATTTTACTGTTTTCTGAAATGCATTACTGGCAAAATTGAGACCGTTTTTGCCCAGTTTCTCTTATGGTGGAGTCATGAGCACTGACCTTAACTGAGGCAAGTGAAGCCTGCAGTTCTTTGGATGTTGTGGGGTCTTTTGTGACCTCTTGGATGGTAATTTTGGTTGGCTGGCCACCTCCATGTTTTTGCCATTTGTGGACAATGGCTCTCACTGTGGTTTGCTGGTGTCCTAAAGCTTTAGAAATGGCTTTATAACATTTTCCAGATTGCTAGATCTCAGTTTACAGGCCCACTTAGGTTGGGATTTTCTTTCTCCCTTGATAGGTTTCAGTTAAAAACTGCATTTTGTGTCAAGTTGTGCTAATTTTGAATCATTTAAGTGTGACAAAACATGCACAAAAATGAAAACACCTTTTTACACCACTGTATATGCCGCACCATGAATGGTGAATGAATGTATTTTTTTGTCGTTTCATGAATTAATAATTTGCCCAAGATTTCACATTTGACATTAAATTGTTGTATTGTCTAAGTTTTTACATCCCTTGAAATAAAACTTGTTAATTTTTACATAGTTTTTACATCCCATAAATCAATAACTAACAGGGTAAACCTGAGTCCCTTTCTCAATTCAAGTTTGACAAATATACACAACATTTTTATGCAATTGTGATCCAGCACAGCACATTGATTTCTTTCTATTCTGTTATACAAATTAATAGACGTGTCCCGGTATTCTTCAGCAAGATACCGACCCCTCCTTGTTGTTCCTCCCTCAAAAGTTTCTTTCTTTGGGATCCTCCGACAGCAGCATTTAATAAAAAGGTGAATAAAGTGAAATCTACAGTATATCCAGCACAGGCCGTCCTCCGTCAGCATAATCAAGGAACTTTATGCTGGCACATTTCTTTCCAGGTTTTAAGCTCCTCCTTCAGGGCTTTATTTTGGTTTTCAAGCTTGGCCACGCGCTCCTCCAGGCCTTGTACGTAGGCCTTTCTCCTCCTACGATATTCCCGAGCAGCCTCCCTGGAAAAACAACAAATACATTCCAATTCAGGCTGATGAAAATAAAAATCATGATGTCTTGGTTGTTGGTTTCCACGATTCTGTGGGTGCTCAAACCCCCCGAAATTTAACCCTAACCCTAAGTGCGATAGCATTTTGTAATTGTAATATTCATTCATTTTCTACCGCTTATCCTCACAAAAGGTCACGGGGGGCTGCTGGAGCCTATCCCAGCCTTCTTCAGGCGAGAGTTGGGGTACACTCTGGACTGGTCGCCAGCCAATCACAGGGCACATATAGACAAACAACCATTCACACTCATATTCATACCTATGGACAATTTGGAGTCGGCATGTTTTTTGGAATATGGAAGGAAACCGGAGTCCCTGGAGAAAACCCACCCATGCACGGGGAGAACATGCAAACTCCACACAGAGATGGCCGACGGTGGGATTGAACCCTGGTCTCCTAGCTGTGAGGTCTGTGTGCCAACCACTCAACCACCGTGCCGCCCGTCACCAACGCTTCTTAGTATTATGTATTATTCTAACAGTGGTTCATTTGGTCTAAAAAAAAAAGGTCAATTTGTGGGACAATTCAAAATGCACCTACATTAAGTTGACACAGGCTCCATGGTAACGTGTTAACAAAATTTGTGTAATACTCTTTGTGGTAGATTTGAAAATAAAGACGTTTTTCTGTTTATTCCAAAAGGATGCGCTGACTAGAGTCCATACAGGCAGAGGAGTCTTACCTGTTCTTCATCAAGCTGCGCTCGGACTGGTTTCTAGGAACGCTGCCCTGTGCCACACCTTGCGGAAGGATGGAGTTGGCGTATTGAAGCTGAGTGGCTGCCATGTCACCTGGGCAACCAGCACAAATGTAAACACTTCCAGTTAGAAGGATGGATGGATGGATGGATGTTTGGACTACACTTGGCTTCAGTGGATGCTAACAGACAGTATTTTCAGGTACGATGTGTCACTTAACCGCAGTCGTTTTTGGAGAAAGGAAAGTAAAACTATGAATTTATAAGAATTCTGGAGGATCAAGTCAAGTTATACTTCATTATCACAAACAATGAAATAGGCAAGTGTTTCCGTACATCATCAGAGTGAGTAGTTTAATGGGATGTTGTACCTGAGAAATAACTGCATGGATTGAAATTGTCTCTTGTTGGGTATGTCAATCAACCAAAAGTGTTTAATACCCAAATATTTAATACAATATTCTGTGGCTTTGACTTGCATCCATCCATCCATTATCGTCTGCTTATGCAGGTTTGGGTCGTGGGGGCAACAGTCACAGTAGGGAAGCCCAGACTTCCCGGTCCCCAGCCACCTCCTTCACTTCCACCGGAAGGACCACAAGGCGTTCCCAGGCCAGGTTGGAGACGATCTCTCCAGCGTGTCCTGAGTCCGTCCCGGGGTCTTCTTCCGGCCGGGCATGCCCGGAACACCTCCCTTTTCTGAAGTAGCAGCAGCACCATCTCTTTTTACTTAATTGTGGCTTTTTTCTCATGACATCATTTTTTTCTCATAATATTCCAAGTTATTTCTCATGCATCATGACTTTTTATGAGGAACATTATAACTTTTTTCTTGTAACTTTGCAACTTTTTTCCTCATAACATTACCATTTTTTCCCCATCTTCTCATGACACGGCTTTTTCCCATTATTTTAAATTTTTTTCTCATAAAATGACTTTTCCATTGTAGTATTTACAGCTTTATCTCATAACATGACTTTAGCGTATTAAAACTCTCTCATAACATGACTTTTTTTTTATTGTAACTTTAATTTTTTTCTCATAACATAACATTCGCATTAATTATTGTAACATCAGAGCTTTTTCTCATAACATTACTTTTTTATTGTATTACAAGTTTTTGTCATAACATTACTTTTTTAATGTAACATTACAATTTTTTTGTAACAACTTTTCTCATGTCTTATTATGACCACGTTTAATAACATTACTTTTTTATTATACATTATACTTTTACATTTTCTCATTACATTATTTTTTACATTACATTTTTTACATTACATTTACACTACATTATTTGTTTTTCTCATATGACAACTTTTTGTCATAACATGCCTATTGTACATTACAACTTTTTCTCAAACCATGACTTTTTATCATAACATTACGACATATTCTTTATCGTTTTTTATTTTTCTCATAACATTACTTTTTATCGTAAAATTACAACTTTTTCTCATAACATGACATTTTTTATCATAACATTACAACTTTTTCTCATAACATGACTATCGTAACATTACAACTTTTCCTTATAGCATGACTTTATCGTTACAGTCATCGTATTTTCTCATAACATGACTTTTTATTGTAATATTTCAACTTTTTCTCACAACACGACTGCTGTACTTTACAACTTTTTCTCATACCATGACTTTTTATCATAACATTACAACATTTTCTCATAACATTACTTTTTTAATCGTATAACGTTTTTCTCATAACATTACTTTTTATTGTAAAATTACAACTTTTTCTCATAACATGACATTTTTTCATCATAACATTACAACTTTTTCTCATAACATGACTTTT